>NC_138773.1:282340467-282395467 GCF_965119305.1 Pelophylax lessonae
TGTAACGCAACCTGTTACAAGTGATGTTTACATTCCTTGTGACAGCAATAAAAGTGATCAGATTTTTTTTTTTTTAAAACGGTGTTAAAAATAAAATAGGGGAAAAACATTTAGGGAAAGAAAACACATATGTAAGTCGTGCCCACAAATGTAAATGGTGTTCAAATCACACATGTGAGTTATCGCTGCGATCCCTAGAGTGAGAGCAATGATTCTAGCAAAAGAACTCCTGAATCTAAACTGATAACCATTAAAATAATTTAAAGCCAGGCTTTGGTTTGATGCATTTCCTTTCTGTTTCAGGCTTTTGAACATTTACACCAGCTGGAACTGATCAAGCCAATGGAAGGTGTTTCTGTTCGGACTCAGAAAGAATATAGACTGATGAAACTGCTTCTGGATAACAGTCAAATACTGGAAGCCCTTCAGAAGTATCCCCAGTGTCCAACTGATGTCCGGCAGTGGGCAATGTCCTCCTTCAGCTGATTTGCTTTATTTTCAGCTTGCTATAATGTAGAACCCTAATGCCCCATACACACGTGCAGATTATCTGAAGACTTTTGTCTTCAGATTTACCTTTTCTATGTAGTGCAAGGGCCTGCCGGATTGCATACAAATTGAAAGTGTTTAGGTTTGACCTCATATTATATGGTTTTGGTAAGTCTGCAGACAAAAGTCTTCAGATAATCTGCACGTGTGTACGGGGCATAAGGCTGCAAGATATCTAGATGAGACAAGTGACTGGCTTTGAAATACTTCAGCTGCAGCATTCAGGTCCCAGATATTTTCAGCTCTGTGTCCCATGCTGAAGGTAGCCAGTTATTAGGTCATTCCCTGTAAGACATTTAAAGGCCAAGTTCACCTTTTGGAATATGTTACATATTTCACCCATATTTGGGGAGGAATATGTGACAGCAGGCAGGGGATTTTCTCCCTGCACCCGCTGTCACAATTTAAAACCGGCATGGCCAATGAATGAATGAACTTCAACTACTGTCTGCCACTGCGGCTGACAGCTTGTAGGCCTTAATGAACTACAAGGGCGTTGATGAGCGCACTCGTAGTTCATTTACAAGCCCTGAAGCTTTCAACAGACAACCCGTATGGGCAGAAAGCTGCAAGGCTTGTCTGTAGAAGCCTGACCATTGCACTCCTGATCCATTGGCCACAGGTGCAATGCTTTCCAGGCTCCTGCAGGAAAAAATTATAAATGCTTATTTTAAAAAAAATGTGTGCATTTTTTATTTTTTTTCCCTGAAAGGTGAACTTATCCTTTAAGATCAAATTCTGGGTCACTGACAATTGCAGCTGAAGATTTTGAGATTGGGGATGTGGAGATCAGAGCAAAGCACGTTGTTACTTGTTTCCCTTCAGTTCCCAGATTTTGTACTTGGGAGTTGTCTTTTCTAAAAGAAATATATATTTTTCTAGAAAGTCATTGGTACCATTTGACAGGAATGTTTTAGATACAAAGAATGCTTATTTTATGTATATAAATGGGATGAAATATGTAATGTACAAATCGCTGAGATGATTACTATATGTAAACTGTTTTTAAATGGCTATTGTATTTTTCACTCATAAGCGTCTCTCTCTCCCTGCCTTTATATACACCACTCCTAATGCTTGCTAACAACTGAGCTCCTAGTAAGAGGAGAGGAGAGTCACACACAAGGCAGCTGTGATCTTCTCATGCCAATTATATAAAACCTGTTAGTTTATTACAGGGTTGTTTATAGTGCTGACAATTTCCATGTTGTGCATTCACATTAGTCTCTGCCCTTAAGGATCGTACAATGTATTGTCTCTGTCTCGCATACATACAGTAACTATACATACTATGAACACTGGACAGGAACTAATCAATCCACTACCTTTTGGAGTATGGAAGGAGACCCATCCAAGCACAGGGAGAATGTGCAAACCTCATGCAGGTAGTAGCTTGATTCAGAGTTAAATCAAGTACTCTAGTGCTGCAAAGCAAAAGGCCTAGCCGTCAAACCACTGTGCAATACCATATTAATGTATTTGTGTGGCTGCTGACGATCCCATTCTAGCTTCATATACCTCTCAGCAATTTTACTACTGTGCTCTCCCCAGCTCTTCTATTAGCTTTTGCGCAAACCAATCAATATACACTTATTGGGATTTTTTTTAACCAAAAATTTGTAGCAAGGTACATATTGGCCTAAATTGATGAAGACATTTTGTTTTTTTAAATAAACTTTATTTTTATTGGATATGTTTTATAGCCAAATAAAAAAAAAAAAATTTTTTTTCTAATTTTTTTTTTTTTTTTATAGCTTAAAAAGAAAAAAAACTCAGAGGTAATCAAATACCACCACAAGAGAGCTCTATTTGTGAGGAAAAAAGGACACGTTTCTATTTGGGTACAGTGTCATACGGCCGGGTCGTCAGTTAAAGTAACACTTTGCAAAATTGCAAAAAACTTTTTCATCGTTTTGCTTTCCTGGTGCCTATCCATGGCCGCATACACAGTCGCGCCCACCCCCCACGCCATTCTTGTCACTAGTCCAAAAAAACTTAGGATTATAGAAAGGGAGGTTATATTTTGCTATTGATAGGCACCAGGAAAGGAATATAATGGAGAAGTTCAATTTTCCTGGCGCCTCCATGTTAGCATACACATGGTAAAGAACTCGCTCACATGGAGGGTTGCTGCAAAAACCTTGTTTAATTGGTTTTACAAAACTGACAATTGTAAAGTTTTTTTTTTTTTTTTTCCCCTTTTTTTTCCCTTTTTTTTCCCCAACATCCCGGCAAGTCAGTGCAGCTGGGTCCAGGCTATAATGAGCCAAGAAGGTGGTGAATGAAGACCAGCTTGCTACACAAAAAATTGTTTTTGGAGGGACTTGTGCTAATGCCGCCCAGGAAAAGGCCATCCCCCAAGTCGAGAGAGCATTGATTGCTTTAGGACCACTTGCCTGATAAGCCTTCTGTATCAGATGTACAATCTGCTTGCTATAGTTCTTTTGGATGCCGCCATCCCCGGTCTGTGCAAAAAGGTTGTGTTAGTTCAATGTACTGTCGAAGAGTCCTTGCAATGTCTAGTTCATGTACTTTTGACGTAGCTGGGTCTTCTTCGACTGGGAGAACCCATTCCTGAATAAAATGGTAAACAGATGGAACTTTTGGGGATGAACTGGTTGTAGGACAACCCTGTTTGGGAAGAACTTAATGTAAGGGTCTTGAGCCCCCAAGGCTTGGATTTACGAAACTCTACGCCCTTAGGTAATAGCTACTAGAAAAGCAGCCGTAAGGGTAATGTTTTTCAGAGCACACTCTTCGGTAGGTGCTGTAAGAGTATTCAGTACCAAAGATAAATCCCACTTTGGAAACAGCGTTCTCCTAGGAGGTCTCAAACTCTGTACTGCCCTCTTAAAATGCTCTATCAGAGGGTTCAAAGCCTCATCTGGTGTCTGTCAAGGCTGAGAAGGCCAAGACTTGTACCTTAAGGTTACTAAGCCCCAAACCTAAATCTAAACTCTTGTAGAAAAAAGAGAATGTCATTAACACCTGGCTTTAACTGGTTAAACTAGTTTAATTCTGTGTACGCTGAAAACTTCTGCCATATTCTGTAGTAGGTGTTATTGGTGAATTACTTTCTTGCTTAAAGCAGTGTCTGGATTGCTTTGTGGGAGCATCCTAACTCCTCCAGCCTTTTCCACTAATTTTTCATGCCCTCAAATCCAGGATTTCTTTATGTGGGTGAAGTCCCCCTGAGATAGAAGTTTGTGTATTTTAGGAAAGACTAAGGTGTTGCAAAGAGATAGCTGTGTCAAGAGTGTGAAACAAGGTCTTGAACTGCCATGACCTCTAGACCTTGAATCCGGCAAGATTCCAATGTTTCATGAAATGTGCCCAATGTTGCAGTCTCTTATGTAGTGGTATGTTGAGGATCTTTTTGTTGCACTGGACTGCAAGAGGCAGCTTAAATAATATTAAAGATCGCAAATTAGAAATGAGTAAAAAAAAAAAATCCTTTTTCTCTTTTGTTCATTGACAGACACAGCTCCAGAATCCTCTTGAGCATTGGGTTATGCTGCCCCCTACAGGAGTAGGACACGGCAGGAAAAAGCTTTACCACGCCTCTGGGGCAGTCCCAGGGGGGACACTCCAACTTTCTGCTATAGGCATGAATTCTTTTTTTTTCTTTTTCTGCCTAGTCAGGAATAAGGACCTAGTTCCTTGCTGGGATCTCTGATCCTAGCATTTTGTCTTTTTTTTTTTTTTTCCTCTTTTTTTGTAATTTTCTTTAATTTTCTTTATCTGTGAGAACTATACTCAACTGCTGGACTGAGCGACGGACTGGATATTTGTCGGCTATGACGGCAGGCCTGGAGTCACTAGTGTCCAAGGTAGATATGGTCTTGAAAAACAGGATGGGCAAAAAGCCTCACCCGCCTTTACCTGTATCCTCTGTGTCCTGAGATTCTGAGGTTGATCTAGGTGCCACAGATATGAGTCTCCCTACTTCATCTCCGTCGACGTACCTTGAGTTCTCTGATAGCGAGGTTAATTCCTCTTCCACTATGGCCACGCATGAAAAGGCGCTAGTGGATGCACTGATTGTCTCATTGCGGGAAACATTAAAACTGGAGGATGCTGCTGCGTCGGAAACGCCGGTACATTTTGGTACCCCCAGATCCTCAAAGGTGGCAAAGGTGTTTCCCTTTCCCGCCTATTTTGGCAAAATTGTCGTGAGTCAGTGGGGTTTGCCTAAACGCTCTGTCGGGATGCCTAAGCGTTTTCCTGGAAGGTATCCTTTTAAAGAGTCCCTGTTAGAAAAAAAAAAAAAAAAACTAACACTTTCGCCTGTGGTGGATTCACAGGTTTCCAGGTTAAATAAAGCCACCCTTCTACCAGTAGAGGACTCCATCTTTTAAAGACCCTTTTGACAAGAGAGCTGAATCTCTGGTCCGACACTTTTTACTATGGCTGGTTCCATCCTTAGACCGGTGTTTACCATAAGTTTGGTTTCCCAGACCTTAACGGAATGGGCAAAGGTTTTACGCCAGGATTTGGAAGGGGAACAGATTCCCTCTAACTTCTCGAAGCTGGCAGACCAGTTGTCCAGGGGTTGCAGTTCATCTGTGACGCCTCTCTGTATGTGGCTTCCTTAGTCTGCAGGGTATCTGTAACAGTGGTGATTCTTCGGCGCCCATTATCTGGCTAAAATCCTGGTCTGTGGACCAGGCTTCCAAGAAGGTCCTATCTGATCTTCCTTTTTTAGGAGATCGCCTGTTTGGAGCTTCCATGGATGAGATCATTAGGGTCATACAGGGGGAAGAGTACTCTTCTCCCGCAGGCTACCAAGAGCAAAGAGTCTCATCGCAAGCGCGGCCCTTTCGTTCCTCTGGATCTCAGGACAAGGGATCATCGAAACCATTTTGAACCCCCTCAGGAGGTTCAAAGAGGCCGAGGCCTGGTAAGCCGAGGTTGGGTCCCTCCTGACCATATCTGGGGTGGGGGGACCTCTTGGCTTTTTCCCGAACCCATGGACCTCCTTGATTCATGACCGGTAGGTCCACAAGCTAATGCGGTCCAGTTACAAGATCGAGTTTCGGTCTTGGCCTTCGTCAAGGTTCTTTCCTTCCAACCTGTGTTTGTCCCCAGATCGCCTGCGAGGTCTCCTCGGGGTGGTGCAAGATCTGCTCTCACAAGGGGTCATTGTACCGGTTCCAGAATCGGAACGCTTTCAGGGGTTTCAACCCTATTTACTGTTCCCAGGAAGGAAGGCAAAGTTCCTCCAATCCTGGACCTCAAGGCTTTGAACCGCTTTGTGCAGGTACAAAAATTCCAGATGGAATCCATTTGCACGGTATAGTGGCATCCCTTCACCAAGGGGATCTTCTGGCCTCTATCAAAATCAAGTACGCTTACCTTCATATCCCAATATGTCGAGCATCAGCGTTTTCTTTGCTTTGCGGTGGGCGAGGAGCATTATCAATTTCTGGCGTTACCCTTTGGTCTCACATCAGCTCCTCGGGTGTTCACAAAAGTGTTGGCCCCGATGTTAGCGTTGTTGCAACAGCGAGGGATTGTGGTGCTGGGGTACCTGAACGATCTTCTACAAGCAGAGTCTCCGACTGCTCTACAGGACAACCTTAACATCACTGTGCGGACTCTGCGGGAGTTTTTCCGAATTTACAGAAGTCTTCTCTGGTTCCGCCCACCAAGTTGTACTATCTGGGTCTGACTCTGGACTTGGCCTCAGCCAGGGTGTTTCTTGTGCTGGACAAGTTCCAGAAGCTGTAGGATGCCATTCGACTTCTGTTGTCCAGCAGTCGGTCATCTCTCAGGACTTGCATGCGGGTGCTGGGCCTGATGGGGTTTACCTTCGAGGCAGTTAAGTTTGCACAGTTCCACACAAGACCTCTGCAAAGAGATTCTTGCTAAGTGGGACAAGAATTCAGTCTCTGTACAATCTGATCCTGTTGAACCGGGGTATGAGGGCTTCCCTGATTTGGTGGCATCGCTCACTTGCTCTTTGACAGGGAAAATCTTTCCTTCACCTGTACTGGATGGTGATCACCACTGATACCAGTCTGTACGGGAGTGAGGTGTTTTGAGCACGGACTGTGCTCCAGGGGTTTTTTTCTCTGGAGGAGTCAAGGCTACCGATCAACGTAATGGAACTTTGGGAGATCAGACTTTGTCTGGCCCATTGGACAGTTTGTCTTCAAAGGTGTTTGGAATGGATTCAATCAGACAATGCCATGACTGTGGCATATGTCAATCAAGGGGGCACAAAAAGTGTCCTAGCCGCTCCAGAAGCAGCTGGCATTCTAAGGTGGGCGGAATGTTTCTTTCCAGCTCTTCTGCGCATATTCCAGGGGTAGAAAAATTGGCAGGCAGGTTACCTCAGTCAACAGACCTTGGACCAAGGTGGATCTGTGGGCCTCTCATCTCAACAGGAAGGTGCAGAGGTTCGTGGCAAGGTGTTGGGATCCTCTAGCCGATGCCATAGACGCACTGGTGGCTCCTTGGGGGCAATACCGTCTGATATACACCTTTCCCCTTCTCAAACTTTTGCCGAGACTTCTGTGAAGTATTGAGGCAGAAGGAATTTCGGTCATCCATGTGGCCCCAGACTGGCCTCGCCGATCTTGGTACGGCTGGTTGCCGCTGTCCTTTGGAGACTCCCTCTCAGGGAAGACTGGTTGGTCCAAGGACCGATCTTCCATCCTGCTTTACAGTCGCTTGCTTTAATGGCTTGGCTGTTGAAAGCCAGGTGCTAATGGATGGGGGTTGTCTGACTCTGTGATTCCTACGCTGTTAAAAGCTAGGACATTTACCTATAGGAAGATTACCATTGCATCTGTAAGTCGTGCATTGCGTGGTGTGAGTCTCTGGGGGTTTCTCTCTGTTCCTTTTTGGTGGCTTGGATTTTGGGGTTTCTCCAAAGAGGTGTAGAACAGTGCCTGGCCTTGGGTACCATCAAGGGCCAGGTTTTGGTCTTGGGCGTTTTTTTTTTTTTTTTTTCAACGTCCTTTGGCTACGCAGTCCATGGTTCGTACCTTTTGTTCATGGGGTTCGCTACTTGGCTCTGCCTGTGCATTCCTCGTTGCCTTCGTGGGACCTCAATTTGGTATTGTTGGTTCTTCAGAAACTGCCTTGTGAGAATATTCGTGAGATTCCTTTTGCTTACATTGTCCCAGAAGGTAGCTTTCTTGGAGGCTATTACTTCTGCACGCAGTGTCTGAGCTGGCAGCTTTGTCTTGTCGTTCACCTTATTTTGTGGTTCACAGAGATAAAGTGGTGCTTTGCCCTTGTCAGTCGTTCCTTCCGAAGGTTGTCTCTGGTTTCCTCCTGAAAGAAGACGTTGTGTTGCCTTCCCGGTGTCCTTAGCCTAAAGGCCCATACACACGATAAGAAAATCTGTAGGGAAAGTTCGTCCAACGAAGATCTGTCTATTTTTGGATTGTTAGTATGGTGTTTTCGACAGCTGACTCCGACTTTTCGGCTGACAAAATCCTGATGTGCAGGCTATATAATTTTTGTCGTCTGTCAAAACAGCGTCTGATTTTCATCTCATTAGTACAGATTTTGATGGCAAAAAATCTTAAGAGCAAGACTAGGCATGCTCAGAGACGAAAGAACACATACAAAACAATCCAGCACATGACATCACTTCTGAAATAGAATTCTGTCGTATGGGAAAGTTTGTATGAAAATAACCTCTTCACTTTCCACAGCAGACTAGCATGCCACAAAAAACGGATGACAGATCATTAGATAATCTGATCGTGTGTACGGGGCTTTAGTATCCTAAGGAGATTGCCCTGCATTCTCTGAATGTGGTTCGGGCAGGGTGTACCTGGCGGGAACCAAGCCTTTTAGGAAATCCGACTCGCTTTTTATCCTTATGGATGGATCTTACAAAGGGTTGGCCGTGTCTGCTGCGACCATTTCCAGACAGATGGTAGTACAGGCCTATTCAATCAAGGTTAAGGTTTCTCCTTTGCCTGTTAAGGCTGGTTCTACATGGGCGCTCAGTGCCTCTTGGGCTTTCTGCCATCAGGCGTCAGTGATGCAGGTTTGCAAGGCGTCCACCTGGTCTTCTGTGCACACTTTCACAAAATTTTATAAAGTTGATGTGTTTGCATCTGCGGATGCTGCTTTTGGCCGTAAAGTTTTGCAGGCCACTGTTTGAGAGGACCTGACCCTCTTTGAGGGTGTATTTTTTATTTTTTGCTAGTGAGCTCCAGTTGTTCCTGGTTGAGCTTCATGTTACCTGGTTATCTAGGGAATTTTTTTTAGGTTGTTTCCCACCCCTTATGTTTTGACACTGCTTTGGGACGTCCCATTGCTCAAGAAGATTCTGGAGCTGTGTCTGCCAATGAATGAAACAGAAAATTGGATTTTGCCTTACCGTAAAATCCTTTTCTCTGATGTTCATTGACCTCTGTATGGGGTTGGGTTATTTTTTTTCTTCTTGCACTGCTTGCAACAAAACTGAATCCCTATAGCAGGAAGTAGTAGACTATCCCATAGGAGTGGTAAAGCTTTTTCCTGCTTGGTGTCCTACTCCTGTAGGGGGCAGTCTAAGCCAATGATGAAGAAGATTCTGGAGTTGTGGCAGTCGAGCATCAGAGAAAAGGATTTTAGGGTAAGACAAAATAAACATTTAGAAATCAGACAGTCCAAAGTACTTAGTAAGAGGCATGGTGAGTGTTTTGAAGTTGTAATTTTTTTGTTGCATATTTGTAGAAAATGAAAAAGTAAAAAAATTCACAAATTTTTTTTTTTTCACATACTGTCACTAGTGCAGTACATTATCATATAATGATGTGGTGGTTATCAGGGACACTGACTACAGTATGTAATAATAAAATACATTTTTTAATTCTTTTCTTTTTTTTCCCTGTAACACACTGACCAGAGCAATACAGTAACACTGTACTACTCTGGGGCAGTGATCATGATTTAGTTGGTGTAAGTAAACATTTTTACTGAATGA
Organism: Pelophylax lessonae; assembly: GCF_965119305.1. NCBI lineage: Eukaryota > Metazoa > Chordata > Amphibia > Anura > Ranidae > Pelophylax > Pelophylax lessonae. The sequence continues at coordinate 282,349,952 of NC_138773.1, forward strand.
AGCGGATTAATTCAGCATCTTTTGTTGTGATTGGCTGGTCTGTACTATGTGATCACATTGACCAATTACAGCTCACAACACCATTGTATACAATGAATGGCATGAAAGGAAGCTGTCCATTGTTTACAACTGTCTTGTAATCTGCTGCGATGGATTATAATGGGCACATGGTACTGGGCCTTTTCGAGAGCCATGTTCTGGGAGGATGTCATACGATTTCTTACCTGAACAACATTGCTCCAGTCCAGCTGTCACTGTACTATTGGCTGGGTGGGAAGGTGTTTAACACATGAACTGAATTGCAGGTGGTAGCCATGCAAATCTGAAAAACAGTTGCATGATGTGTGGGAAAAAAAAAAAAAAAGCTCTTAAAGACCTAGTCGTTTGCACCTTTACAGGGAACCATGGAATCTAATACTTCAGACAGTAAGATTGTTTGATGCTTTGTGTGAGCCACCTGGAGTAGGTCCAATAAGAAGCAGGTTTACTGTGAATCTTCATGAACTACATTTTCCTGATGGGACCATTGACAGAGAGAAATTAGAACCATAGCTATTGCTGAATGGCAGCTGGACAGAATGATGGCAAAAATAATATCCTTATTAAAGTAAAAAGTTTGACACCACCATCCCTCCCTTTTTTTTTTTTTTAAGAAATTAAAGGCTGGGTTCACACTAATGCAAACTGAATGTGGGTTTCCCTGCATCCAATTTGCATGACAAGAGACTCTGGCCGGTTCACACAGCTCTGGGTTGGCTGCGGTCCACACTGGAAAAGGGTCCTGTGTGTCTTAGGCTCTGTTTCAGGTTTTGTAACAATATTGTCAAAGAAAGCGGGCAAAGGGGAACACCTTCGCTGCCTTGGAGGAACTGTGGGTACGAAAGATGACCTGCGCCTCTGATGCTGCGTTAGTCGCATCCTCTATCTTTAAGGTTTCCTGGACTGATACAATCAGCGCATCCCCCCTAGGCCTCCCCCCCCCCCCCCCCAGCACCAAATCTAACTTGGACTCCAGGACCGCTGTCAGTGCAGTCAATTCTCGGGACCCGGAAGCCCATCCGGCTTCAAAAAGAATGTGTGCTGTTATTTTCAATGGGAAACCAAAAGGAAATGACCCCTGAGGCTACACAAACATGGCTGCTGATCTGGAACATAAAAAGCTACAAGAAAATGGCAGCCTCGCGCAGCACCACATGCCTCCCGGGGGGGACCCCAGGAGCTAAAAAACGACCCAGAGAGGAAGGGGGATCCTCCCAGAGTTTGATTGTCCAGTCGCCAGCGGCGCGCTCCCCACCCACATCTCCAGCCCAACACCCCAGACCGACCTAAAATGGTATGTCTATCCCATGGGTGGGGAGGAGGGTGACCAAGGCCTGCAGAAGACCACCGAGAAGGGGGGGCGCTGTCTGGGAAGGAGGGGGGGCCCGGGGGTCTGACCATCCCAGGGAGGGGCCCACATTCACCCCCAAAATCCTCCAGGGTACAGCTACTTAACTCACCAGGAACAGGGTGGGCACTGCTCCAGAAAGACCACCACTCTCATAATGTGGGTGCTGTCGGCCAGGAGGAACACTGCGACTCAGGCCGAAGCCAGGTCGTATGCGCCCTCGTGAGATGTTTAACTTGCATGCCAGCTCCTGTCCAGTGGGGCTATGTCGCAGCTAACGTGGCGTGGAGCTGCGGTCTGCATATGCTCACTGACCAGACTGGGAGCAAACTTTTGGTTCTAGATTATCCAGTCCGTCGCCCAGTCTGGCAACTGCTTGTATATTCTCATCAGGAACAAAATAATAAAGAGGAAAATAAATTCCATTTAAAAAGAAAAATATCACCAGGACCAGAGATCCCAGCAAGGATGGGCATCACTGCATGGGCTCAGGAATATGTCCAAAAATCTCTGTGATCACAGCTCGCCATACCATCCAAAAATGTAAGGTAAAGCTTTATTGTGCAAAGAAGCAGCCATATCTGAACATGATCCAGAAACACCACCATCTTCTCTGGGCCAAAGCACATTTAAAAAGGTTTGTTGTAAAGTGGAAACAATTCTGCAGTCAGATGAATTGAAATTTAACAATCTTTTTAGCAACCATGGGTGCCACGTCCTCCGAACTAGAGGATGGACTTGCTGCCTTATCAGCCCTTAGTTCAAAAGCCTGCATCTCTGATGGTATGGGGGGCATTAGTGTGCATGGAATGGGCAGCTTGCACATCTGGAAAGGCACCATCAATGCTGAAAGATATATCCAGGTTTCAGAGCAGCCAATACTCCCAACCAGATGTCTTTTTTCAGGGAAGGGCTTGCATATTTCAGCAGGATAATGCTAAACCGCCTACTGCATCTATGACAACAGCATGGCTTGTCATGCTGTCACAAATCTGGGTGCTTAACCAATTGAAAATGTTTTGCACATCTTGAAATGAAAAATATGACAAAAGACCCAGGACTGTTGAGCAGTTCGATTCCTATATCAGACAAGAATGAGGCAACATTCCTCTCCCAAAACTCCAGTAACGGGTCTCAGTTCCCAGATGTTTACAGAGTGTTGTTAAAAGAAGAGGGGATGCTACAGCTTAGTAAACATGGCCCTGTCCAACTTTTTTGAAACGTGTTGCCATCAATTTTAAAATTACCCTATTTCTTAAAATGGTGCATTTTCTCATTTTTAAATATTTAAAGTTTTCTATTGTGAATAAAATATTGATTTATGAGATTTGAAAGTCATTGCATTGTTTTTTTTTTTTTTTTTGCTTTTCCAGCATCTCAACTTTATTGTATGCAAAACCTTTATCCCAAGAGGGAAAAAAAAGCTGTTTGCAGTAAATGATTATAAAGTATTAGCTGGAATCAGGCTTCAACTTGTTACTGTATTTAAATCTGCTAGTACTTCTAACCACCCCTGATAATGCTGCTGTCCAAGTCTGGCCAGAGTGTTGTATGTACAGTCAGGGGCAGACTGGCAATTTTCAGCCCGGGGGCAAGTACAAACCAGAGGCCCATGGTGCAGCGACTGGCCCATGGTGCAGCGACTGGCCCATGGTGAGTCTCCAGTGGGGCATTGAACCGGTCTCTGCCCAGACACAATTTACACCATCCATACGGGGGGGGGGGGGGGGATGGCCTGCACTCTGTCCTTGTCTTCAACCCTCACTCAGTAGGATAGAGGCAGGGACTTTTTACTTCTCTTCACCAGGAATCCTTTAGGCATGTCTGTAGCAAAATTGGTACAGCCTTTTTACAGGGCATCAGAGTGGCCCAGGAGGCAATTGCCCCCTGGCCCAGTCCTCCCCTGTGTACAGTCGTGGCCAAAAGTTTTGAGAATAACACAAATATTAATTTTCAAAAAGTCTGCTGCCTTGATGGCGATTTGCATTTAAAAAAAAAAAGAAAAAACGTTTTGGCTGCATTCGTGAAAAAGAATTCAGGGCGCCCAGGAAAGTACAGCAAGAGCCAGGACCGTCTCCTACAGCTGATTCAGCTGTGGGATTGGGGCATCAGCAGTGCAGAGCTTGCTCAGGAATGGCAGCAGGTAGGTGTGAGTGCATCTCCATGCACAGTGAGGAGAAGACTTTTGGAGGATGGCCTGGTATCAAGGGCAGCAAAGAAGCCACTTCTCTCCAGGAAAAACATCAGGGTCAGACTGATATTCTGCAAAAGGTACAGGGATTGGACTGGAGGACTGGGGTAAAATAATTTTCTGATTATTTGGGCCATCTGGAAAAAACCTTGGCCGGAGAAGAATAGGTAAACGCTACCATCAGTCCTGTGTCATGCCAACAGTAAAGCATCCTGAGACCATTCATGTGTGGGGTTGCTTCTCAGCCAAGGGAGCGGGCTTACTCGCAATTTTAAAGAAAGGTACAAAAACATCCTCTAAAGGTAACTTCTCCCAATCACTCAAGAACAGTTTGGGGATGAACAATGCCTTTTGCAGCATGATGGAGCACTTTGTCATAAGGCAAAAGTGATAACTAATTGGCTTGGGGAACAAAACATTGAAAAGTTTGAGTCTATGGCCAGGAAACTCCCCAGACCTTAAAACCATTGAGAACTTGTGGTCAATCCTCAAGAGGCAAGTAAACAAAACACCCCAACAAATTCTGCCAAACTCCAAACATTGATTATGCAAGAATAGGCTGCCATCAGAAGAGGATTGACAGTATGCCGGGATGAATTGCAGAGATCTTGAAAAAGAAGGGTCAACACTGCAAATATTGGCTCTTTGCATAAAATTAATGTAATTGTCAATAGAAGCCTTTGACACCTATGAAATGCTTGTAATTATACCTCAGTATACCATAGTAACACCTGACAAAATTCTCAACACTTTTGGCCACGACTGTATAATATAAGGCTGGATCACCAGGGGAAAAAAATCCTAAAAAGAAAACTACTGCGGCCAGGAGATTTAAAGATTGGTAAGCTGCAATATATTACCATTTTTGTTTTGGGGTTTAATATTGCTTTTAGAGGGGGAATCCTCACGTGGAAACTTAGGCTTCTTTTCCTGGGGTAATTGAGTGACATCCAGTGTTGCCAACGTCCTGCAACATTAAAAAAAACACTGGCAATGCCCATAATAAGTAATTTGACTGTTTTACACTTAAAAGGTCAACACAGCATGACAAACTATCAGCCCCTGATATTTACAAATAGTTACAATGGTGTACTGGTTGGCACTTTTGCCTAGCAGCAAAAGGGATGCTGGTTCTAATCCCAACCATGGTACTACCTGCCTGGAGTTTGCATGTTCTCCCTGTGCCTGTGTGGGTTTCCTCCAGGTACTCCAGTTTCCTCCCACACTCCAAAGACATGCTGGGAGGTAAATTAGCCCTGGTATGTGTATGTATGAATGTCAATTAGGGACCATAGATTGTAAGCTCTTTGAGGGTAGGGATTGATGTGAATGTAAAATGTATGTGTAAAGTGTTGCATAAATTGATGGTGCTATATAAATAAAAATTCACTGATTTTTACAAACTAGATAATTTCATTAAGGAGGTCACCAGGGTTTGCCAACCGTTGGTAAATTTACAGAGATGCCAAAAAGAAGTTCCCCCCTCAAAGGCATGAAAAGTAGGAGCTTCTTACATTTCTGTTCAGCAGACCAATATCTTCACCATAATAACGGAGAACAGCAATTTAAGTAAGTAGATGAGCAGTGTCAACTAAGCCATCTACATATGTAGGGTAGGGCAGAAGTCACAAGCCCAAAGCTCATCCAGTAAACCCTTTGGTCAGCAGGTGATGCTGTGCATTTGCAGAAATAGAGTCAGGGAGTTCAGGTTTCAGCTGAGCGTGTGTGAGGGAGGGAGCCTGAAAGATGCAAACAACGTTCTTTGCTAGACGATAATAAACAGGATAGAATCCAAGGAACACTGAGGAAAAATGGGAGTGCTTTAAGAACATACCAAATAAAGGTATTGGTCATTGCATTCCAATGGGAAATCTATTAAAGAGTTGGCTAAACTAGAACGTACAAATGCATATAAAAACAAAAGAAAAGGCCTTCATAAAATACAAGGCTGAGTGGTCATTGGCAGCATTCCAACATTACAGAGAATGCAATAAGAAATGTAAGAGCGCAATCAGGGCGGCTAAGATGGAGCACGAAAGGCACATAGCGGAAGAGAGTAAAAAAAAAAAAAAAAAATCTTTAAGTAAATAAATAGTAAGAAAGTGAGGCCAGAACATACTGGCCCCATAAAGAATGATGAAGGGAACGTGGTTATAAAGGACAAAGAAAAGTCGAAGGTTCTGAATAAATTCTTCTCCTTAGTCTTCACATAAGAATTGGAGGGGGATACAGTAACCTAGACTGTAATTTTATTACCACGTCACAGGAAGCACCCTCATAGTTAACAGAACACGGAATCAGAAATAGACTTGAAAGACTTAACATAAATAAGTCCCAGGGACCAGATGGCTTACACCCTAGGGTCCTTAAAGAACTCAGGCAGGTGATAAATAGACCATTGTTTATAATTTTTATGTACAGTTTACTGACGGGAATGGTACCAGCTAATTGGAGAAATGCCAACATAGCACCAATATTTAAAAAAAATGGCCGAGCTATATTCCTGGGAACTACAGGCCGGTTCACCTAACATCAATAATCTGCAAGCTATTGGAGGGGATGATAAGGGACTATTTACAAGATATTAGTAATGAAAACTGAATCATTAGTAGTAATCAGCATGGATTCATGAAAAATCGTTCTTGCCAGACCACTCTATTAACCTTCTATAAAGAAGTGAGCTACCATCTAGATAAAGGAAGGCCTGTGGATGTGGTGTACCTGGATTTTACAAAGGCATTTCATACAGTTCCCCACAAACGTTTACTGTACAAACTAAAGTACGTAGGTATGTACTATAGAGTGAGTACCTGGATTGAAAACTGGCTTCAGGGGTGAGTCCAAAGGGTGGTGATAAATGGGGAGTACTCGGAATGGTCTGGTGTGGAAAGTGAGGTCCCCCAAGGATCTGTCCTGGGACCAATTTGGTTCAATTTATTCATAAACAATCTAGATAATGGAATACCCAGCTCAATCTCAGTATTTGCGGATGATACAAAGCTAGGCAGGCCAATATCTTCTGGGCAGGATGTGGAAACCTTACAAGAAGACCTGAACAAAATAATGGGGTGGGCAACTACATGGCAGATGAGGTTTAATGTTGGAAAATGTAAGGTATTGCATTTGGGTGCCAAAAATACGAGCGCAAGTTACTCAGTAGGAGGTAAACCTCTAGGGGAATCAAGGATGGAAAAGGACCTGGGGGTTCTAGTAGATGACAAGTTTAGCAATGGCATGCAATGCCAAGCTGCTGCAAGCAAAGCAAACATAATACTGCTATGTATTAAAAAGGGGATTCACTTCAGAGATAAAATGATAATTCTCACACTCTTCAAGACTAGTCTGGCCACACCTTGAGTATGCTGTCTAGTTCTTGGCACCAGTCCTCAGGAAGGATGTGGAGGAACTGGGGAGAATCCAGAGAAGGGCAACAAAGCTAATAAAGGGACTGGAGGACTTCAGCTATGAGGAAAGACAACAAGCATGGAACTTATTCTCTCTGGAGAGAAGACGCTTGAGAGGGGATATGATATCAATGTTCAAATACCGTACTTGTGACCCTAGCCTAGGGAACAAACTTTTTAGCAAGAGGGAATTTAAAAGGACATGCAGCCATTCACTAAAATTAGAAGAGAATCAGTTTAACCTTAAAGCGGTTGTAAACCCAAAATGTAAAAAAAAAAACCTGCAAGACAAAGGCATAATGAGCTAGTATGCATCGCATACTAGCTCATTATGTATTACTTACCTTAGAACGAAGCCCCGACACGGACCCCCTGACATCGCTGCGGGCGCCGCCATGATCCCTCGCCATCTCTTCCGGGTTCGGCGGCTCCGGCGCTGTGATTGGCCGGAGCCGCTATGACGTCACTCCCGGGCATGCGCGCGGGAGTGATTTTCCGGCAAGCTCCCGGCAAGCAAAACTGAAGGTCCCCCCGGACCTTCAGAGCGCATGCGCCGCTTGCGTGAGCGGCTGCATGCACTGCAAATATCTCCTAAACTGTGCCGGTTTAGGAGATATTAATTGTACCTACAGGTAAGCCTTATTATAGGCTTACCTGTAGGTAAAAGTGTAAAAAAGCGGGATACTACCGCTTTAAACTGCGTAAAGGGTTCTTTACTGTTTTAGCGGTTAGGATGTGGAATTCTCTTCCACAGGCTGTAGTATCAGCAGGGAGCATCGATAATTAAAAAAAACAAAAAAACTATTAATAGGTTGAACTGGATGGACTGGTGTTTTTTTTTTAACCTATGTAACTAAAAACATTTCTGCCAGGTATCAGTGAAGATAGCAGGTGGATCCTGTGACAAGAGATTAGTTCATTTCCTGCAGCCTAGGTTCACACCAAACTGCCGAGGTGCGGTGCATTATTGTATGTTTTTCAATTGTTTCTGTTCACTGCCTTAGGCCTGGTTCACACCTATGCAGGTTGCAGTTTGCATATCCCAGGTGCATTTTGCGTTTTTCAATACACAATTTGATACATTGCAGTTTATGGAACCAAAAACCAGAAAAAAAAGTCTCTGGCCCTTTCTATAAAATGCACAGATGTGAACGAGACCCACAGGAAACCATGTTTAATGGACTGTAGTGTGTTTCAACAAAACGGAAAACGCACTAAAAATGCATAGGTGTGACCCAGGCTTAGGCAGCCTATTAAAAATGAGTGGGACGGCACAGACCTCTGCAGCCCAGAAATTGGACCTGCGTCCATTTTTGAAAGCATATTGTATTACAAAATACCTCGGTGTGTTGTGAAGCTGTGCAGCATACCTCTATTGGTGAGTAGACATTTGCAATTCATTACGATGTGAATCTAAATTCGGAAGAAGTTTTGGTTATTCAGAGATTCGGATGTATCCGAATCTCCAAATTACAACAGTAATGAATTTCATTAAAATGTATTAGGTGCCATTGGTAATATCTATTGATGTATCCATATACTTCTCCATAGTCAAACTTCTAACAGTGGCAGAAAAGCTACTTAAAGGGATTCTCTTCTGTTATATACAGTCAGGTCCATAAATATTGGGACATCAACACAATTCTAATCTTTTTGGGTCTATACACCACTACAATGGATTTGAAATGAAACAATTTGCTTTAACTGCAGACTTTCAGCTTTAATTTGAGGGTATTTACATCCAAATCAGGTGAACGGTGTAGGAATTACAACAGTTTGTATATGTGCCTCCTACTTTTTAAGGGACCAAAATTAATGGGACAGTTGGCTGCTCAGCTGTTCCATGGCCAGGTGTGTGTTATTCCCTCATTGTCCCATTTACAAGGAGCAGATGTATATGTATATCTCTCATTGGGCGAGTGTACTTCCTGAATGACTGATAAACATGGGGTGGGGTTACCTGGTGACATCACCAGGTGATCCCGTCCCATAATGACACTCGCCCAATGAGTGGTAGACATGAGGTGGGGTCACTCAGTTACATCACCGGGTAACACCTGCCCCTATGCTTACCTGTCATTGGGTCCCTGGACAAGAACAATCATGTTTGGCAGGCGTTTTTTTTTTTATAAAGGGCTTGTCAAAAACTGTTTTTATGAACTTTGTACCCCTACCCATTCACCAAAAAAAGGTCAATGTACCCCATACCTATTCACATAGGTGAGAACAGAGGATCTAGGGGGGGGCCTTATTAAAGGGGCTTCCAGATTCCAATAAGTCACCCCTTGCACCCCCACAACCGTAGCCTGATAGGGAGGGACAAGGTGTTTTGGGGGGGGGGGGGCCCTACTCCAAAGCACCCTGCTGCTACTAGGGATGGGCTGAACAGCCCCCTGTTCGGTTCGCACCAGAACTTTCAAACAGTCTATGGGACCCCAACTGGAAAAATCCAAAAGTGCGCATTTTGAAGGCTTATGTGCAAGTAATTGGGCATACAATGATTACGGGGGTTCGGGTATTGCCCTGGGGGACATGTATCAATGAAAAAAAAGTTTGCAAAAAACGTTATTTTTAAATGAGCAATGATTTACTGATGCTTAAAGTGAAAGCATAAAAATGAGAAAACAATAAAAATGAAAAAATCCTTTCAATATAGTGCCTGGGAGTCCCCTCCGTCTACCTGTAAAGTGGCACATCTGTACTGTGTATAGAAGCTGCAGCAATAATTGCATTTATAAAGACAAAAAAAAAGACATTTTTTTCCTACAAGCTTTATTTTGTAAACAAGGGCTTGGGAAGCCAGTCTGTTCCATGAGTAGTGTATTGTAGTTCCAATGTAGTGCACTGGGAACAAGATTAGAGATTAGAGATTTTTTTCGGATAAATGCTGGTGTCTCTTCTGCAGACTTTGGATAGAAGTAACAGGCATGGAAAAATTGGTCTTTTTTGTCACACTGTAACCCTATAGTTATCTTGATAAAAGGAAGAATTGCTTTGCTGTCAAAATTTTTAATAATATGCACCTGTCAAACAGGTGCGGGAAAAATTGGTCTTTGGGTGTGTGTGGTACCTTTACATCATAACACTACAGAGATACTCTTAATGAAAGCAAGAATTGGCCTTGCTGTCAAAAATTGAAATGATATGCACCTCTCAAACAGGTGCAGAAAAAATGGGATTTTTTACTTACCGTAAAATCCATTTCTCTGAGTTTGATGGACACAGCGCTCCATAAATCAAAACGACTAGGTAGATCGCCTTCTCCAGGAGCAGAACAAAAAAAAAAAAACACTTGGCTATGCCCAAGGGCCGTCCACAGCTGATATATAGCAGTATTAGACAGGTGGGTAAGGTGTCCGTCAAACTCAGACAAAAGGATTTTACGGTGAGTAAAAAAAATCCTATTTTCACTTTCGTTCGATGAACACAGCGCTCTATAAATCATAACTACTGGGACGTCCAAAAGCAGCGGCAAAAGAAAAATGAGGCGTAGGGAAAATAACCCAAGGCTAAATACATAAGCCCTACACTAGCCCCATCTGAAAAAAAAAAATTCAAGTAAAATACCCCTCAAGAAGGAACAACTGCTTTTAAACAGCAGCCTGCAAAACCTTGTGGCCAAAAGAAGCATCCGCAGGTGCAAAAATAAAAATTTTGTAGAATTTCGTGAAAGTATGCACCGACGACCAAGTGGCCGCCTTTCAAACTTGAGATATTGAAGCTTGATGACGGAAGGCCCAGGAAGTACTCAGCGCCCGAGTAGCATGCGCAGTGACAGGGAAAAGAGGAACCTGACTTAATAGGCCTGAGTCACCATCTGTCTGATCCATCTAGAGATGGTAGCCAAAGAAGCGACCAGCCCTTTCCTGGGTCCTTGTGTAACTACAAAGAGCGAGTCTGACCTCCAAAAGGACTTGGGGTGTCAGATAAACCCGAATCGCCGGAACCACATCCAAGGTATGCAAAGCAAATTCCTTGGGATGAGCCGGCTTGGGACACAAGGCAGGCAACACAATGTCCTCATTCAAATGGAAGTTAGAGACCACTTTGGGCAGAAATGACGGACAGGAACAAAGAACCACTTTATCTCTATGGACCACTAAATAGGAAGTACGCCAGGATAATGCTGCCAATTCCGATACCCTAGGGGCCTAGGTAGCAGCCACCAAGAATGCCACCTTTTGGGACAGTGTAGGCAAGGGAATCTCCTGAATATTCTCAAATGGAGGTTTCTTGAGAATGTTTAACAACATTAAATTGAGTCAGAATCTAGGTGATTCAATTTCCTGGACAGGGATAGGGGGGACCTTAGGAAGATTGGACATCACCTGAGCCTTTGCAGGAATTAGATTCGCACAAGGAGACTCGGAGCCTAAAAATCAAAAAACGGACAAATTTTGCCCCCTTTTTTTGGAACCCCTAAAAGAATAATTTCGTGGATCCCCTTGACAAATTTTGCCCCCTTTTTTTGGAACCCCTAAAAGAATCATTTTGTGGATCCCCTTGACGCTCACGAAGGAGGTCCACAGAGCCGGAAATGCACGAAGATGTCCCCCCACACCAGTTATGGGTGAGGGCAGACCTTCATGCCGAAGAGGGTCTTTTCTGTGGATCCAGAGAAGCCAGCTCTAGGTTTACTAGACCAAGGATGCTTGGAACCTTCCGGGGAAGACTTCAAAGATCTATTTCCCTTGTCTGCAGCCCTCGGAGCATGAAATTATTTCTACGGGCTGGGAAGGAGGGCCCACATTTGTGGCGAGGCTCCTTCCCTTTCCTAGACTGTGGCAGGAAGGTACTATGGCCCCCTGTGAGACCCTTAATGATGTCAGCCAAAGTAGCCCGAAACAGGAAATCGCCTTGAAAGGGCAGATCAATGAGAGCTTTCTTAGAGGCTAGATCCAATTCTTAAGTACACGTCTAATCACCACTGCTGAAACCAAAAGCTTGGACAGCACAAGAGCTGCATCACGAATAAACTGCAGCCCCTGGACCAACTGGTCCGCTATATTATCATGAGCGGTGGGAACCTGCTCACTCCCCAGGCCCTAGCGCAAAAGCTTGGCCCATTAAGTTAGAGTCTGAGAAACCAGGACTGAGGCCATGACTGGTCGCAATGCCGAACCAGCCAAAGTAAATATGCCACTGCCTCCGCTTTCCTGTCAGCTGGGTCTTTAAAGGCACCGGGATTCCTCTACTGGGATCATGGTTGCTTTATTCAACCTAGAAACAGGAGGGTGCACCACTGGTGGACTAGTCCACTTTTTAAAAAGGGATTCCTCAAAGGGGGTAACGTACTGAGAAACGTTTGGGGCCCACAAAGGGCTGCGTTGGTTGCTCCCATTCCTTATAGATAAACCTGTCAAAATAAGGCAGATAAAGAAACACCTTTGCTGTGCGAGGTGACTTGTGTGGACCAAAAGGCACAGCCACATCTGTGGCCACATCAGCCACATCCTCCATTTTCATGCACTGCAGTAATAAGTATATCTACCAGTGCTTTTTCATTTGCTGCTATGACTGTGGAGGATTTATTCTCAATATCGGACGCTTGATATCAAGTCCCCCTGGACGGGCTGTGTCCATGGCGGCATCAGGCTCATAATCAGATGAGACTGAGCAGGGAAAGGCGGGGTACAAATCCTCCTGGGCCTTTGCCCACATGCCACTTCTACCTGGGATACCAAGGACTGTAGGACCACCATCAGCGCAACTATGGGAAGCTGGCGTTCAGAGGGACCTGCCACCTTCATGAGGGATCAGTCGGGGAGATGTGACCCTAAGGCTCCATCAGGAAAAGGGAGACCCTGCAGCACAAAAAAGGTTTTTGGCACTACTTACGGACCTGCCAATGCTCAGGGTACCTATTAGAGAGAGAGAGACACAGGGACCCCCAAGGACTCGCCCTACCAGCCAGAGAAACGCCGCCGGAGACCAAACTAAACCAAATCAAGAAAAAATGGGCACCATGACTTCATCTGGCTTTCTAAACATGCCGAAGACGGCGAGGAGCAAGCTGCCAGGATCCTCCTTGTGACCTCTGCAAAGGGCCTCCCTAAGATAAAGAAACTTACACTGCACCGAGCAGGGCATACATAAAAGGGACTTCCGCTGCACCCTCTGCACTATACCGCACACTGCAAAAGAGCAGGACATGCACCTAGGGGTCTCCGTTGCGCCCTCTGCACTGGGACCCCTCCAGACCAAGGTACTGCACCCCATACCATCAGGGCAGGACACACACCACCCCAAGACCCTAACACACCGGGGGGGGTAAAGCCCAGCTAGACTGAGGGACTTTAAGATGGGAGGCGGGAACACCCGCTGGCAGGCCCGACCATCCCATTAGGGTACCCGCGTGCTCTCCCAAATTACCCAAGGGGGGAGAGCGGGGACTGTACATTCCATGGTGCGGGTGACACTCCAGACAGAACTTCTCGCCATTGAAGTGGGGGAGCTGCCGGCCAAGGGGACGCTGCGACTTGGACCAGTCCCCGGTCGTATGCGACCCTGCGAGACATTTAACTTGCGGGCTAGTCTCTGTCTGTGAGGCTATGTCATGGCCGACCTAGCGCGTAGCTGTGATCTGCACGCACTCGCTGGTTGGACTGGGGAGACCACTGGATCTAGATTATCCACCCCGTCACCCTGTTGATTGTAGGAGAAAAAATTGCTAGGACCAAGAGATTAAAGCAGGGAGCCTAGGTCTTTACTCCTGACTAGACAGATTAAAACGGAATATCTAGAGCAGAAATGGGGAGGGGGGTTATATACCAGCTGAGGACAGCTCATGGACGTAGCAAGTGTTTTTTGTTCTGCCTAGTCCTACTCCTGGAGAAGGCGATATAACCTAGTAGTTATGATTTATTGCCTTTGGGTGTTGGAGGTACCTTCACACTGTAACCCTATAGAGGTACTCTTGATATTAACAAGAATTGGCCTTGCTGTCAAAAATTGAAATGATATGCACCCAACAGGTGCGGAAAAATTGGTCTTTGGTTAATTACACCAAACTGATGAAAAATGAAACTTACACCAAAAAAAGTTCTTCCAGATGAAATCAACACCCACAAGGCTAGGCAGCCTAGAAGTCTTGCAGAGATTCCACATCCCAAAACACTTAATCAGTGACATTGGCTTTAAGGGCTTCATAGCTGCTGTTAATCCAGGGCTAATTCATTTTAATAAAATGTCAGAAGACCCATGGAGTCTGTGGACAGACACGTTCTATTATCAGTAACAAAAGTGAAAGCACTGAATGCCCGTTTGGAAAGCATGCTGGATACAGGGCAGCCCAATTGCATACTGGGCAAGTCCTGGCCAGTGGTCTATTCTCATGATCCAGTAACCAATGGATTGTCAACTGGAAAGCTCTTCATCTCTGTTTTCGCCCCCAATTGCCCACCATAAAATGCAGACGCTGCAGATGGGATGTAGAAGCTGAGAGCCCTGGGAGGCGAGGACTTAAAAAAAAATAAAAAAAAAAATTGTGAAATGCATAATTTAGGCGGCCCCCTTCACCGCCGCTCCTCTCTTGGCCAATAGAAGCCTCAAAACTACATTTTCCATGATACTGTAACCTACCAGTCTGGAAAAGCATTAGAAAAACTCCTCTTTAAAGTTTCCCTAAGAGATTTCATCTTCTGCACCCTCTGTGGGGACAGGATGAGTTCTGAGACTTTCCCCTTGTAACGGTGGTTAAGGAGGGTTTCCAACCAATAGTGATCCTTCTCCTAATGCTACATATTCTTCGGTCCTTTCCCAGGCTTTGAAGCATGAGGAAGCCCATGCACCACAAGTTTGTGGAGGCATGAGAAGACTCCTCAGGGTCACTGAGGATTACAGTATCTGGAACTGCCTCCTTCCAGTCACATACTGATGCAAGTATTGTCACGGCTCACCATCCCTGTGGCCTCCTCAAATAGTGACAGTGTAGTGCATGCATCCTTTATCAGCAGTCATTGCCATAGGGACAAAAAAAAAAAAGGTGGAGTCGGACTGAGCCTGCGGTCATGCCATACTCACACAGGTGCTCATTGATAGCCCTCAGCCATGGCAGCATTGCCAAAGTCGAGTTCCACCTGGTGGACATGTCACAAATCAGGCGGTTTATGGGCAGGTGGAATTCCCACTGAATTTCCACCAACCAAGCACTGGCTGTGTCTGACCACCTGAAATTGGCTGAGAGGTCATGAAGTATGAGGGGGTAGACTGAGTTGAGTGAGAAAACTGAATTGAGTTACTTTTGCGTGACTTTAAGGTGCATTTGCCAACAGGCTGAGTGGTGGGAGGTTAAATGCCTTGTTAAGCATGTGGTACCCAAATGGCTGGTGTTTTTGCCATACTTGATGTGCTTGAGACAAAGTTTGCAAATTACAATAGTGCAATCGCCTGCATGTGTGCTTTTAAAAAGAAAAAAAAAAAAAAAAAAGGGCCAGACAGCTGAGCTGTGGTTAAGTGGGCCAGGAGATAACAGCTCCACAATGTGATGGAATAGGAGGCTGCCTTGTTGGGGTTGTACCTCACCCTCATCAGTGACATCGCCTCCATCCTTATTACCACTGGAGACAACTTGGCAATACGCTGCGGCTGGGGAAACAGGACTGCCAATTTGTGTACCAGTGTTCTCTCCTCTCTGTAGGCTCATGTTTCTAAATTCCTCAACCTCAGAACCAACATCTGAATCAAGTAATGGCTGTGCATCATCAAGGAGCAAGCGTGATTGCTTTGTTCAAGTAACTTCTCCATGCCTGATGCTGGGGCTATGTCAGGAATAGCTGTGGCTAAGGAGGCAGATTTAGCGACTCTGGCAACTGCAGTGGACTGCTTGGGTGACGGAGGTTTAGGAGGGTTCAGCAAGCCAGTCCACCACCTCCTCTGCATGCTGTGGCTGGATAGCATGGGCAACATCACCAAACCAAGGAAATGATGCCTGCCTAAGGATTGACCATGTCCACCTTTGCCTGTGGACACATATGCATCGCATACTAGCTCATTATGAATTACTTACCTTAGAACAAAGCCCCGTCACGGACCCCCAGACACCGCTGCGGGCGCTGACATGATCCCACGGCGTCTCTTCCAGGTTCGGCGGCTCCGGCGCTGTGATTGGCCGGAGCCGCGATGACGTCACTCCCGCGCATGCGCGCGGGAGCGATTTTCCGGCAAGCTGCCGGCAAGGGAAGCTGAAGGTCCGCCGGACCTTCAGAGCGCATGCGCCGCTCGTGCGAGCGGCTGCATGCACTGCAAATATCTCCTAAACCGTGCCGGTTTAGGAGATATTAATTGTACCTACAGGTAAGCCTTATCATAGGCTTACCTGTAGTTAAAAGTTAAAAAAATCGTGATACTACCACTTTAAAATGGCTGATATTTAAAGAATACTTTTGTTGTATGGGGGCAAGACAGAGCAATGAGCCATGATTGGATATGCCTCATCCTTACTTTCTCCAATCGTGGCTCTGACAATGCTCTGTGCCCAATAAAATGTAGAATCCTGATCTTTATTTCCTAGTGTCCAATCCTCATGTAGGTGACAGCATAACCTAACTGTATCTGAATTCCTGTGCCACTCTGAACTCCAAGAACTTTACAGCGATTACAAAAATCCTGTTTTCTCCACAGTGCCTAAAGCTACAGAGGTAAATTAGGGCTCATTTTAAAATTTGTTCAGAATACAGTGTATAAATACTTAAGGGTAGTTAAGTGGTGAAATGCATCTGAATCTCCCCTTTCCTCTGAAGCCTGATCTGCATTTGGATTATACTTCAGAGGCGGTGAGGAAGTAATGTAATGCTTCCTCACCTCCTATTTTAACCCCATTTTTGCCAAACATGCAGCAACCACACGTTGTTGCAGGACGTTTGCAGCGCTTCCCTATTTTCTTGAACGTAGTGTTGCCATCCACTGATCTCTACATGTTGGGTAAACTGTGCCATGGGCACAAAGCAAAACATTGCAACCATGGCATGTAAACATCCCTATTGAAGTTGAAGGGTGGGTGAGCTGCTGGTGGGTGGCAAAAACACAGCTCAAATGCACATTTTTACCCCAACCACGACTAAATGAAGCTCTAGTGTGCAGGTCCAGGTTCACTTTAACCTATCTTTGGTGTTAACAAATACTCATTTTTCACTTTCGAAAGTTTACAAAACTAAAATATTTGCTGTTCAGTTGTTTCAGGCATAAAAAAAACAAAGTGCTCCGAATTAGGTGTCAGCTTTTGTTTTGTTTTTTTTTTTTATTGGTTTTCTTTTTTTGGTGGGGATAGCATACAGGTTTTCTTTTGTACAATATTTAACAATCACTTATTTTTTTTACCATGGCATTTCGGTAGGTACTTGCAAAACAAACAAAAAAAAAAAAGACATAATATGAAAAATAGACCAGAAAAGGTCAACCAGCGCTCCCTGCCCAGCTGTAGAGGTACTGCAGGTTCCTATATAGCTAAGCAAGGACTGCTGTTTGCCGTAACTGACAGTAGCAGGGATTTCCTGAACACCAAATGATATCGCTTTAGCGGGTATCAGAGGTAATAACGGATTACATGAATTCAGAAAATGCATAATAAGAGTTGCTGGTTGAATATCTGAGGTAAATGACTTTAATCCAACGACGCAGTTCCCTTTTGCATCGTTTTTTTGCAATTAAACCATAAATAAGGTTATGCATATTTGTACCAAAATGCAACTCGCTTAAGAAGAGTTAATATTTTTTTTTTCCTTTCTTTTTTTTTTTTTTTTTTAAGGTAAGACTGGAAAACATTTCAGAAAATAAAAACTCATATAAAGTAAAAGTTGGCAGTTGAAATACTGTTACAGAGAGACCTTATTACATTCAGTAAATGTCTGAAGCTGAAGGCATTGACCGGGGGGGTGGGGGGAATGAACAAGTCACTGACCGCTGTTGTATCACAACGGTCCAAACTACGCAGGGATTGCTGAGGGACTTTTAGCGCCAAGAAGCTGCACCAAATTATCGCTAGATTTTCACCACTGGCTCATAGGAAGCTGCGACCAATCAGAATTTTATAGAGAAGCAAATGTGTGTACTTTTTAGGGAACGGTCACAGGAATCGCACTCAAAAGCACTAAATATCACTCAGCAAATATCTGTGTAATTTGGGTCAAAATACTCACTTAGATTTACCTTCAGAGACTGGACCCAGGCTGCAAGGCTTTGTGTTTGGTTTTCTGAGTATCTTAGGAGTCATTCCAGCCAAGATATTTCTTCGACAAGTGGGGTGAAATCATCTATTGCTTTCTTACATCTCAGGGACTTTGTCTGGACCTAGGTGCTAGTTTCTGGAGAAGTAAATGAATCCAGAGGGTAAATCAGCTTAGCATCTATGCAAAACAGAAATACCAGTCTTGGCTGGAAGGACGTTAGGGGGTAAAACCGCAAAAACCAACCAGATCGCTTTCATTCTTAGAATAACTTTTTACGTTGTTACAATAAAAGGGCAAGACCTGAGTTAGAAAGGGGTTTCTGCTAGCTCATCAGATACATGAACAGAGGTGGCCAAATATCAGAATGCAACTAGTGTTGGAAAATGATTCCACGCAGATTTACTGGCTGCATAATACAAAATGGCTGCACAATGGTTTCTGGGTAACTGCACCCATTTGGTTTAATCGTTTTTCTCAATTTCAACATTCAAAGCACCTCTGTGCTCGCTCAACACAAGTCTAAAGTAAGCCATAGATCAATGTTGATAGGGAAAACCCTCCCGTAATGCTGTGTTCTGGGGAGCCTTCCCTGCCAGCAGAACACAATGTTTACTGCAGGCTGCAGTAGCAGTCAACAGTGATCACGTGAAAAAAAATCAGACAGGTTGATTGTACTGTAGAAAAACAAACCACTTTAGGTCAGTCCACATTCAGGTTGGGTTCATATATGTGCGAATTGGATACAGGTTTCCCCCCCACATCCAATTCACATGACATGCTAGCGTGATCATCTCTCAATGGTGCCAGGTCACACAGGTCTAGGGCGGCAAAGGACCACATTCCAAAAAGGTCCTGTGTGTTTGGGTCCGGTTCAGGTGCAAACTCAGGCAAAAATTCAGCCCAGATTTGTACCTGAACCGGTAAACAGTAAATGCACCAGATCCCCATGCTGGGAACCGCGGCTGCACATATGTGAACCCGGCCATAGGTGCTAGTCCTGTTCATATCAGTCTTCATAGCCAGAGAAGAGAGATGATTTGGTCGGCCACACATCTAAAACATCACCTTTATTATAAAGTCGTCAATAAAACTACAAGACCGAACACAGCATCAATTGATTATGCTTTCCATGCTAAATCAGCACTTCATTATAGCTTAGCTATGGTGAAGTGCTGATTTAGCAGGAAACGAGTTTGCTATGAAGACTGGTTTTCCTGTCTTGTTGTGGAGATGTATTTTATTGTAGACTTTACAATAAGGTGAAGTTTTAGATGTACAGCCAACCAAATCCTCGCTTTTTCTGCTGGTTGTACTGAAGTTGATCGATGGATTGACTTCAGTACAACCAGCCTGACCATACATGATTCAAATCTCAGAGATCTTGAGATTTTAATCCATGTATGGCCAGCATAAGTCAGAAGCTTGCTAGTGAAATAGAAGGAACCCCTTGAGGCTTCAGCACAAGCAGCACAGATTGGACATGAGGGCGCCTAACAGAGGACAAACCTATAGGATAGAGTCAGAGGCAAGCATGTTGACTCAAAACAGATTCTCAGCGCCCATTTAATAAAGAAAGGACAGTGACTGTTTAATAAAAAAAAAAAACCTTCCCCACAGATGTGGTGGGTTTCAGAGTTGTGTATTGCTGCACTGGAAGTTCTGCCTGACCATGAATAGTCTTGCTGCCTTACTGAGATACAAACTGTCTTGGGGATGAGTAGTGCTAGCTAGGTTAAAGCAGGCCATAGAGTATGCCATTTTCTTCCCTACAATTGGGGGGCTGAAGAAAAAATCCCTTGAATCCCCCATCAACAGTGCTGAAGGGGGTATCCCTCCTGCAGAGCCATTGTGTTCTCCCAGCAGGGGAGTCATCCCTGCCAGGAGAACACAGTGATTACTGCTAGCAGCTATAGCTGCCGGCAATTGAACCCTGAAAATCCAACATGCTGGCTGTACCCAAGTTGACTTGGGTACAATCAGCCTGCCCATAGATGGGTCAAATCTTGGCCGGTCCCTGCTGAACTGGCCGAGATTTGATCCATATATGGCTGGATTTTGTTTCCCACAGCTCCAGATAACCTCTACCTACATCCTACATCCAGGCAAACTAAAGAGGAAGAAGTTCTTCTGTTGTCAACCTTCAAGCAGATTACAAAAAACCTCAAGATCTTTGCAGGCTATTCAGATGTTCATTTATTTGTACTAGTGATCGACCGATATTGTTTTTTTAGTGCCGAAACCAATATTTTGGAAATAGGATATCGGTATCAGCCGATATTTTCGGATATTTAAAAAAAAATTTATTTTTTGTTTTCACAGGTACAGTTGTGGTGGGATTTGGGGGACTAAAAGACCCCAAACCGCTCCTCTGCACTTAAAAGCATTCAAAACAGTCAAGTTTGGCAGTTTTGAATGCAGTAAGTTTTTTTTAATCTGGCGCCGAATACCCAGAAGTGATGTCATGACATCACTTCCGGGTTTCTTACATGGAGACACGATCAGAGCCAAATGCGGCTTTGATCGGGTCTTCTCTTCAGCGGGCGTGAAGGTAGGATGCTCCGGTCTCCCTGGGACCCGGGCGAGCCATGGAAGGCGGGAGGGGGCGTCCCCTCCCGGTCCTTGTAATGACAGCCGAGTGGCTTCCACAAGACAGCCGATTGTCGGCTATGGACACCGGTACCGGGGTGATGCCTCTAGCTGCAGGCATCACTCTTGTACAGCACTTTCCTGGAATATCGGCAATATCGGTAACCTCAGGGGCCGACTCCGATATATCGGGGAAAGTGCATATCGGCGCCTGATATATCGGCATTGCCGATAATCGGTCAATCCCTATTTTGTACCATAGTCTACATCTTGCAGTGGCATCATCCTAGGAGGTGAACATGTGCTAGCCTGTTTATGATGCAGAACAAACTAATACAGAACTCCTGTTTCACCAGTGAAAGAAATGTGCATTACACCTTACTGCTAACAGGAGTTCAGTACACACCAATGTGTAAATGCTCCAAGTTACCACAACTGATACTTTAGTGGGGAATGCAAGTTTCTATTTCTCCTAAACAATCCTACAATTTTACACCAAATATACCAATGGCATTTATATTACAGGGGAGCTACAGCTACTCTGGAATAGAAGCCACTTCTTTCCCACCAGCCTGTTGCTTTCCCACAAATTCCTCCAATGGAACCCTGACTTGTAGTGGCAGCTGACTCCTATTTATAAAGTTTGGAACACAACTTCACAAACGTTAAAAGATGGGACAACATCAAAACCTTGTGGCTCAGCTACCAACGAGATTATTAAATCCTTAGTAGTGAGATTATCGCACATTTGCAACACCTAAAAATAGGTATAACGCAAATGGGACTATCAAAGAGGTTAATGTGGATTCATTAGGCAAATAGGATATCAGGTGCTTTTGGGCTCTTAAAGAGGAGCTCTAGGCTCCCCCCACCAAAAAATAAATAAAAGCCAGCAACTACAAAAACTTACCTGTCCAGGGATCCTGTGATGTCCTCACATGAGCCCGTTCTTCAATTGGCTTCGGGAGCAGCCACCGGCATCTCTAATAAGGGAAACAGGAAGTGAAGCCTTGCGGCTTCACAGCCGGTTTCCTGCCACTCCACACCTTGTAAATGGTCCTGTAGTCTTCTGGGACCTGTGATGTCTCCCCAGAAGACTGCAGGGGGAAGTCAAACTTCTGGCTCAGATCACATGCGTGGATCTGTGTTGGAAGTAGGAGCATGTGCCTGTCAAAATCAGGTCCCCCCCCCCCAAAAAAAAAGTGCCAAACGTGCAGTAGACGGTGCAAACAAGCGGAACTCTCTTTTGGGTGAAATTCTGCTTTAATGGAGTTGTAAAGTCAGGAAGGTTTTTTTTAACTTAATGCATTCTATGCATTAAGATAAAAAGCCATCTGTGTGGAGCAGCCCCCCCCCCCTAATACTTACCCGTGCCCCCCTCTCTGTCCAGCAACGTCCACATGTTCCTTGGCCGTCCCAGAACTCTCTCTCCCGATTAGCAGAGATACAGCCACGTCGCCATTGGTTCCCTTGGCTGTCAAAATCAGTGAGCCAATCAGGAGGGAGGGGGGGTGGGGCCAAATGGCAGCTCCGTGCCTGAATGGACACATGGAGCTGCAGCTCGACTTGGGTGCCACCATAGCAAGCTGCTTGCTGTGGGGGCACTCGATAGAAGGGAGGAGCCAGCAGCAAGAACGAGGGACCTGAGAAGAGGAGGATCCGGGCTGCTCTGTGCAAAACTAACAGCACAGAGGAGGCAAGTATAACTTTTTTTAAAATGAGACTTTACAATCGCTTTAAGGAGAATTCCATGAGAAGCATCAACATTCCGCCTCAAACTGTATGCTTGTTCTAGAAAAATCTAGCTACATCTAGGTCACTATTAAGATGGTCATACACAAAACAGGGTGAGCATTTACTGTTGGAAGAAATGTGAGCCATGTTGGGCCCTTTTTGCCCCAAGCAGCTTCACAGGGAAAAAAATGGAGCCATGTGGAAGTTTCTCCGCTGTACAGGGATTACATCTAGACATATTTGCGTTTCCCCAAAACCTTCACATGTCCAACCATCCGATCTCCACCAGAGCCTGAAAAGGTGAACCCACTGGTGTAGTCATCAGTTGGAGAAGATCACCTACTCCTAAAAAACAAAAACATATTTGGGTATTCAGGCAGCTGCGGTGTCTGCAGCATGAATGGAGGAATCTATTTGATTTCTCACATTTAACCCACAGGCTTAACGACGTATGTATGCTTAGCATACTGTTTTTGCCACTGCCAAAGAGCTGGGCTGCTTCTGAGGCCTTCATCTCAGGTACTTTATATTGCTTCATAACAGGTTAACTTAAAGTTCTTCCCCAAAAATAATCCTGTGGGGACTTGTTCAATGACAAACTGAGTGATGTTCCATAGTTACACAAGTTGTCTGCTTTTGCCTGGACACCAAATCTCATTCTAGCAAATACTAGAAAAGAATAATTCAAAGACTCAATTCCACTGAAAATACAAAGAAATGTGTTTGAGGAGAATCTCAAATATTAAACAATAGAGTTTATTCAAATGACTCTTTTCAGAAATAACACTCCAAGTATTATTTAACCATCGGGTGAGTGATACAACTACTGAAACCTGAGGATCAGGAACACAGATTGAGAACCATCAACATTGTTTGCCCCATGAATTTGAAAAACAGAAGCCTCTGCCCGTTTTTTTGAGGGGGACGTATTCTATACAAGTAGGATGAAAGGGGACGTGACCCACAGCAACCAATTCAAATTTTTGATGTCAATTTCTGAGAACAGATTTGAAAACAAAGCCAACATCTGATTGGTTTTCTCTTCCTACAGTTCTACAGAATAACCCTGATGCAAGAGTTGTATATAACAGATGTATAGAGTGCATTGTTCCCAGAGTGATTAAAGAGCACCTCTACCCAAAAAGGGTTTCTTTAAGTGGAGTTGGTTTTATTCTCCAATTTATGACAGGCTTGTGATATCTCTATTTGTTTTGATGGAGAAGCCACTACAGCATTATTTCCCCAACTTGATCCCCAAGTCCCAGCCACAGCATCTTGTAGGTAACGTTATGTAGCTACAGGTGCAGACCATGTCGCATTACTGTGATGGTGTGGTACTGAAAATAGGACTTGAGGACAATTCAGCTGAAGAGCCAGTCATGCCAGGACATCTCCAGAGAATGATAAAACCCTGCTCCCACTCTGCTGAAGACAAGAAACCCTGTTTGGGGGCAGTGGCTCTTTAACCATGTTTCTATGCATTTAAACCCGCAGCCTGGGTCACTGTCCATTCACAGTAAGCTTCTGATTGGTAGAAAGGTTGTAAAAAAATTTCCTGCAATAGAACACAATACTTGGTGTCTGTAGGTTTATGGTTAAAGTCGAGAAAAATGAAACAATGTACTTTGGCATGCACAAATCAACTTAACGGCACCAACCTGATGTCTACGAAGAGATGAGACAGCCATGTTGTTAGCTAAAGCAATTCTGAGGAAGCAAGCCTATCTATTCAGCAGAGGGCCAGCAGTGAAATCACTGAGGCCGTTTACCACTGGTTGGACAGGGGCAGGAGTGAAATTACTGAGGCCGTTTACCACTGGTTGGACAGGGGCAGCAGTGACATCACTGAGGCTGCTTTCCACTGATTGGACAGGGGCAGCAGTGACATCACTGAGGCTGCTTTCCACTGATTGGACAGGGGCAGCAGTGACATCACTGAGGCTGCTTTCCACTGATTGGACAGGGGCAGCAGTGACATCACTGAGGCTGCTTTCCACTTGGTGGATAGGCTGTGCTCTCGGATGACTGGATAAGTCAAATTTCTAAAGCTAAGCTAACAAAATGGCCTTCCCCCACCATGAACAGGCAAGGGTGTACTTCCACCTCCATTTCTCCGGTTTAAACAAACTTTGGCACCTATGCCCAGCCAAAAACACCATAATCTGTCAAAATGAGAATTATTGTTTTTTTTTGCTAGTCCGTGCTAACCATGTCAGTGATGGTTATACCTCAAAACAAGATTTGCATAATAGCGATTACATTTCACTAATTTTCCCTGAATTTTAATTTTAAAGTGACACTCCAGTCAAAAAGAAAAACCCTTTTAAGCATGAAGTTACAAAAGTGGGTTAATATTCATCTTCTGCTCAGCCAGTCTCATTCCTGAAAGCATTATTTCTGCTTTATCCTGAAAAGTGAGAGACTTTTTTGCTCAGGCAACATGCCTGACCTCTAACTAAATTTCCTGCAGCCTAAAAACATTTCACCAACCCACGTGCCTGAAATACAATACTGTTTTGTCCTGACAATTTTAAGTCATTCTTTTCTCCTTTACTACAGCAGCTAATGCAGGCAAGACTACTCAGGTTGGATTGGAATTTAAAGCTGATCTCCAGACAAAAATAAAAAATGTAATTGTTCAGCCAGTCTTGGGATCTAGACACTCCTACCAGGCAGCAGAGCAAGGTCGGTCAGACTAGTAATAGGAACTGGTCCTCAACCCACCTGCAACATGCTGAGCAGTGATGGAGCATCAGCGCATTGACTAGGTGAACTCTCCCCTCTCTTCTCCCGTCAGCAAAAGTCCAGTGTCAGAATGACAGCACTGTGCAACACAAAGACAGACTCGGGGACTTACAGCAGCTGTAGATAATACATTTACGGATAACAGAACTGGAGTCGCCTTGGAGTTTAGCTTCAAGCTAGTGTGCAGGGGATAGCGGTAACTAAAGCTTAAAGTAGAAGCTCAGCCAACACCAATCTTTAAAATCTACTCGCAGCCACATTCTAAAATGAATCAATCTAGCACAGTTCGTCCCACGCTGAGCTGTCAGTGGCAGGTTTAGCGTGTAGTGCAAGAGAGGCAGACAAAAGAAGCCCCATAGAACCTCTATGGGTTACGTCCCTTCCCAGCATTTATCAGTTCTCTCCTGTACACAGCATCCTCCACCGGAGACCGGACCAGCTTCAGAAAAGGTATGCATAGCGATTTCTTCTTTACAGGGCTAGACAGATTAGTTTTAGAATGTGGTTGTGAGTAGCTTTAGAGTTAGAGCCCATTCACATTAGCTTGACAAGTCGCGGTCCATTGAGTAGTACAGGACTCGTTCTAATAGGAGCAACACAAGTCGCTTCGACTTAGAAAAAGGGTCCTGTACTACTTTGGGGCGACCTCGGAGCGACTTGCAAAGACTTCCATTATGTGAAGTCTCTGCAAGTCGCGCCGAAGTCGCGGTGCACGCGACTTCACAGTTCGCCCCCCGAAGTCGTGTCGCCTCAATGTGAATGGGCTCTTAATCAACATATCAAATGGTTTTTAAAAATAAGCGTAGCCTTTTTTCCACCAACGATCTGCATGGGCTAAAGCAAAGGTTTTTCTATCTGACTGGAGATCTTTAAACGGTGACACAAGGAATCTGAAGCTGCGGTAAAATATAGACCTGGCATGATTACACAAACTCAGATTCCAGTGTTGCACTGACATGATGGCACTGCGTGGTTGCAATTTTAGTATGAGGAATTCTGGGTCGTGAAATTTCCTGAGGAGATCTGAAAACGGCCAACTTGGCCGTTCACCGAACAGACATACAACATAAATATAAAGGAAATATAGGAGAGAGAGAGAGAGAGTGCGCGCGCAAAACCGGGTTTTCCAGTGTCAGAGCTTGCAAATAAAGATTTAAAAAAAAAAAAACATGCTTCTATTTTCAATGGTTCCTCAGACACAGCAAATCTATATAACACATCAGCAGGTAAGAAAGAATTTCCTATGTGGGCAGGGAAAGAAAATAAAAAAGGCAAGAGTTCTTCACAGAAAATTAAAAAGTTAAAAAAACACTGTTTAGGAATGGTTATTTGTTTTGGACATTAACCCTTCCAGTAATAAAAGAGCTGGCAAATGCTATATTTAACCCATAAGTGATGCATCCAATGGAAGGGAATGTCACCAGCGCTAATCAAGTGCCTTATAGGGAATCTTTTGAGAAGGAAAAAAAGTGTATGTGGGAAGAGTCAGGCGGAGGTTACCGTGCTGATTCCTGGGCTGTAGGCTGTGCAGTGAATCTGCGGGAACCATCACGGCCCCAGAATTGGTATGCAACTTCAGAATGAGGTTGCGAGGTGGAATTCCTGGATTAGAGGCTTGTTCAAAGATGGTGTGGTGAACCCAAGAGCACAATCATATCTGCCCCAGATTGAGGTTACCAATTGCCTCATTTCCACTGAGCGGAACAGTTCGGGTCGGTACAGTTTGGAAGGGTTAGAATGGTCCGGTCTATGCAGGGGAGCGTTTCCACTGCAAGTCGGGCCACCAGGGACCATGCGGGGTTTACACCAAATGAGGTGTTTGTTTTGCCCTTTCATTTGACGTGAGCATTGAAGTTTTCCTGTCCGCCAATCAGTGGAATCTATCGTGTGACGCCAGTAGCTCCGCCCTAACCGTACCGTACCATTTCCTATGGCCCTACATCTGAAGCAGGACCAGGAATGGTGCGGTTTGGTTCTGTTATATGGGTCACTTTCATAATGGAAACACTCAAATTAGCGTACCGTACCGAACTGACCCGAACCGATCCGCTCAGTGGAAACGAGGCATAAGCTGACTTTTGGGCTGTAGGCTCTTTCGAACACACAAACACCATCTCTCCCCCCGTAGATAGTAACACAGCCTCAAATTGAGGTTGCAAGGTTGACTTTCTGAGCTATGAGCACATTCAAAAATATTGCAGAGACTAATAGCTGTAGGCTCGTTCAAATATGGTTTGATTAACCCACAAGCATGCCTTTGCCCCAGCCGGCCAGGAGTAAAAGAATGACCGCTCCTGGGTTCCCCTTCAACCAAACCTTGCACTTCAGGGCAAAGTCTGCCTATTCGTGGTAGCCCCCCCTTCACAAACACTGCATAATGAACCTGTGGAGGGAAAATCGTTACATACCCTCACTTTCCTGCAATTCCTGTAGTGCTGGGGGTGATGTCATCCTTCTGCAGACAAGATCTCTGGACATATTGAGCAGGTCCAAATCTCACAAGATGGCACTGCAACCCATCTTCTTGTGAGATTTGGGCAACTCTACATTCTCGGAGATCTGGCCAAAGTAGGATAATGCCACCCTCGCCCAGCCGCCACAACAGGAAGCTTAGAAAGGCAAGTGTATTCTCTGTTTCCTTCCGACAGGTTTTATTTTGCGTGCCTATCCACTGGTTGAGGGAGGGGAGAAGTTTGAATACTCTGTCCTTTAAACTTATTAAAGGTGAAGTCCCATCAGCCGGCAGTGATGTATGTAGAGGGGTGGAGTTAACACAATCATGTCCTACCCCACTTTAAGATACTCAGCCTAACCAAAACCTATTACAGAGTTTTTATAAACTTCTACCTTCAACGTAGCAGGCCAACAAGTCCTGGAAGGGATTCCAGGACTCATACTATAAAAGCTAACCCCTGATTTGAGTAAACGTACAGTAATAAATTCACTATGGATACACTTTATGCCCTTCCCACTCGATTTCCCCATGTGTTACCTTTCACTCATAATAAAAACAAATCTTCCTAGTCTGTGGGCTTGTCTCTTTTCTGATCTTTAAAGAAAATACCCACACAAGAATACCCACACAAGAATACCCATGTCTTTTCTCTTTGGAGCTTATAACATCCAACCACACCTCTCTAAAAACAGTCACCCGCTGCAGCAATGCATTGTGGGCTTTAAAGAGCAGATTCTAACCAAGACGGAAGTAGCACAGCCTACACCCCTCACAAACACAAAAGGAAGGACCATTCCTGCAGATGGGCAGAATCTTGCCAAGTAGTAGGTTAAAAAAAAAAAAGTTAATTTTTTTTGCAAGAAAGCATATGCACTTGTTTATGCTGGTTCCAGGTTCCCATAAACTACAAAAATGGGATAGCAGGGGATGACATTTTCATGGGTTAAATAAAACCTACCACGTTTATTCTTAAATAACACAAAAAAACTGTAATACATACATATATATTAAAAAAAAAAAAAAAAAAAAAAAAAAAACAACATGGATCGGTTATTTAAAATTGCTTAGTGTTTTCATCGGTATAATTTAATTTAGAGAGACTGTGGAACTGAGGTATAGCTTGTTGAGGGAGGTTAAACTATGCTTGGAAGCCTCTTTAAAAATGTCCCACAAACTTTTCTTATAGGTTCCTATACACAGAAGAGCAGCACAGGGGAACATTCACAAGCTGTGTCATATTGGCATTACAATAGTCATTTATAGAAACACAACAGCAAATGCAATAAAAACAGTTACCCTTTTTTCTTAAAATCTGAAATGAAATGCTTTGATTTAAAAAAAAAAAAAAAAAAATATTCATAGGATATATATATATACACATATATGTATATGTGTGTATATATACATATATATATATATTTTTTTTATATATATATATTTATAGCAGTAGTTCACTCAAGGTTCAGTCCTTCTCTGATGTGTTTAGAAAACAAAGAAGAGGGAAATAGGTCAGTTGTCCAGAGAGGTCTCCTTGTTTCTTCATGTGTTATTCATTCCATAATTCGTTGCCGAACCGTTGCAGGCCACGAGGGAATGATACGCCGGGTGCGTCCCGAGGGACGGACTTTTGCAGTACAGACCAACCATTTCCGCTGAGAGTCATTCCTTAGCTTAGCAGCTGTGAGTCTGTTGGTCTAGTGCAAGTATCATAGACTAGATTCCTTGGGCGGGAAGTCCACGTTTGTCACCATGGTGACCACTGTTACAATGTCCTCTGTGGTAATAATATTTGTGAGTCTTTGCATCTGGATGATCCGCTCCTCCACGCAGCCTGCCGATAATCGTGCTTCTGCGTCGTGATCCCAGCACTCCTCAATGGTTTCACAGAGCATCGCCAACCCCTAGGTGGAGAAAGGGTGGGATTCATTGATCAGAAATTCACAGCAGATATTACTCAACACAAAGGTTGTTTTTTTTTCACCCTACAAGACGAAAAGATTACATGGAGAACATGTAATACTTACCTGCTCTGTGCAACGGTTTTGCACAGAGCCGCCCTGATCCTCTTCTCAGGTTCCTCTTCTGCGCTACTGGCCCCTCCCTCCTGTTAAGTGCCCCCACAGCAGCAGATTGCTATGGGGGCACCTGAGCCGCAGCTCAGTGTGTCCATTCAGACATGGAGCTGCACCCTGACCCCGGCACAGGCCTAGCCCTTTCTCCTCATTGACTCACTGAATTTGATTGACAGCAGCAGTGATACCACACTGTTGTCTCAACCAATTAGGAGGGAGAGTCTCGGGCAGCCAAGACACTCCTGCAACATCATTGAATCGAGATGGGCTCAGGTACGTATTAGGGTGGCTGAGGGGGCTGCTGCACACAGGTTTATCATAATGCATATAATGCAGTAAGATAAAAAAAACCTTCTGACTTTAGAGCCACTTTTTAAAGCTGAACCTGGGATGAACAATCTTTACTCTTGCAGTGGGTCCCCCACCACGCTGCAGGGGCTCACTGCTTGTTTTGCAAGGGGGATGATGAAAACAGCGATATGGTGGTGGGCCCTTGGCATCATCCTGTATAGGGCAGGACTGCTGGTCCTGCATTGTACAGGATGATGGCAGAGAGCTTCCACCTTCTTTATGTTCTCCGAGGATGTCCCTTGCACAGACAAAATGCGTAGGGAGTAGCTAACGTAATGTCATCATCACACCTGTATTTGGAGTATTCTGCCCTAATCTCTTATAATATGGAGATCCTGATTATCCGGTAAGAGAATTCATATAGCTATGTCCGAATTGGTTAAATAAAACGCATGGAACTGTGGCATTTCGTTTTCACACAATATTCCACACTAGCCCCCTAGTGAAGCATTAAATATATTCTTTTGGGAATAGACTTATCCTGTATAGGGCAGGTCTGCTGATCCCGCATTGTACGGTATGATGTCAGAGAGCTGCCACCAGTGAAGCAGAGAAGGCAGCCTGTGGGAACAAGGAATAAAACAAGCATATCATGTAATATATCACCACCTAGGCAAAATGTGCAGTTATCCCTTGAAGGGAAGGCAGAGAACCATTGAAACGGTAAAGATTTTTGCCCCCATGTCAGTTTAAAGTAGGACCACAGGCAACATACAAATAGAATGTTTTGTGGACTTGCAAAAGAATTGCATATTGCCTTGTCTCTTCCTATTCTTTCTGTTCCCATGCCACTTTAGTATACAATACCCTGTGATCCTGCTAACTGAATGGCTGTTCTTTGCAAGGGTGACACCACCTCCGAGGTATATGAAAAACTTTGCAGCATGTCAACCTTGCGAGCTGCTGTGCCAACTAGAATTACAGCATTGTGTAAGCAGTGGGGGTGGCTAGGCACTGACACTCCTGACTGATCAGCCTCTAGCTCAGTGATAGCTAACCTTGGCACCCCAGATGTTTTGGAACTTAATTTCCCACGATGCTCAACTACACTGCAGAGTGCATGAGCATCATGGGAAATGTAGTTCCAAAACCTCTGGGGTGCCAAGGTTCGCCATCACTGCGTCTAGCTAGTCAAAAAGTTGCTAGCAACCCAGCCCTCCCACAGCTCATTAATAATTTAGTTCCAAAAGTAGTTTGAACATCCCAGGGAAAAGACATGCAAATCTTGATGCAACCCGCCCATTTTTCTCTTTAGTATCTGTGATCTGAAGCACACATTCCAGATTACCAGTGATGTTCTACGTTATTTCAAGGTTAATGTTGACACATTGGACTACAGCAGCTTTTTTTTTTATATTTACATTTTTACAAAGAGACTGGGTATTAGGTGTACTGAAAGCATACAAAAAAATATTACACATTCTTATCAGCTTCAACGACCTCAGAAAACAAGAGCCATAAGACAACCACATTCATGGCAACAGCAGCAAAAGGTTTTCCTACTTACTGCGTGTTTCTGCCAACATTCCCTTAAAATGGGCCTTTTCTTCTTATGTACTACCACCTCCTGCATGTCCTCCAGAGATGGGTGCTGCCCTACTTCCTCCTCAAATGGTAACATGTACTCGTCCACAGGACCTGAGAAAAGGATCCAGACACATTAAGGCTTAGTGTACAACTGGAGAGCTATTTATTCATCTACTACACTGATTCAAAAAGACTGTCCTGTTCTAAATATTCAGTGTGAATCTGCACAAGTATAACACAATAGGAAAAAAACGACACATTTGTAATGTGCCCACACAAATTTATTTATAATCGGTGTTAAACGGTTATAAAATGATTTCAGGCTGCTCCAAAATCCTTACACGGCACCAATACATTTTTTATTTTTTTGGTGGCAGAGCTTAAGAAAAAAATATTCTGGAGCGCCTGCATGCACTGCTTTTCTCCAGAGGGTGATGTGAGCTGCACAATGCATGACAGGCAGTTGCATTCCCTAATAAAAAAAAAAAAAAAAAAAAAAAAAAAAGAATAATGCCCAAAGGATGCTGCGAAACGAAGAATAAAAAAAAAAAGAGGAAATACAGATTGTAAGCTGCAACAGAAAATAAAAACTATGTACAGCAGGAACAAAAAGGGTGAAATGGGGCTTTAGGCACATTCGTATTTTTTTTAAGCTCCTAGAAGCCAACTAATGTTCTCCTATGCTATGCGTCTACGCATACTACAAGCTATTAGCATTTTTTGGGCTTCAGCTTCTAAGAGCAGAAAAAATTGTTTTTGTAGAGTTTTTCCAGCAGAAAAAAAAACCGAAATGCTCCTAAATTATTCTCTAAATTTCAAAAGGTGAAAACCGCGCTAGGCTCCTAATTAATAGCAGCAACTTGAGCGCCGGTTCACACTACCGGGGACCTCCGAGATCACGGTGCGAGCAGCGCGCCGCGACCTCGGAGCGGCCGCCACGGACTTCATAACATTGAAGTCTATGGCGGTCGCCTCCTGGTCGCCCCAAAGAAGCTCCGGACCCTTTTTCTAAGTCGGAGCGACTTGTGTCGCTCCTATTAGAACGGGTCCGCAGCTTCCCTATGGGAGGCGACCTGCGGCGACCTGTGAGGCGACCAGGTCGCCTCACAGGTCGCCTTAGTGTGAACGGGGGCTAAAAGTGTGACAAACAAAAACAAAAAACAAAGTAAGCTGCTACTAAAATGCTTTTTTTTTTTAATCTTTATTTTTCTTCATGTACTGCAACAACGCTAATTAATGCTCCTAAACCCTACTAGAAGCTGGCACAAAAATTATATCAGCATTTTTTTTTTTTCAAGCTTATGAAAAATACTAATGTGCATGGAGCGTTAAAAACACCCAATTGCCAGACCATCCACTGCAACAACAATTTTCTATTAACATAATCAGGGAGGATAAAAATCAATGATTTTTTTTTTTTTTTTAAAGAAAAGTTTAAATCAAAATCAGATTTTTATATTTGTATTACATTTATTTTAATAAAATGTTTTGGAGTAAAAATCTATCTAAAGATAGTTTTCTATTTAAGTGCCGGGTCACACTTGTGCGATGCGGGAAAGCTGCGAATTCGCAGCCTGTTCCCGCATCGCAAACGCACATCTGGCAGTTCACACTGCCATATGCGATACGCAGGGGGTGTCAATGAAATGTTAACGACACCCCCCGTTTGATCGCATATCGCAGTGCGATCTGACAGTTCGCACAGGATCGCATCGCACAAGTGTGCACCACTGTGCGCTCTGATCCTGATGCGGTTGGAAAAAAGGGTCATGTGCATGTTTGGCGCGGATACAGTGAGAATTCAGCCATACAAAGTGCATGGCTGAATTCGCATCCGCACATCCGATCGCATGTAATGAAGGAGCAGTGCGCTCCGAATTACATGCGATCGGCGCACTTGATATAGTGTGAACCGGCCCTTACATACAATAATAATTTAGTTTATTCAGCATGAAATGGGGCTTAGTTATGTAGCATGAGGTTGTATATTCTGTAATATTTACATTTTTGGTAAACTCATTAATTGAATCCAAGCTCTGCAAGCTGCGATAACATGCACTGCATTGATGCCTTTACACAATTTCACAGTAACCAAGAGATAAAACAAAGTTCAGGAATAATCTTTTATCCCATTCTTTTGCAAATCTATGTACACAACAAACTGTATTATTGAATCGGTTCAGATATCGCTGTTTTACTAACCTGACAGTTTATTATTTTAAATAGTAAACCTTAATTTTGTTTGCAAATCTTAAAGATTCTACCTACCAGTAAGAATAAGGCCTTCCATTTAAAGAGAAACTGCCATTTCAGATTCATCATGGCAGCACCTGTTAGCGGGCATCCACTCACCTGCTGCCGCCATGTCCCTCACCACTTTGTTGTGTCACTGCAGTATCACCAGCCGCTTCATTAAAGTGAATGGGACTGTTGGCGAATCAACAGCAGGTCAGGAGGGGAGTCGCTGTGTCACAGAGATGACAGTTGCTCTTTAAAAATTATGATTTTAATCAAGCCTTTTTATTATGGATTTAAATCAAACCCACCCTGAAGATAGTTTATTGGATTGTTTATAAGCTTCTGTTGTGCAAACATCTAAAAGCCCAGAGACTTCTGCTGGGCACTGCCATCTTGGATGTGATGTCAGCAGCCCCAGCAGACTCAGAGCTGATACTCCCATCAACACCAAGTCCCCCTCCGCTCCTCTCCCAGCCACTACATAAAAGGTTATGCAGAGAGGTGCGGGGAGGAGCTGGGCCATCACATACAAACATTAGGACAATTCCAAAAGGAGAGGGGACCATTACATGCGATGAGAAATGTGCTGTGCCAGGGAACTGACATTCCTGAAGTAATCAAAATTCTCTATCAAGTTCAAAAGGCACATGCAGGTAAAATAAAATAAAAAAAACGATGGAAAGGAAAGCATCTGAAACACTGTTGTCTTCAGGAGCTAGAAGTATTCCACAGACTTTTACAAACTTTCAGTGACTCCTGAAAGTTCTTGTGTTTCCTAAAGTGTTAGTAAACCTAGGAGCCTGCATTCACTATATCTATTCTCCCTCAGTACACAGAACATGGAAATGCAATTATTTTTTTTTAGTAAATATAAACAGCTATATACCTTTTCTCATCAGCCGTATACAACAGTCTTGTGACTTCTATCAGTGTTCGGCCAAGCACAGGTTTAAGCTGGTAGGAGGCTGACCCCTGACCCTCTTGTCTGGACAATGTTGATTGGCGCTGTGCCGATCACATGCACCCCTCCCACAAAAAAAACACTCACTAGCAATACACTTCAAACTGAGCATGTGCAGAGTGCCCCCAAGGCTCTGTACAGAACATTGATTAAGGACTGTGGAAGAATGGGAGGATCAGAGAAGACAGGATCAAAATGCTTTTTTTTTTTATAAACACAATGTGCAGGTGTTAGGTTCCTCAACGAGTATAACAAGCATGCTTTACTGCATATACAGACTGAGTTTACTGTTGTGGGTTTAGGAACACTCAAGTTTCAGTGGTTTTATTAAGTTCATTATTCTACTACTATATAGTTTGACTGTACTCACCATCAGATGCCGTGCACCTGGCTGCCAGTTCCCACAGGACCAGACCGAAGGCGTACATGTCTATCCTCAAGAAGGAATCTCTCTGAAAATTAATAGCACCCTCTAACACTTCTGGAGCCATGTACCTCCGCGTTCCCACCTGAAACACCAACACCACAGTCAGACAGAATACTTAAAATTCAACTCAATTGATTCAGGTATAACGGTGATAACATGAAGTAAAAAAACTTTAAAGTAAGAAGGCAAGACTCTACAGCCCTCTCCGTCAAGTGTTTTTCATTATGGTTATTCGGTGACCCGTGCCAGGGCAGACAGGCTGGGAAGAATGATGGGGCAGCGACATGATGACACCAATAATATATATATATATATATATATATATGGGATCAGAGTGCTGGCTGACAATGGGGTGTGAAGATGGACACAGTGATGTCATCACATAGCATTATGGGGTAGAAGGAACTAGAGGGCGGACAATACTGCGAATTCAGCAGCAGTAACATGGCTTTGTTGGCCCTCTGTTAAGGGCCATACACACTATAAGATTTTCTGAAGACTTTTTCGTTTAGATTTACCAAAACCATATAATAGGAGGTCAAACCTAAACACTTTCAATTTGTATGTAATCTGGCAGGCCCTTGCACTACATAGAAAAGGTAAATCTGAAGGACAAAGTCTGCAGAAAATCTTATAGTGTGTATGGCCCTTTACCCTCATCCAATTATGCTATGCAGTGACCTCACCGTGTCCATCTTCTCTAGACCTCGGATCCCCTGCCCAGTGCAGGCAGGCCACAGCAGCACCACAGGCAGGATTTGAAGGAGAGATTACAAATAGATTTACCAGTATAAGGAAAGCTTCAAGTGGTTGTAAAACCTCACATATACCCAGTGAAGTGACTGAGCACAGGTGATACAAACAAATCCTGCATACCTTGTACTTTATCTGCCGAATCTTCGCTACATCTAAAAGGCTTAATTTATAAAGCTGTCTGAAAAAACGGGGCGTAGAGATGAAATTCTACTCTGCAGAGCCTAGTGAGGAGAGTTCGGAGCACTGATTGGAGGATCAGGACACCCTGCCCTCTTCACGCAAGAACAGAGCTGAGGCTGTCAATCACAAGCTGTGTGCGGTGGAGATCCCTCCCATCATTTTCTTTTCTCTTGCGGTCAGGAAAATAAGTGAATCATGCAGACAGATCTGAGGCAGCAGACAGAAGTGCTCTTGAGACAAGTACACACTGTAGAGCAGTGTTAATTTTGGCAGCAAATTTCAATTTAGTTTTAGTCTTAGGACTAAAATGGCATTTTAGTTTTAGTCCCATTTTAGTCTTCTGCTAGTGTTTTAGTCGTATTTAGTCGACTAAAACTCCAGTACATTTTAGTCGACTAAAACGTCCTACTTTTTAGTCGAATAAAACTCATTTTTAGTCATCTATAATCGAATGGGTGTAGTTCAATTGTAATTTGTAATGCATTATTTAAGCATTTCTCTACAATTTCCAAACTCATTATATACTACTGCTGGTCCTGGAGTGAAAAATCTAATATGTTATTATTTATGAAATTTGGCAGCAAATTTCAATTTCGTTTTAGTTATAGTCTTTTGACTAAAATGCCATTTTAGTTTTAGGGCTCTTTCACACGGGCGGTCCGATCAGATCCGCCTGTCAGTTTTTTAGGCGGATCTGATCGGATCCTCCATGCAGCTCTATGGGGCAGCGGGTGTCAGCGGAAGTCACCTCCGCTGACACCCGCTGCCATCCGCATCCGATCCTGTGCTGAAATCTGGACGGATGGAAACCCTATTTTTCCATCCGTTCAGTAATCGGAGCGGAGCTGATGAGAGCGGACAAGCGGTCCGCTCTCCTCCGATCCCCCATAGAGGGCAGCGGGTGCTGAGACACCTCCCTCTCCGCTCTGCAAGCGGAGACGGAGCTGTCATCCGCCCGGCTCAGCGGGGATCGCGGATCGATCCCCGCTGAGCAACACGGATCCGCCTGCGGAGGCGGATCGTGTGAAAGAAGCCTTAGTCGTATTTTAGTCATCTGAATGGTTTTAGTTTTAGTCATATTTTAGTCGACAAATGGTGTTAATTTAGTCGACGAAAACATTTTAGTCGGTTTTAGTCGACGAAATTAACACTGCTGTAGAGCAGTAGTCTCCAAATTACAGCCCTTTGCTTCCATTTGTCCTGCACATGGGGCAGTATACCATCCACTGACACTAACAATGGGGAATAATCCCTGTTGCTGACACCAACAATGGGGTACTATTTCTCCCACTGGCACCATCAAAAGGGCACAATTCCTTCCATCGACGATAAAGCACTATTCCTCCAATTGACATCAATGATTAGTCACTAGTCCTTCCACTGACACCAAAGAAGGGCACGGTTTACTCCCACTGGACACACAACATTTTCTACCCCCACAGGCCACAGTCCGCCCACCCTAAAGTCTGAAGGGCAGTAAACTGGCCCTTTGTTTAGAAAGTTTGGAGACCCCTGCTATAGAGGGATATGCTTTGTTCATATTTCATGTCTGAGGTTTACAATAACTTTAAGCATTAGGTGTGTAACCTTTCCATTTATATTTTGCCTGAAATTCTACTTAAAATGGTTGTAAAGGCTCAAGGTTTTTTTCCTTCATGCATTCTACTAAGCATGAAGGTAAAAAACCTTCTGAGCCTCATCTCATCATTTAACATCACTAAGTCATGCACACAATAACCAGCCTCCCAACTGTCAAACCTGGAGTGCAAATCTGATAGCAGGAATATGACTGGCTGGTATAGTATAGAAACATAAAACAAGGTTGGCTGTCTCATAACACATTCATTTAGGGCACAGTCCATATTAATTAACATGTTAAAAAAAAAAACAGACTCCCTCAGTAAATATTAGGTAGATCAAGATGCAGATAATAGTCTGTGGGAAAACATGCAAATAAGCATTTCCAGGAAGACAAATCTTCTGAATAAAGCTCTAGTTATGGCAGGCTTGTATGTGAAATCCCCACCTACTCCCACTCTTCCTGATTCAGTACACCAGCCCATAGCCCATTGTTATGGCCTACAGAACTCTTCATCCTGTGGCCAGTAATATTGCATTTATTCAGAAGTAATACATTTGTGTACAGAGATTTCTACATGTCATGACACCTACCTGACCATGTGTGTCACCAGCAGATTTACCGGCTTCAAACTTAAGAGCAAGACCAAAATCTGCTATACAGGCCGTCAGGTTGTTTTTCAGGAGGATATTTTTGCTTTTGATATCCCTATAGAAAGATGGGAAAACATAGCTTAATGATTAGCTGAGGAAGCCCAGAGCCTCCAGCATTACCGAAGCAGTGAATGGAAGTACCAATCAAACCAAAACCAAAATGGCCAAAAGTGACTTTACCTGTGGGCTACTGCTGGCTTGTGGCCATCTTTGATGTTGGGGATATCTTCGTGGAGGTACGCCAGGCCCCTAGCCATCGTCTCAGCAATGTGATACAGCTCATTCCAAGTAAGCACATTTGCCTTGAGATAATCTGTAAGCGAACCCTGCAGAAGAAGAGAGAAAGACTTCAAAATCTTTTATTGTTTAAAAGGGTAATGGCTTGTGTCCCTTAGATTAGGGCAGTGTTCAAACACCTGTCAAGACAGTTAAAAAAAAAATAAATAAATAAATAATTTTGTCCTATTGGGGAGATTGGTCGGTAAGGAGAGCTTGGAAATCTTTTTGTCTTGTTATATGCATTGCCCTTCCAATGCTCCTTGCTGCAGAGACCAGTTACAGGTGTGGACAGTTAAGTATCAGTTTTTGTTATAGATTATATTGACCAAGCAACGCACTGACATCTTTGCTGCCCTTGTGCTATAGGCTAAGTGTTCAGTGTGCCCCTGTGCCTTTAAGAAGGGGTGGGCTCCCTTCAGGTATATCTGTCCTACACCTGTCCATTAAATGCATGTGCTTCCATTGTTGGAGACTCATAGAATTTAGAGTTAGGATGGGGTGCCTTGACGGGGCTCTGTGGCTTACGCATGTATTTGCAAATGTGTGCAACTAAACCCCTGTTTTTAAACACGTACTGTTGGACAGGTCAATTTGATTGGTCGGTAAGGAGAGCTTGGAAATCTTTGTCTTGTTATATGCATTGCCCTTCCAATGCTCCTTGCTGCAGAGACCAGTTACAGGTGTGGACCGTAACCAGTTTTTGTTATAGATTTACTTTTGAACCTGTCCTGTAGACAATAGAAAATCTTCCTAAAATTAGGGAAATCACCTCTGATGTGTGCTCCCATTGGAAGAGGTCTCCTTTATTTCCGTTTTGGTGCAACTACATTTTTCAGTTTTCCCTCACTTTTTGTCCCACTGACAATGGTCATCAGGACACAAAGCTGGTTTATTACACAGAGCAGAAGACAAGTTCTAAATTGTTACTTATTTAAAGTGGAACTCCAGCTTTAAATCTAATTAGCCATAAAAATGTCCCCTTGCCCTCCTAGCACCTATGCTGGCTAACCGGTCCAAAAAAAAAAAAAAAAAAAAGATGTAAATACATGCACACCTATTTTCAGGTCTGGTCATGTGATCCTGTGTTAGCCAACAGCGACTGCAAGAGGGGAGAGAGCGCTCCAACAACTAGTAAAGCCAGGAGCAGGGACGTCATCCATCAGCTTCTATAGACCATCTGGTGTTGGCACTCCCTCCTCTCCCCTTCAGCCATCGCTGGTTGACACAGGTCACATGACCACATAATTCACATGACATGGACTAGAGGGGCCTAAAAATAAGTATACACATCTTTCTCACACAGGTTAGTAAGCACAGGTGTTAGGAGAGGACATTTTTAAGGCTTAAGTTTAAGCTGGAATTTTACTATAAACGGTGATCCATTTTAATTTGTATTCTTGGCTGTGCACTACTATATTATTCATAGCATCACCCTGGAAAGAGCATGATAAATACCACATTCAGATGGAAGTGTCCCAGGTTGCCGTCCATTTATTTGGCATTTATACATTTGTGTCACACTCAAGTATGTGTTTGCTTTTGGACACCTAATAAAGGGAACCTTTGGGTCTCAAACTGTTTTACCGTGTAATATATATATATATATATATATATATATATATATATATATATATATAAATATATATATAAATAAAACACCCTGTGCTGGGGTGTTCTGGCAATAGATAATTGATGGGGCCAACATAGGGCAGCACACCCTCTTCACCGTTCTGGTGATTAGAGACAATATGACACATTTTTGGCTTTGGGTTTTTACAACTGTTTCTCTATTGGAGATATTTCCCTTCACTTGCTGTCAGGTCAAGTAGTGACTGGATCTTCCTCCAATGCAGACAACCACCAAAAACATTTTTCAGAGGAAAAAAAAAAAAACCGAGCAGCAATTTTAACTTTTCTCCACTAACCAAATCTAAAAGAAAATAGCTGGAGTAAGGCTCTAAATGAATTGTTTCTAATACTATTTATTAAATATTGGATTAAGAATTTGACCACAAAAGACCCTTGTGATTCAATTCTAGTGTGGACCGAAAAAAAAAAAAAGGTCCTGCAACTTTTTGGTGCAAATGGGGTGCGATTTGGCTGAATTTGCATTGCACAGACATCGCATGTGATTTTCACCCAGCCTTTAAGTTTAACATTTTTGTTTTTGGTCCACCTACATCTTAATCCTATTAACTACAGGGTTAACCTAAAGTGACCAAAGTGAATAAAAGTGAAAAGGACTATGAATATTTCACTTTAGCAAATCTGTGGTAGGAATGTGTTTAAAAGAAAAATAGCACTAAGTTTATGCCATCACGTAACTAAAAGATAAATATATGAATGCAAAAATCACTGATGAACAAGACTTTAATGTCTAAAAGGAATCAAACCTTTTCGTGGAAAGCGGTTATGAGCCAGAGATCTGTGTCCAGGTTGGTGCCACGTTTTTCTGCTCCAATGAACTGCAAGATATTTTCATGCTTCATGCCAGGCAGGCTGTAGATCTCATATTCATTTTGCCACGACAATTTGTCCTAAAGGACAAAACAAAAGTTGTCAGATAGAAATAGGATTCACAGTAGATGGACCTCTTAGAGTAATAAAGGCATCAGTCATCACTAACAGCCAATCTTACAAGTTAAAACCTAACTCTACCTTTTGCAAAAAAGAAAAATGCACCCATATTTGCATTTATTAATTTTTTTGACCCTGCAAAACATCAGTGGATCATGGGTACAATGCATGGGCTCCTGCAAACCCTTCCTCCAGCTCCTTGTCTGTACAAAGGTACAGACTTTCAGTTACCAAGCTGGAGAAGTGTCAAGGGACTGGAAATGCAGTAAATCAATTTTACTAAGAACTACATGTCTGTCTGTCTTCTGTGGTGGCAGACAGGAATTGTAGTTTGTTTATTCACAGATCTCGGATTTCAGCTGAATTCACAGATCTCGGATTGCAGCTGAATTTAAAAGTGACAACTGCCACCCAGGAGAATAACCCCCTGACTGTCAAAGAGGTGTTGGCCTGCTACCATGATACATTACATTCTAAATATGGGTATGACATGGTCTAAAAAAGAGTAAACAGAGATAAGGCTGGTAACAACAAGCCAAATATCAGGGGATCTACCAGAAAACGGACGACATTTGGCCAGCAGCCTAACGACCAGCTTCTGTCAAACGGGAATGCTAGAAAACCATCATCCGATCAGCGCTTGCAGCCGAAAGCTGCGAGCGCTGATCAGTGTGTTCTGGCGGGGGAGGGGGGTTTGATCACCCTGTAAGAACACAAAGGCACAGCTTAGTTAATACAGCGGGTTTTTG
Organism: Pelophylax lessonae; assembly: GCF_965119305.1. NCBI lineage: Eukaryota > Metazoa > Chordata > Amphibia > Anura > Ranidae > Pelophylax > Pelophylax lessonae. The sequence goes on from NC_138773.1 coordinate 282,391,968, forward strand.
TTTCGCTCAACCCTCCTGGTCAAACCTTTACCCTCCTGGTCAAACCTTTAGTGTGTACCTAGCACGAGCCTGCCACACACCATTTAAAGTTGACCTGGCCTTGTCAGCACCACCCAACTTGGCGAGTGTCGCTTTTTCAATCAACTTTTGTCAAGTAGCTAGGGGAAAACTTGTCAGCACATCATGTGGAAATCTATAACTGAGCAGGCCACACACATTTAACATTTTTGGGCTATCCCACCCCTATTTACCAGATAAACCTTTATTTTTATCCATCAGCTCATCTCCACACACTTTTTTGCCCGCCCCCCACCTTTTAGATTCTAAGCCCTCTTTATTGTGCAGTCTACTTGGAGCAGTGGCGATGGCTTCAAAAGTCTCCCAGTTCTTACATGCCAAGTTATTAGTTTCATGTCTGCAGAAACTGCGTGACTACAAAAATGTAAAGTAGCCAGCCTTTCCATGGGAATAAAATCAATATTGCAGTGTCTATTCATGGAAAAGTCAGGCTGGGAGACTTAATGGCTGCTGTGCAGTTAACAGTGGGTTAAGCAGCAAAGATCTAAGAGGAGTGGGTGCGAGTAATTGGAAGGGTAGATTTAAAAAATGCACTCAGATCGCCCCCGACTCAAACCCGATCCACATTTGGATTGTGCTTCAGAGTCTATTGACAGGTGGTGAGGAAATGCTTCAACACCCTCATCGCCTATTTTACCCAATTTTTGCGACAAACGAGCCGCAACCCTGCGCATTGCACGTGGTAGCAGGGCATTTACGGTGCTTCCCCACTGACTTGAATGTGTAGCGCTCAGTTGCCTTTCCCGCCCACCAATCGCTACCAAACTGGGCCAACTTTGCCACAGCATGTAAACACCCCCATTTGCTGCCTATTGTGGCCTAAGGTGGTAGGGGGGTTGCAAATGTGGCTCAATGGGGAATATTTGCAGACCTCCCAACTTCAGTATAGCCATCACTTACTTCCAAAGCTCAAATACCTCCCCCCAACACCAACCATAACACTTGGGGTGGGTGCTGGTGTTGGGGGGGGGGCATTGTAAATGAGTGATGGCTACACTAAAGTAGACATATCCTTTATAAAATTGCATAAACAGGCTGGAGACAGTGGGGCTTATACTAGGTTGGATCTGATGTAGGTATTAGTTCCTCAAGAGTGTAATAGATCCAATAACTGGAGCTGACTAGCCATGGGATATAAAAAATAAAATAAAAATCAGCATGCACAAGTGATGACAAGTTCAGGATATACTTTATGTGATGTCACCGATCATGTTTGCTCCTAGTCACGGCAGGAATTAAACAGTCACTCAGTCTGGATAAAGCCAGCAAAGAGAAGATTTCTCGAAGAAACATTTCCTAAAAACACATTTTTCACTAGAACACTCTGAATGCTGGTAACAAGCCCGAGCAATCGGGTTGAAGTATCTGGAAGATCACGTTTAAACATGCCTGCACATACCTGTATGGGGAATATTTTGACAGCTACGAGTTCATTTAACAACTGTGCCTTCCACACGCAACCAAACCTCCCCCGAGCTTTCACTTCCAGTAACTGCAGAGGCTTCAGCCCCAGCAGCGGAGAGGGTGGTGGAGGTCCTGGATCCTGAAAGAGAGGGAGGGAGGGTTACAGTCTCTCTAAAACCAATTTATTAAGCCAATATTGTCATACATGCAAAAGTCTAGCATTACTTTTCATTCATTTACAGTCAGTGTAACCCGGAATGGTAAAGCTCCATATTCAGCCATATTAAACTAAAAATCTGTTTTTGTCATTAATTTAGACCATTACGATTTGTGTTGAATACATGCATATACATAGATAAGAATAGGATTTACACAGGCTTACATAATAGTGCAAAACGCACTAAACCAGAGTAAAAAAAAATAAGAATTAAATAATGGTTGTGATTGCTAAAGAATGGTTGCACGTTTGGTAACCTTATTGAAAGCAAAATACACAAAATTACAGATGGCTTATGGGACAGCACACAGCTTTTAAAATTGGAAAATGAGAAAGACCGAAGGAGCTTTACGATTCCTAGAAATGGCTTTTCTGGCCCGATTTTACCTATAAAACCCTAACTATAGATTAAATTGAAAGCCTTATTTTTAGCCTGCACATAATTAGGAGAGAGAGGATAGATTTATGTAGGTGGAAGCTGCTGCCCATCAATTCTTGGCATTCTAAGCTTATTGCATAATATAAAAGAAAACACTAACTGCTGGCCTTTTCAGAATTAGGATCCTCATGCAGGAAAGGAAATCGGTTTCTGGATCATACGGGGAAACGTAAACAAGCATCTGCGTGTACGCTCGGCACTTAACTAACCCCCGATAATAAATGGGGTCCCTTGTGTCACCCTCTACCTAAATGTAAGTGAACCTGTGCCCAAGACTACACACACCAACATATAATATATAAATAATTAAGCAGTAAAAACTTTTTAAAAACAAGCCCCCATATGTAGCTATAGGCATTGTAGGGAAATTCAAAGTTTACAACAGAGGCACTAAAATCCCAGCTTTTTCTATTGCATCAAAATCTTGAGCCCTTTAATGTAAACACAGCGGGTGTTTCTGAAGGCTCATTCAGACAAGAATACCTAAGTACTCAACCTAAATGCGGGATCTTCCTGGTGGAAGATGGCAGCAAGACCCAGTATCTAGTGCCAGTTCACACATTTCTGCGATGCGGGAAAGCTGCGAATATACAGCATGTTCCCGCATCCGCACTCCTCGCAGTTCACACTGCCATATGCGATACGCTGGGGGTGTCAATTAAAAGTTAACGACACCCCCAGATCAGATCGCATATCGCAGTGTGATCTGAAAGTTCGCACAGAATCAGATCGCACAAGTGTGAACCACTGTGCGATCCGATTCTGCTGCGGACCAAAAAAAGGGTCCTGTGCGAGTTGGGTGCGATTGCGGTGCGAATTCAGCCATACAAACTGTAAGGCTGAATTTGCACCGCACAGAGATCGCATGTAATTTTAGGAGCAGTGCGCTCAGAATTACATGCGATCTCTGATCGCAGAAATGTGAACCGGCACTTAAAAGTTTGAGCTATTAAAAAAAAACTTATTCTCAACTAGGTGGATCTGATGCTGAATTTGTCCCCCCACCATCTCTTCAATGGGAACAGAGTGATCAAACGCCACTGACCGCTCAGTTCTCCCCTCGGCTCTGAGCAGAGTGCCATGACTGTCAGTCACCAGCTCTCTGCTCTCCCCTTTAGGGCTCACTAGAGAGCTGGGCTGTGGAGGTGGAGGGAGCAGCTGGCTCAGGCTTTCAGCAGCTCATTGAGACAACTGCCGGTCCAGGCTTCTGTGTGGATCCTGAGCACATGTCGGGACCTTTTTCAGAGCCTGGACTGGGTCTGTGACATCAGCCGACTGTATGCTGAAAAAAGATCAACTGCACTCCTGTGATCCTTCGGAGAAATAAAGTAAAAAAAAAAAACTTTGGCTATACTTTAAACT
>NC_138773.1:282400467-282762967 GCF_965119305.1 Pelophylax lessonae
CGACTCCGACTACGCAACGTTTTTCTAATCTTCTATTGTGCAATTTTAGTGAGCCTGTGCGAATTGTAGCCTCGGTTTCCTGTTCTTAGCCAACAGCAAGGGCACCTAGTGTGGTCTTCTGCTGCTGTAGTCCATCTGCTTTAGGTTTTGATGTTTTGTGTGGTCAGCGATGGTACTCTGCATACCTTGGTTGTAATGAGTGGTTATTTGAGTTACTGTTGCCTATCATCTCCAACCATACTGTCTATTCTCTTCTGATATCAAGGCATTTTCCTCCATGCATCTGCCGCTCACTGGATATTTTCTCTTTTTCTGACCATTCTCTGTAAACCCGAGAGATGGTTGTGTGTGAAAATCCCAGTAGATCAGCAAATTTTGAAATACTCAGACCAGCCAGTCGGGCAACAACCACCATGCCAAGTTCAAAGTCACTTAAGTCCCCTTTATGATGCTTGGTTTGAACATCACAAAGTCGTCTTCACCACATCTAGATGCCTAAATGCACATTGCGTTGCTGCCATGTGATTGGTTGATTAGCAATTTACGTTACACAGCAATTAAACAGGGGTACCTACTAAAGAGGCCAGTGAGTGTATACACAACGTTTGCTACTTAACAACTTCCTATTCCTGCCAAGACCACCAAATCAGATTAAGAGCCGGTTCACATTGAGGCGATCCGACTTTGGGGGGCGACCTGTGAAGTCGTGTGCACCGCGACTTCGGCGCTACTTGCAGAGACTTCACATAATGGAAGTCTACGCAAGTCGCTCCCAGGTCGCCCCAAAGTAGTACAGGACCCTTTTTCTAAGTCGGAGCGACTTGTGTCGCTCCCATTAGAACGGGTCCTGTACTACTCAATGGACCGCGACATACCGCGACTTGTCAGGCTGACAAGTCGCGCTAGTCTGAATGGGCTCTTAAACTTCTAGACAAGTAATGTAGCAAACTCTTACAACTGACATTGTGACATTTTAAAGCAAAACGACCAAAACATTGCCAAAATGGTTAGGGTTGCTGCAATGCCTGGATGGAGATTGAAGCCTAAGCAGGTAAATTCCCCATTTACACTTCATAGCTTCATTTTCAGTTTACAAGTGGGGTCATTCTAATATACAATGGTCTTTCGAAAGCAGATTACACCTAAAGTGAACCTATGCTTTGTCTATGCATGGCAAAGCGACAGGTTCACTTCAATCCCTATCAGCACATTAAACTTCCCTTACTTCGCTGCCACTGTATCCAGCTGCCAGGAGCAGGAGATTATGCCCTGTGTAAACTAAGATCTGCTCAATTTGCAGCTTACGAGGGGTTATAGGAACTCCCTATGTGACAGCGCTGGTGCCTGCAATGACCCCAAAGAGACATGCTCCTCCATACCCAAAACACCAGCTATTCTTTTTCTATCAGCAGCTGATGGAAGCTTTTTTTTTTTTTACAGTGCTGTCATGTGATGGTGTTGTGGGGAAAAGAACAGGTCATGTACAAGTATCTTTTCAAATACATTGAAAGCAACTGTACTGCTGTGTGTCACCCAATATACAACCTGCAGTACTATAGAAGAGTGTGTAAAATGTCTGTTTAGATATCATCGGTAAATATGGGTAAAACATTGAAAATAAGAAAACTAAACCTCCATATAGCCTGCCTTCAGTGGCGTTAGCAGCAGTTGGTACACAACAAAGCTAGCAGATCATCAACCAGAAATGTTCAGATAAAAACCTCACTTCCTATTCCTACATCATAGAAAGCTGTATGAGTGTGAGCCATAAAGATTAACGCCCATCTCCCTGTAAAAAATCTATCTAATCACTATTTTAGAATAGGATCCAGAGGAGGAAGTGATGTCATTGCAATGGTAATGGTGGGGGCCAGCCAACGCGGGAACATTGTGCTGGATTGGCAGTCCCCCCCCACACCTGAAAATGACCGCAACATGGGACTGGAATGGGGGACTTGGTTGAACATAACTCGCCTCACCAGGTAAGAACAGAAGAAAAACCTGTAGGTTGGGATCAAATTTTGCCCCGGAGTGGGGCTTTAACCATATACAAAATTGTGCAAAATGTTAAACATTTATAAATCTCCTATTTTAACCCACACAAAGCGTAATTCAAATACCCACACAAAATATGGGTATATGAATATTACGTGTTTAATAAGGATAGCAGCCCCCAGCAATACTTTTAAGCTACATTCACACTTGCGAATGTATCCCGTGTGCGATCAGCTGCGAGAACCCCAGCGGAGATTCCTGCGAACAGCTGTGAGTAGGCAGCCAGCTCTTGCAGCTAATCGTGCCCACTCACATGTAACTGCTCAAGCAGCGATCAGTCCTGAATGCAGGCAGTCCACATCCAGGGCTGATCATTTGCATGTGATCCCCGCTTGAGTGGGCAGGACAGCTTAAGCTACAAGAAATGGCCCAATTACACTGTACAGTCCACAGTGCCCGGGTGACTGAGGCCTAAACTGCAAGTCACAGCACCTGAAGAATGCAGGATTTTTGTTTTCCAAGCAAATCTCAACACCATGCACTGGTATGGTCAGGCCCTGTTGAAAACCATGTATTTCTTCCTTCCTCTCCAAGCCTCAGCAAAACTTGGCAAAACTGGGCTACTTAAATCCTATTAGCAACTAAGAAAACTATAGCTCGTGCCAGGAAGAAGCAATTCACTCCATTCAGAGGTGGGACAGAGGATTGATTACTTCTTCATTAATGAAAAACTAACAGTTTCTCAAAGTATGGAACCCATGGACTCAATATGCTCACCACTCACTTTCTGCAGACAGTTTAAAAATTCCTATATCCTCCAGTGCTATTGAGAGGGACGAACCAAGAAATTCAGACACTACACTCCTCTACCTGTTGTAAACCCCCTTTTTTTTTTTTTTATTTTCTTTTTGACCCTGCAAGAGAAACACATGAGCTAGTATGCATCGCATACTAGCTCATTATGAAATATTTACCTTAGAACGAGCCCCCGCCGTGCCGCCCGCTTAGCTGGATGACGGGCGACATGTCCAGTCGCCCGTCTTCCGGGATCGCGGCATCCGTCCATCTGATTGGCCGGAGCAGCGGTGACGTCACTCCCGCGCACGCGCGTGGGAGCCGTCAGTCACGGCATGGGGCTCTGTAGAAACGGCACCAGCGGCCGTTCCTTCAGAGCGCATGCGCCAGTGACGTCACTGGATGCATCCAAGGTAAATATCTCCTAAACGGTACATGTTTAGGAGATATTTACAGTACCTATAGGTAAGCCTTATTATAGGCTTACCTATTGGTACAAGTGTCAGAGGAGAGTTTACTTCCTCTTTAAATAAAGCACCCACACAAGGACCACTAGAGAAAAGCACATGTGCTTCATCTCCTCTATTCCCAATTTTCTCTATTCCCAATTTTTAAAACCTATATAGCTTTACATGCTGGGGTTATTGGTATGTACTCAATGCAAACCTACCTTGGACAATGTGTAATGTATTAAAACTTCTATTCACCAATGTACTACATTATGTCCACACTCTATGCCTTTATGCTGTACTTTTGCAGAATGTTTGGACGATGCATTTGCTCATTTCTAAAGGAGGACCACTATTAGGTTCTTTCCAGTTAAACCCTGAGCATCCTATCTACCCTTCTAAAAAGTGCATTATAAATAAAAAAAACCTCCACATTAAAGTAAACTGAAATTTCAGTGATTAGTACCAGATAACAGACTGTGCCTAGTTCTTTTAGAGCCGATAATCACAGATGCAAAATGTTCCCTGTGCTGATGACTGCTTTGTCATCTGTCATCCGTGTAATCATTAACTCAGATAAATTTACAGTGTGATTTTCACATTTATTACCACACACTGCAGCCTTGAAATTCTTGTGTGACCTAGGTTATACACAGAGGAGCTTGCCACCTTTATCCTACTCAGCATAAAACTCCTTCTCTGTGGGCACAAATTAAACCCATGTGAGCAGCACCACGCATATTAAAACCGATTCCTTCTCTTGGCTGCAGCTGCGGATCAGTTCTGTGGCTACTGCTGCTCTGAGTTTCATTGCTACTTAACCAAACCAGGGAAATCTGTATTATTTTCTGCAGGTTTTAAAGGTCAGTGTTGGCTGCGTTTCCCAGGTGCAGCCCAACCTTGGAAAACCATTACGTAATGGGTTTGCAGGGCCATGTTACATCTCACTGGAAAAAGATAAAAAATAGTAACTCAGGGATTGCAGCAGCACTACTTTAGACATATTTGTGGCGTGGCGACAGGAAAGGGGTTTTCTGCTGAGTGGGCTAAAGGTGGAAATCCCTTTACAGAATTTTAATCCTACAAGCAGAACAGACAGATTTCTTCGGCTCTAAGCAGTTCAAATCTGATACATACCTGTGTTGGGACCAGCACCGGAGGATAAGCAAGCTTATGATGTCTATACATCCAGAAGGAGAAAAGGATGATCACGGCTAAACCCATGATGGGTACCAAGGAGTAAAGTAAGGTATTGAACAGAGGAGGCTTTGGGGGGACTGGGAGAGAAGTGGCTGCAAGATGAAGAGAAAACAAGATGAAAACAAGGCACTGCAATCATTGTCCATTTTAAATTGCATTATACATTAAAAGTAAGTAAAATAGACCCACACTATAAATGCCCTCTTATGCAAAAAACAACAAAAGTGAGGACAGGGCATCCACTAAAGCACACAGGGCAGGACTGCACAGTGCTACTTCTAAAAGCCTCTGGATAAATAGAAAGATATTTAATCTACTGGATTTACTTTTTAGACCCATTTATGATCATGGCACACTCCAGCTATACAAGTCTATTAGTGCCAAGAATAATGCGCTTTAATCCATAGCAACTAATAAACTCTGCTATTAATTGTATTTCAAACTCTTAGGGAAACAGATTGGCAATTGGCTGCTTAAAGTAGTAACCCCAGTAACTCTGGTGGCAATGCTGCACAATGTAGGATCCCCATTAAAGTTAAGAGAATACGTACGCTGGGTGATAGGCTCAGGAAAGTGGAAGAATCGCTCATTACACGTACTGCCTTCACAGCAACAGAAGAAGACATCAGGGTTCTCCTTCCGCTCCACACATTCACTCCTGAAAACAAGGAAAAAAACATTGGTCAATTTAAAAAGAAAAGAAAATCTTTAATAACTTCTCATAATATATAGGTATCCAAAAACATGAAAAATTTTGAATTGCCGCTCTTAAGAGATGTTTTTGAAACGTTTTGTGGAAGAAAATACAGTAGTGATCCACAGGATGTAAACCACTCAAAGGGTCACTAAAAGCTAGAAGACAAACCCATGGATCCCAGAAGCTAGGTTGACAATGCCTGAAGAAATTACAGACAGTTTCTTCTTCAAGCTGGACTCACACTTATGTGTTGCAGTAGCCCACATAGATGTTGTGCACTGTGGTGTCATTCATTCTTAATGGTACCCCAATACAACTGTGCTGAAGCATCCAACATCAAGAAGTAGGTTCACAATATCATCATGACCTAGACAGAGGAAGGCATGGTTGACGTGTTTCACAAACTGCTTCGCTTAGTAATGACCTGGTTATGACCAAGCAAAGCAATTCGGGAAACACGTCAACCGTGCCTTCCTCTGTCTAGGTCATGATGTTATTGTGAACAGATTTCTTGATGTTGGATGTTTTTATGGAACACTTTTCTTTGCATCTTGAAGTGCGGTTACCTTACCGTTCTCTTTTTTGTATTACATTGTCAGACCACGGACTGGACCAGCACCTGATCATCAGAGGATTACTTTCACCTGGAGCTGTGTTGTCCTTTCCCTTTCCTGCAATTTTCAACGGAGATGAAGCACCCTGCTGCACATTGTAACACTACCATGAGTTGTGCTGTGCTGTGCTGTTTTGCTAAAAGTGGTGCTTGTCCTTTTTTTTGGTGCATTGGCGGGCCATTCATTTGAATGAGCATCCTTAACGCAACGCACATTATAACAGGACAGGTGTGCATTCAGACACAAGGTGCATGGCCAGGAACTGAACTCTTAAGTTTTGCCCAAAAAATAGGCAGACAGCAAAGGACTTTCACCAGTATTGCCTGCGGCTTCCCTGAAGCTTGGTGGACATCTAATCCTTCATATCTCACATCTGCCGCTGGGGATGCAGAAATTTACTGTAGTAGCCTGTGCTACATATAGTGACTGCTGGTCTCCCCTTGACTTCTGTATACTGAACACTGGGGTTGTGGTTGGGAGCGTCACCCACTCAGCCACTCAGGTAACATCTACTTTTCAATGGGTACAATATGCTCTCTGAACAAGGCTGAGATGCGGAGATGCTGGCATCTGTCCTCTGCTTCATCCAATGAGAGAACACTATGCATTCACTGAACACATTTACAGACGTTCTCTAAATGTAGTCGCTAGAACTGCAGCCAGAAAAGGTCAGCGTTGACATATGTCACTACTAGAGTGAATTTTTTGCATCCTCAGTGTGACAAGATATTATATATGAATATGATTAGATGTAACCAAGTCAGACCAATGCAAGTTAAAAGAAATTACCGAAGTTTAGCTTTAAAGTGGAGTTCCACCCTATTTTTATACTTACCTCCATCTTCTCGCTCCGGGTCACCTGAAAAAGAAATGGATAATCGCATATTTTTTTTTTTTTTACTTACCTCGTAGCGAAGAAAATATACTTACCTTACTTCCTTCTTCCTCCTTCCTCGGCCGCGGCCCGTCGTCACTTCCTGGCTCTGCAATGATTCCTGGGAGCTGGACGTCATAGCTCCCAGGAATCATTGCGCCTGCACCGGCCCCGACGTCAGTTCCGGGTCGCGAGCGTCATCCCCTTCTAAACAGCTTCTGGGCATGCCCAGAAGCTGTGGAGGGGTGACGCGCGCGACCCGGAAGTGACGTCGGGGCCGGCGCAGAGCATCGTGGGACCACAGAAGGCGGAAGAAGACGCCGAAGAGGACGCGCTGGCTTCAAGCTGCCCACATCTGAGATGGCAGCGCTGGACAAGACGTTTGCAAGGTAAGTATTTCGTCTTGCAGGTAAGTGCAACCCGGGACAGATCAGAGGCTAGCCATTGTGGAATGCACTAGCCCTGACTGTCCCGGGGGTATTAAAAAAAAAAAATACAAATCCAGGGTGGAACTCCGCTTTAAGAAACATGAATGAAAGATGTAGGAGCCTCCTGATTTCTTGTAATTTAGGAGACAATATTAAGTTATTGCTATGAACCATCCCCCTCCCCTCAGCTGAGTGGTAAATATCCAGCTATCAGCCTGCAATTCTAGTTACCATGCCATCCTCCTTCTGTTAGCTTTTCAAGGACAGGAAACTAAAAGAACTACAAAATAAAGAAAAGTTGTATGTTGGAAAAAAAAAATAAAATAAAGCTTTTTCCAGAGTTTTGAAAGTTATGGTACTTTGGGAGTATGGTATTAGAGATTATATATATATATATATATATATATATATATATATATATATATATATATATATATATATATATATATAACCGCTGAATTTTTATTCCTTACTCAAAAATGACTGTTAGAGCACCCCTCCCTTTGGAGAAGCAAGATGGCGCCTCCAGAGAGAGACTCCACTCAAAAGAGAAGGCTGTCATATCCTGGAAGAAAATCTTAGATACATAGATACTCCAATCGCTAGCTTATACGTATTATATATGACTATTTCCTGTAATGGATTTTCCTCAGTCTTTAGAAGGACAAAAGAGGAACAATTAAAATAGAAAAAACTTTTTGACTGAACTGTCTGTCAGCTTGGTTCATTCTTTGCGCGCAAACGACATTAGGAAGGAGCAGATATATATATATTTTCGGACTGTTCTGGTCCAAATCTAAAACACCATCTCTGAGCTTACTATACCAACCTCTTCTACATGATACAATCACTAACTAGATTACACTATGGAACGTTTAATGTTACTGATGTAAAATGACAACTGTCACACCTGACCTATCCATACTGCAATGCCATGGGAACAGGCAAATAATAGGAGCACAGCCCCATAACAGGTCTTACAATACTTCATAAACTGACATTTTCAGATTTGATTAATTTTTTTTTACCAAAATTATGTGGCAGAATACATACTGGTCTAAAACTGATGAAAAAAAATTAGATTAATATAAATATATATATATATATATATAATATGTATACACACTTTTTTTTTATTAGGAATGTTTTATAGCAGAAAGTAAAAAAAAAAAAAAAAAAATTATATATATATATATATATATATATATATATATATATATATATATATATATATATATATATATATATATATATATATATATATATATATATAATAATATGTATATTTTTTTCCAGAATTGACACTTTTTTGTTTATTGCGCAAAAATTCAAAACCAGAGGTGATCAAACACCACCAAAAGAAAGCTCTATTTGTGAGAAAAAAAAAGGACACATTTTATTTGGGTTAACAGATCTAAAGAACAACCAACACAAACAGTATACTGTACTACTTTCCCACTAGCAACTAATAGCCAACAGTGATTTAATTAACTTGAGACAATTAGCTAGCCACCTGGACACTCAGGAGGTCTCATTCCAGCAGACTTGTCGGCATCAAGCTCATGAAGTACAATACACATTATTACAAGTGTAAACACGTCCTTTAGCAGATAAAAGGTGAGGTAATTCACACAATTAATGTGTGGAAGACAGGTGGTTGAGCTGATTTTAGCATAGGCTACGAGTCTGTGTGGAGCAGTCCCCATTGGTAATAGGCCCTAACAGGGACCCCAGGCCCAGAGTCCGTGTCTTAGGGAGACATGGACTTGAATCCAAAAGTAAAATTACTCCAAGGGTCCCCTCAGCATACACCTCACAAAGAGTAGTGCTCCCTTAAATGCCAGGGCCCATATAGTCTGTAGGCAAGATGCTAGCCTGCATTCCCCTCCAAAAGCCTCTGTCCCGGGTGAGTCTATCACACACACCCTACAAGAAATCTGTACAACTACATAAAAAGTATAGTAGTTTTCAACTATCTTCCAGCATTGTAAGGCAGGCCATAGATACGATATTTGCAGGAGAGAAAAAAATTGCTGGATTCCATCAACATAGCCAGGGTTGATGGGGGAATCCCTCCCATGAAGCTATTGTGTTCTCCTGACAGGTGCATGGGGAGTCATCCCTGCTGGGAGACTACAGAGTATGGCTAGCGGCTACAGCCGCCGCCAATAATCACATCATAAAAATCTGACATGCTCGTTGTACACAAGTTAATCGATAAAACTTGGGTACAATCAGCCTGCGCATACATGGCCAGCTTAACAAACAAGTTTGGCTAAAAGGGACCCAATAGAGTATTTATAAGCATTTAAATAAAAAAAAAAATCAAATGCAAATATATCACTAAACCCCAAAATAGAATTTCATTGAGATTTCAAGTGATAACAAAAATCAGTAAACAATGGTGTTTAGTGGGCCTAAATAATGAAAAACCAAATCATTACAAATCTCAAAAACCAATAATTACAAATCTCAACAGACAGTCCTATCTCGGGCCTACTTTTCAAGAAAGCCTGAGAGAAACACTAGCTGCTCTGTTGCCCTCCTTTCTAAGGGTTCCATTCACATCTGAGAATTTGTGCTTCCTGTGCCATGCATGGTTAATGGCACCCCAAATGGGACAAACAGACACGCAGTTTTGCACTCAACAAAACATGCGAAGCTCAAAGCCCAAAATTGTGCAGGTGCTTCTTTGGTGCGTTTGTCACACGTAGGGCAGCCCATTCAAATGCGTATTTATACGACAGTAAAAACCTAGCCTAACATGCTGGTTGTACCTGGCTGCCTCTGAAGAAGCATATAAGCATGGTTAGAAGCTAAGAGATGACCTATTCAAAAGTGGAGGCCAGTATTACCGGCCCATGTTTCTGCACAGGCTTCCGTTAAGCAGTCAGCAAGGATGAGCTACCATACACATCAACAAAGTTATTTATCGTATCATTGGGCTTTGGGCTGTGTCAGTGGGCTTACTTTTGATCAGTTAAGGAGGCTTCCAAGATCACTCAGAATTTACCAACAGGTTCATCAGACCCCCAGTTTACCTCCTTTGGAAGTGTATTTGATGTGTTTTATTCTGCTTTTGCATTCTCTTTGACTTGTATGGGGAGAAAAGCAATTCTGATATGAACAAAAGCCGTTTGACATTGGGCCCATAGCCGCTATCAGGAACCTTTAAGGCGCACTCTGGCTACCTGACGTCTGACATTTATTGGTTTACATACAATAAAAAAGGTTATAACACACGGTCCAACACAAAAGTGTACAAAACACAGTCAATGTGCCTTAAAAATTCAACTGACCCTTCTTAATGGGTTACCGTCAATAAAAGTGCCTCTTATACTTTTTATCTACTAAGTGCTGCAGCAATGGTCAACACTTACCAGAGTCTTCTTGATCCAACGCTGTGCCTGTCTGCACAAGCGATGGTCTCTTTCAACGGTCTCACAGGACAGACAGAGCACCGGGAGCCATTGGCTCCTACTGCTAGAAGTAAAATCTTGTGAGGTGGGAGCAGAGGGCATGGATGAGCCGCACTATGCCTATGGACACACACAGTGCAGCTTGGGAGTGCACCAGCACATGTACCCCTATAGCACACGGCTTGCTATGGAGTCACATGGAGAGGGGGAGAAGCGGACAGTGCCTGCGGGGGGACCCCAGGAGGAGGAGGAAAGGGACTGCTCTGTGCAATACCCTTGGGTTAAAAAAGGAGCCTTTATCACTTTAACCCTTGCTGCAACACTTGGCTAGTTAAAGAAAATAAAAAAGCATATTTCTAACTTTCTGCAGCTTGTGTCACAGTAATATAGCAAAGGAAAAACGGCCAGGTTAAATCATGTTCACTCATACAGACTTCAGTGATATTTTTAATGTTGGAATATTTTATGCACAATGACACTTTCTTTCTATGATGACCATGTGGGAAGCCAAGTGTGGATGGGCATTTTTAAATGTTTTCTGCCTAAAACCATTAATCATGAACGCCAGTCAGTCTCTTTCTCCCCAATGTATGCCAGTGCTGCATCTTGGCCTAGGCCAACAAGGCCCAGGCCTAGGGTGGCACTTTTCAGGGGGGCAGCAAAAAAGCTGCACCCTGCACAAAAAAAAAAGCCTCCTCCCGGTTCCTGCAAGAAAAGGGTCTCCGCCGGCTTGCGCTACACTTTTAATATAGTGCCAGTCTTATGGGGTGAATTGGGCCAGAGGGCAGAGTCCAGGAGGCAAATCAGTCTGCCACCCCCATAAAGCGGTCAGTGATGAGGCTGCACTGATGGGCAGTAATGAGGCGGCACGGATAACGCTGCACAGATGGGCACTGATGAGGCTGAACGTGTGGGAACTGATGAGGCTACACTGATGGGCACTGATAGACTTGTGGTCTGTGATTCACAGATGACAGGGCGGGTCATAAACAGTAAAGGGCATGGCCTTTACAGGAAGGGGTGGGTCATATGTAAATTAGGGGGAGCACAAGTTTAGTCAGGCCTAGGGCAGCACAAAACCTAAATACACCACTGATGTATGCACTACAGGGAGGGGGGGGGGGGATCTTACTCTGATGCCTGCTGGGCGGTCACATGATCAGCGAGGAGAACTAAGGTATGAAGAAGAATTTTAAAAAAAACAGCATACACTGTATATTACATGTTATCCTAGCAGAGGGGCTGGCAGCGATTTTGAGCAGTAATTTTTTATACTGCTTGGAATGGTGCTAGGAGGGGAGGGGAGGGGCTGTTCACACACAGGAGCTGACAGGCTGGGAGGGGGGAGAAGGACAGAGGAGAGAGCATATGACCGAGACACGTAAACTGACCACGGTGTCAGGGATCAGCAGCCATGATAAATAGTGGTCAGGTTTCAGGAGGAGTGCAGAACCAGGCAGGTTTAGCCAGGTAATTCAGGTGATAGAAGGGGCCAAATCACACACCAAAAGCACTGTGCTGGAGAATATGCTTTAACCACTTATGGACTGGAAGGTTTTACCCCATTAATGATGAGGCCATTTTTTGTGATATGGCACTGCGTTACTTTAACTGACAATTGCTCGGTCGTGCAACGATGTACCCAAATAAAATTGATGTCTTTTTTTCCCCCACAAATAGAGCTTTCTTTTGGTGGTATTTGATCACCTCTGAGTTTTATTTTTTGAGCTATAATGAAAAAAACAAACATTCTCAATAAAAAAAAAATAGTTTTCATCATTTTAGGTCAATATGCATTCTGCTACATATTTTTGGTTAAAAAAAAAAAAAAAAAAAAAAAAAAACACAATAAGTGATTGGTATGCGCAAAATTTATCACGTCTACAAACTAGGGAAAATATTTAGGTCATCTTTATTTTTTTTTACTAGTAATGGCGGTATTTTGTGAGACTGCGACAGACAGATCAGACACCTGATATTTTTGTCACTTTTGGGGGGACCAGTGACACTACTACTGTATTCAGTGCTAAAGATTTGTAGAGAAGGGATTAACACCAGGGTTTAATGTGTTCCTAGGGGTGTTTTCTAACTGTGGTGGGGGGGGGGGGGGGGCTTGCTTAATGAACACAGAGACCTGTGTTCCTAAATAGGAAGAACACAGGATCCCTGTGTATCACTGGCAGATCATCGGTCTGCCGCGTTTACTACAACGGCAGACCATCGTTCTGTTTCCATGGGAAGCGATCGCCCAGCAGATATTGCTGCCACCGGACCCGGACACCGGACCCGCTGATAGGCTCCCACTGTGGCCAATAGGCACGCGCGCGCCACCATCAGCTGTCCCACGAAGCGAAGTACTGGTACGTCGTTTCGTGGCACAGAGTTGAACTGCCACAGGAAAACTGTGGTGTCTGGTCGACAAGAGCTTAAAAAGGAACAGAATCTCTCCTCTTTTTTTTGATGCATGAGATTGTAGGGGTCTGTTATTAGGGGTATGCCATATCAGTTCAAAGTCCCGGGCACTGCACAAAGAGGTTCCTGGGACAATGGGAACTCCATTATTGAGATCACATCAGAGCATTTAAGAGATACATACAAGAAACTACTGGCTGATTCGTTTTTTAGCATTTGCCAAAAATGACTTTCGACAGACAGAGCAGCCAGCACTGGACATTTTCTTACTTGTCATAGCAGTTGATGTCATCCAACCAACAGCCTTGCTTAAGTATTTCTATAGATCCGGAGGTATTCTTCCACGTGGCAAAACAATGTCTCCTCTTGTCATGGTCTCCCAGGCAGCGCTCAATACCGCTGTGATTCGTTTTGTCCTTTTCCCAACTGGTGTTATAATAGATACATTCCTGGGTTTCCGACCTCCCCAGTATGGCTCCTGTGTACAAAAGATAAAAACACAATGTGTTTAGATAAATAATACCAGGAGAGTTGAAAAGATAACATAAAAATGTTAAAGTTTGTGCAAATTTCTTAATATCTTTATTCCTCTTCTTTTTTTGAAGGTTATGACGGTTCAAGAAATACAAAGAGTAAATACACGGCTCACAAAAATTAAAGGAACACTTTTTTAATCAGAGTATAGCATAAAGTCAAGTAAACTCCTGGGATATTGATCTGGTCAGTTAAGTGGCAGAGGGGGTTGTTAATCAGTTTCAGCTACTAGATGGGCAACAATGAGACAACCTCCAAAACAGAAATGGTTTTACAGGTGGAGGCCACTGACATTTTTTTCCCCTACTCCTCTTTTCTGACTGTTTTTCACTAGTTTTGCATTTGGCTAGGGTCAGAGTCACTACTGGTAGCATGAGGTGATACCTGGACCCTATAGAGGGTGCACAGGCAGTACACCTCCTCCAGAATGGCAGATCAATACATACCATTGTCAGAAGGCTTGCTGTGTCTCCCAGCACAGTCTTAAGATCATGGGGGAGATTCCAGGAGACAGACAGTTCCTCTAGGAGAGCTGAACAGGACCGTAGAAGGTCCTTAACCCATCAGCAGGACCGGTATCTGCTCCTTTGTCCATGGAGGAACAGGATGAGCACTGCCAGAGCCCTTCAAAATGACCTCCAGCAGGCCATTGGTGTGAAGGTCTCTCACCAAAACAGACTATAAGGGTGCCATGAGGGCCAGACCTCCTCCAGTGGGCCCTGTGCTCACTGCCCAACACCGCGGAGCTCGATTTGCATTTGCCAGTGAACACCAGAATTGGCAGGTCAGACCACTGCCACCATGAGCTTTTCACAGATTAGAGCAGGTTCAACCTGAGCACATGTGACAGATGTGAAAGGATCTGGAGAAGCCGTAGAGAACATTATGCTGCCTATAACATCGTTCAGCATGACCGGTTTGGTGATGGTCTGGGGAGGCAAATCCATGGAGACACACACAGACCTCTACAGACTAGTAAAAGGCACCCTGACTGCCATTAGGTATTGTGAGAAAATCCTTAGACCCATTGTTAGAACCTAGGCTGGTGCTGTGGGTTCTGGGTTCCTCCTGGTGCACGACAACGCCCGGCCTTATGTGCCAAGAGTATTCAGCCAGTTCCTGGAGGATGAAGGATTTGATACCATTGAATGCCCCCCCCCCCCCCCCACGCTCTCGCCTGACCTAAATCCAATAGAACACCTCTGGGACATTAGGTTTCGGTCCATCTGACGCCGCCAGGTTGCACCTCAGTCTGTGTAGCCCTGGTCTAGATCTGGGAGGAAATACCCCAGAGCACCATCCGTCGTCTCATTAGGAACATGCCCCGATGTTGTCAGGCATGCATACAAGCATGTGGGGGCCATACAAACTACCAGAGTACCATTTTGAGTTGTTGCAATGAAGTTTCAGCAAAATGAACTAGCCTGCTTCATCATTTTTTCACTTTGATTTTTGGGGTGTCTATGAATTCAGCCCTCTGTAGGTTGATAATTTTCATTTCCATCAAACGATGTGGCATCCTTTCCTTCCTAACGCATTACCCAGTCCATATCAGTATAGATATCCAGCATGATAGGTTTCCCTATTGAGAGCTGATGTGTTTTTAAAGTGTTCCTTTAATTTTTTTGAGCAGTGTATGTTAGAAGTGCTTAGTATCAAATACAAATATTGCACAATGAGCAGGAAAATCTGTACAGCAAACCGGCCATTTGTTCTTTCGCAAGAAAACTGGTATTGCCACATATGCACCCCTCTTTAGATGAGTCTCTTGAGAGGATATAAAAGCTGTCCTTCCGTCCAGCAGTACTGCAGTTTAAGCGTTGAACATATTATCCTTTCACATAAGCCATTAAGGGGAAAATCAATAATGAAAAAAAAATAATGAAAATGGATGATTTCTTACAACTCATGATATCCAGAGTCAAAATTACAAAGGATAGCTTGGTAGTTGTCTGTTCATATAGGGAATTCAACAGACTGACTTCTGAGGTCAGGAAAGCGCTACCAGTTTGGCAGAATGGCCCAAACTACCAAGACTTTGGGGTTGATTAAATAAAACTGGACAGTGCAAAATCTGGTGAAGCACTACATAGCAACTACATAGCAACCAATCGGCTTCCGTTTTTTTTTTTTTTTTTTCAAAGCTTAAGGGCTCTTTCACACTATCCGTCCGTTGGACGGACTCCGTTTATCTCAGCGGGGGATCGATCCACCGATCCCCTACTGAGCAGGAGGATGACAGCTGTTCTCCGCGCTTTGTGCGGAGACACAGCTGTCAGTTACCCATACATCTCTATGGGGGAATCGGATGGGAACGGACCGTCGGTCCGTTCTCATGTGATCCGATCCGCTGGACGGATGGAAAATAGGGCTTCCATCCGTCCAGATTTGACGGATTGGATGTCAGCGGACATGTCTCCGCTGATATCCAATGCCCCATAGGGATGCATGGGGGGACCTTTCAGATCCACCCAAAAAAAAAAAAAAAGAAGACCGGCGGATGTGAACGGTCCGCCTGTGTGAAAGGGGCCTAACTGAACAAGGTGAAGTTAGAAGCGGATTGGCTGCCATGCACAGCTGTATCAGATTTTGCACTCTCTAGTTTAAGTAAACCAACCCCTTTGAATAATCACCAATGGGACAGTTTTTCCTACACGTCAAGCCTATCTTAGTGGACAATAATTTGTCTGCCAAATCTGTAAGTCCCACAGAAGCGAAAATGTTACCCAACATAGCTGAAATCCAGATTAAATGACTGATCTCACATCTATGACTATGGCCTTAGAAGTAGGGGAGCAAAACATAGCATATCAGGCATGCAAGGGATGCCGTAGAAGCATGTGAGTAGTTTCTAGCTTTCCTGTTGTCAGAACTTTACATTTGCCATGGTCCTTCGGTACGCAGTCACAGTCATTACAATAAGGCTGCCTGAATACACTGATCCGCAGCTGCAGATCAACAAAAGTTTTCCCAGCATGTCCCATTGTCAGAATTTGATCAAAACGATCGGCTTCTGTCAAGCAGGGGCAGCCATGCATCGATCAAAGTCTGGCTGGCCTTTGTTGAACTTTCCAAATTTGAAATCTGAATATGGCCAGCTATAAGCTTGTTGCAATCTCACACAGAGAATGGCATATCACTACACTTTGCTGTTAGTGCAGTTCTATTAGTATTACAACAAAAAGAATGGGGAAATTCATTCCAGCATATATCCAAGAGACACAAACTTTCATTGGTTCTCTAGGATTTGTGTTAATTTTCTACAACAACCCCTCAGCAAAAGCAACCAGTTGAGTAATCACAGGCTTCTCTGAAATGTTTACCAAAGACACTAGATGCATATTTTATAAAGAGCATTCACACATTTAGTGAACAAGATGACCTTCATGCCCAGAAGTTGGAGATCCACATTGCTACATACCAACTCATCGCAAGCTTTAATAAATGATCCGCTAATGCTATTCAGTAAGTGTTACAGCAAAACGTCAAAAGTCCATTTATGTACATAAAAATTGAATTTATATCTATTGCATGATTATTATTTGACATAAAATAAGCTTTCACTCTAGGCTTTGCATCAAGATTACCACCAGGACACCCATAAAAATGAATCTCAAAAAGAATTACTAACTAAACTAAGGGTACGTTCACATCTTGGCGTTGCTATTTAGAGGCGTTTTTAGGTTGACAAGTGACCAATGGAAAAAAATAAAAAACGCCTGTAATCTACCCAAAAAGAAGCTCATGTAATTTTTTGAGCTTTGGGCGTTTTGCTTAAAAATGTCAAAACGCTCAGATGTGAACAGGGGCCATTTAAATGAATAGGATTTGTCTTGTTGGGTGTTTTTTGAGCTGATCCTAGAGCAGAAAAATGCCCCCAAAAGCCTAGATGTGAACTTAGCCTAAGGCTGCGTTCACATGTCAGCGTATTGATCGCGGGCAGAGTCGCCGCGATCCGGAAATCATTGCAAATCGCGGGATGCATGTGCGTTGCCCGTGATTTGCAATAGCACCCCAAACGCTGTCTGATGTTGCCGCAATTTCCGCCGAATCGCGGTAACAATCGCTCAAAAAAAAATTGCAGGACGCATTACGCCCAAAAAAGTACAAGAGCTTCTATGGAGCACAATGCGTCCTGCGATTTTTTTTGCGCAGTTTTACCGCGATTCGGCAGGCGGAAATGGCGGCAACACCGCTCAGCGTTTGGGGTGCTAATCCAAATCACGGGCAACACACAGGCGTCCCGCAATTTGCAATGATTTCCGGATCTAGACTGGTAAGCTGCAATGTTTATTAGGTTATGTTTACTCGTATACATCGGTTTGAAAACATTAACGGTTAAGGCCCCTTT
The DNA here is from genome assembly GCF_965119305.1 of Pelophylax lessonae. Lineage (NCBI taxonomy): Eukaryota > Metazoa > Chordata > Amphibia > Anura > Ranidae > Pelophylax > Pelophylax lessonae. The sequence continues at coordinate 282,418,236 of NC_138773.1, forward strand.
CACACTTATGCAACGCGATTTTACCGCGATTTTGCAAGCAATGGCTATGGCTCAAAACGCAATCAAATCGTGGCAAAGTAGTGCAGGAACTACTTTGAAGTCGGTGCGACTTCAAAAACGCACTGATATGAATGGGGCTCATTGAAAATAACGGTCCAAAATCGCAGGACAAGTCGCACTAGTGTGAAAGGGGCCTTAATTGGACACGCAACCTGGCATCTTCTGTACATGTCTTGCTGAAACAGGATTATACTTCATAAACAGATTCATCTGTGACTACTGTACAAGCTATCTGTACATTAGCCAGTCAGTGCAGTCAGCATGTTAGATAAACTACTCAGATATACACAGAGAACAAACAAGAAAAAAAAAAAAAAAAGCAGAAGAAACTAATATCCAACAGCGCACAAGGAGAATTATTACGGTTATACTGCAGCTGCGAACCTAAAGACACCCCTAATCCTCACAGGGCACTTTAAACTTCAAACCATAAAAAATAGCATTAGGTCGCGCTTGCAACAGTCCAAAATGAACCTAATCATATTAATCTTCACATTTCCAAAATAATAAAATAATTTTTTTTTGGAAATAGGAAGACAAAAAGGAAAAAACAAAACTGCTAAGAGTTTGTTCTAAAGCAGTGTTTTTCAACTCCGGTCCTCAGGGCACACTAACAGGCCAGATTTTAGGTATTACCTTGGGGAGATGCAGACTAGAGTACTGCAATCACTGAGCAGAAAATGATATCACCTGTGATGTTTTTCAGTTATCTTGCAAACCTGGCCTGTTAGTGTGCCTTGAGGACCGGATTTGAAAAACCCTGTTCTAAAGACTCACGCATGCTCTGGCTACATTGTGCATTGTGTAGAGAAGACACCAGTGTGCTGCTTCTCCTCTACGGTCCAATGAGATTGAGGGTGGGTTCTGCTTCCCCTCTACTGTCCAATGAGATTGAGGGTGGGTTCTGCTTCCCCTCTACTGTCCAATGAGATTGAGGGTGGGTTCTGGACTTAGCTAGTATGTAGGAAGGCTCAGGACCTGGCTGTGAAATCTGGCAGGGAAGTATGGAGCTCATCTTCAGAATGATGCCAATGGACATTTAAGAAGCCAGGGAACCTCGTGAGCTCTGAATGGAAATTGAAAAGGCCAAGAAAGATGTCAGATGATTTTGGTAAACTGGCTGTTTGGCTTTGTTCAAGCCTACTAAAAAGGTAATTATTAATTGTAGAACTTCTCATTCACTCAATAAAATAGTCACCACAGCATGTGCCTTCATGCACCCCCCATTTACTGCTTTCTTTTTATAGCCTCATCAGAAATACAAACCCCTATTTAAATACAAGTCAGACGTGTTCCTCTGTCAGGGAAAAAAAAAAAAAAAACACACCTCTTCCTACCAAAGGTGAGATCCACCCTGCATCATTCCTTATCAAACCAGTAGAGCCGGCTCAACCAGCAATGGCCTGTGCTGGAAATCATCACTCACTGGCTCACAAGCTAACCTGAAGAAAATATAAATGCACTGAAAGCGTAGTGCGTATATACATGACCAAAATGGCGGGCAGGATGGAACACGTTTTACAGAGTGTGCAAAGTGCAACCTACTAAGCAAAAATTTCTGATGCAGACCAGGGAGTCTGGTTTGGGATTTGTGCTCCCTTCTGCAGGGTGAAAAATACATACATTGTATTATTGTGTTATAATTGGCCACATTCATTCACAAAATTACCCCCAAGCTTCTGTAAAATAGCACTGAGACAGAAAAGAAAAAAAGAAAACTTCCCCTGTTTCTTCATTGTACATCTGTCTTTAGGGCTTGTTCACACCGGTGCAGAGATTGGCAGTTTCTGCACTTGAGAAAAGCAAATCTCTGCATGGGCACACTTTTGAAAAACAAGTGGTAAAACAATGTTTGTGTTGCCTACTGCGATTTCACTGCACACGGATCTTCTCACAATGTGCATTATGGTAGCAAAGCCACCTCATTTCCTGGCTTGAGAATATTCAGCATCATCTAGCTCTTTTTGACTCAGATTTACTGTCCCTGGCCCATCCAATTTATATCCTGGATTTCAGGTCATTCAATGATGGAGTTTCAGCATTACGTGTGTGAGCCTGACGCTCCAAAACCGACATGAAGCCTTCAAGGCATTTTTGGTATTTTTATAACTTCTCTCAAGAGACACCTGTTCTAAAATTGTCGGACCCATGAAAATTCCGGACCTCGTCACTTCCGGCTGGTGCGAGCCCCGGTGGGCATGCGCACAAGACATTTTCAAGGTCAGAGAAAATTCTAAGACTTAGCGAACAGCTGATTGAGAGGAGGAGGGGCTGAGGTGGGACGCACACATCGCCGCGGGAAAATTGCTGTCACGGGCGAACCAAAGGTGCTGGAGACCCCAAAATTGTATCGCAGGTAGCCAAGACGCTCCCCTAGAGCTGATAGAAAATTGGGTCTTGGGGATGAAAGGGCGCGGAGCAGTGACCCCGAGGCCCGGTTCTTTCAATTTTTATCAGCTGTAGGGGAGCATCTTGGCTACCTGCGATACAATTTTGGGGTCTCCAGCACCTTTGGTAAGCCCGTGACAGCAATTTTTCTGCGGAGGTGTGTGCGTCCCAACTCAGCCCCTCCTCCTCTCAATCAGCTGTTCAGTAAGTCTTACAATTTCCTCGGACCTTGTGCGCATGCGCACCGGGGCTCGCACCAGCCGGAAGTGACTAGGTTCGGAATTTTCATGGGTCCGACAAAATTTTAGAACACCCGGCCTACTGCTTGCATCAGGGCTGAGGGCTCAAGAGGAAGAATGAGGCAAGGTGCTGGGATGTTTTCAGAAAGCAATTTACAGCATTCAGCCAGTCCTTCCCACCTTCCATGATCTACCCGCATTGCACAGAGAAGCAGAGATATCCAATGATGAGACCATTAGGTCTAAAGTAAGGTATGTCATGAAAACAAAAAGGTGTTATTCCGGAGTCAACAGATACAGTCAACCCTACACTGGCAGAGCGGCTTCCATAACCAGAATAGAATAGAGAACATTCATGTCATACAAAATCTTACAACAGATTATTTGACATCCATCAATAGGCTCTGGAGTTATTTCCACTCCACACAAAAATCTCAAATAGAACAAATGCAAATGGATTCAATCTGTGGTTCTCAAACAAGCTGGCAAATCCTGGTAGCTAAAAACCATGGGCTTCCGATAGCTGAACCTCATCGTGTGTTTTTCTTGAGTCCCACATTAGTCACTTATGGAACGGAAGGATTTTCCCCCTTACGACCAGGCAATTTTCTTGCGATTCAGCACTGCGCTACTTTAACGGACAAATGCGCGGTCGTGCAACACTGTACCTAAATAAAATTTATGTCCTTTTCTTCCCACAAATAAGAGCTCTTTCACACTATCCGTCCGTTGGACGGACTCAGTTTATCTCAGCGGGGGATCGATCCGCTGATCCCCCTCTGAACAGGAGGATGACAGCTGTTCTACGCGCTGTGTGCGGAGACGCAGCTGTCAGTTCCCCATGCATCTCTATGGGGGAATCTGATGGGAATGGACCGTTGGTCCGTGCTCATCCGATCCGATGGACGGATGGAAAATAGGGTTTCCATCCGTCCAGATTTGACGGATCGGATGTCAGTGGACATGTCTCTGCTGACATCCGATGCCCCATAGGGATGCATGGGGGGACCGTTCAGATCCGCCAAAAAAAACAGACAGGCGTATCTGAACGGTCCGCCTGTGTGAAAGGGGCCTAACTGAACAAGGTGAAGTTAGAAGCTGATTGGCTGCCATGCACAGCTGTATCAGATTTTGCACTCTCCAGTTTAAGTAAACCAACCCCTTTGAATAATCACCAATGGGACAGTTTTTCCTACCAGTCAAGCCTATCTTAGTGGACAATAATTTGCCTGCCAAATCTGTAAGTCCCACAGAAGCGAAAAGGTTACCCAACATAGCTGAAAACGTCCAGATTAAATGTCTCCGCTGACATCCGATGCCCCATAGGGATGCATGGGGGGACCGTTAAGATCCGCCAAAAAAAAAACAGACAGCCGGTTATGAACAGTCCGCCTGTGTGAAAGGGGCCTAAAGCTTTTTGGTGGTATTTGATCACCTGTGCGATTTTTAATTGCGCTATAAAACAAAAAAAGGAGCGACAATTCTGAAAAAAACAAAACATTTTTTTCACTTCCTGCTATACAACCTTCCCAAAAAAATAAAAAATAAATTTAAAATTCTTTTCATCCTCTTAGGCCAGTTTGTATTCTGCTACATATTTTTGGTTAAAAAAAAAAAAAAAAAATCCAAATAAGCGTATTCTGATTGGTATGCTCAAAAGTTACCGCGTCTACAAACTAGAAGATTTGTCATTTTTTATACTAGTAATGGTGGCGATCTGCGATTTTTAGCGGGACTGCGACAATGATGTGAACAGATCAGACCCCTAACATTTTTGACACTTTTGGGGGACCAGTGACATTACTACAGTAATCAGTGCTAAAAATATGCACTGTTACTGTAATAATGACACTGGCAGGAAAGGGGTTAACACTGTGGGTGATCAAAGGGTTAAATGTGTGCCATGGGGAGTGTTTTTTTAACTGTATGGGGAGGGACTTGTGAAATAATCACAGAAACCTGTGATCCTATATGGGAGGATCACAGGCGCTCTGATTATTTCAGAGAGAACGGTCAGCTGTGTTTACAACAGCAGACCGTCCTCTCTCAGCAGGGAGCGATCCTGGGTGCCCAGTAGCAATCAGTGTCGTCTGTCCCGTTGATCAGCATTCCCGCTGCCTAGTGGGGGTAGGAGCGCTCCCGCGGATCGCTGTATAGGTATGGCGATTCACGCAGCCGAGCCAGCCTGCCGCAGAATATATGCGGCGAGCAAGTGGTTAAAGCTCAACTTCCAGGAAAGGAAAAATCCTATGCAGTGGGGCTGCTTCACACTGCAAGGGTTAAATACTCATTTAGGTCTAGGATTCAAGAATAAGGCAGTTTTCTCTACCTGTACGAACGCTCCTACAGGCTCTCTCTGTGCTATGAGTCCCTGCAGCCTCCTTCTCCCTTTTTTCTGGCGTCTGCATGCACCATGAATGTTATCAAGTGCAATGCAGGGCCCATAGCATTGAATGCGAGGACACCAAGGGGGGGTAATTTACTAAAACCAGAGGGTGCAAAATCTGGTGCAGCTCTGCACAAAAGCCAATCAGCTTCCATGTTTTATTGTAAAAGCAGTGTTCCATCTAGGGGAAATTCTTTTTCAAATACTGTAGCTGCTGACTTAAAAATATAGACACTTACCTGTCCAGCGAGCCCGCGATGTCGGCACCCCAGTCGATTTTCAGATCGGCTGTTGGGTGCTGCCGACGCCGCCATTCGCCGGAAGGGAAACCGGCAGTGAAGCCTCTTGACTTCACAGCCGGTCCCATACTGTGCATGCGCTGTGCTTTCTAACTGGCCCAGCAGTGGAAGAAGGGGGCCGACCTTCCAAGATACAGCGCCGTCTCCAGGAAGGGTACCTGTCAAAAACAGGTGCCCCCCCCCCCTCTCCCCCCTGAAAGGTGCCAAATTTGGCAGTGAAGGAGGAAAGGAAACAGATCAGCGGAGTTTCCACTTTTGAGTGGAACTTTAACTGAACAAGCTGAAGTTAGAAGCAGATTGGCTAACATGCACAACTGAACCAGATTCTGAGTGCTCCAGTGTTAGTAAATCTTCCCCCAAGGGACAGTCCACAAGCTGGAACTAAAGGGGAAGAGAGGAGCTCCAGCTGCCAGGGGAGTAGGAATCAAGTAAAGGGTCTTTTTTTGGCACCCAAATAATCATTTAACCCATACAGGGCAGAGACAGCTCCATTGCAAGGAAGGACTTTTACTTTGACTGGAGATTGTTTTCTAAAGCCTATGTCCTTATAGGAATCTTACACGTCAAAATGATATATGGTGTTCCATGAATTGGGCTTGGCAGATCCCAGGAGTCAGGCAATAAATAGGGACACCTACAAAATTATAACTGCAACAAACTTTTCCAAGCCTTTTCTAATGTAGTTAACAGGAGCCAATTTCCCCGGGCTTCTCACCAGTGCCTGCTGGCTCATAGATTAGATTTGTTAGATCCTAGGAAAGCAGAAACACTCGCCCCCCCCCCCCCCACCCCCCACAATTTCCAGCACTGCCAAGCATCTATCAGACTACGAGTGCTAAGCAACTCTGCCAGGCTTTCTTAACCACCGGAGGATTTTGCTGTCTTACGTCCAGGCCACTTTTTGCGATTCGGCGCTGTGCGAATTTAACTGACAATTGCGCGGTCCTGCGAGGCCGTACCCAAACTAAATTTACGTCCTTTTTTTCCCCACAAACAGCTTTCTTTTGGTGGTATTTGATCACCTGTGCGATTTTTACTTTTTGCGCTATAAATAAAAAAAAAAAAAGCGTTTATTTTGAAAAAAATAATATTTTTAACATTTTTTTTATATGAAATTCCCCCCCCCCCCAAAAAAAAGTGTAAAAATCTAAATTTTTTTCAATTTTTGGCCAATTTGTTTTCTGCTACATTGGTTTGGTAAAAAAAAAAAAAAATCACAATAAGCGTATTTTGATTGCTTTGCGCAATAGTTATTGCGTTTACTAAGGGGAAGATTTCTGTCATTTTTGGTGTTTTGTTTAACGCGTAATGGCGGCGATCTGCGATTTTTTTTGCGGGACTGCGACATTGTGGTGGACAGGTCGGACCCTTGACTGACATTTTTGACACTTTTGGGGGACCAGTGACATTACTGCAGTAATCAGTGCTATATATATGCACTGTTACTGTAATAATGACACTGGCAGGGAAGGGGTTAATTTTATTGGAGAGGGAGGGGTTAATGTATGCCTGGTGCCTACTAACATGTGTGGGGGGAGGTGACTGAGTGACACAGGGACAGATCGCAGGGTTCAGCTATGCTGAACACTGCAATCTGTCACTCCTTGTCACTTAGGAGATCCGCCCGCTTGTGTTTACACAAGCGGGCGGATCTCCAAACTCGATTCCCTGACGATCGGGGAAAAGCAGTGGCGATCGCCGCCGCTCCTCCCCTGGCCCGACTCCCGCTGTGACTGAAAACAGCGGGAGCGCCGCCTACAGGGGGAGGAGTCCAGCGACGTAGGTCTACGACGCTGGACGATAACGAACCACTTTGCTGCAGTTCAGTCAACGTGAGCGGTCGGCAAGTGGTTAAAGAGAAACATACAATCAGAAGCCCATTTGTTTCCACAGATGTACAGGTCTATTCTCACCTGAAAAAAATATAAAATAAAATAAAAAGCCCGCTAATTAGATAGGTGTGGGGGTTCTCTTATGGCCTGTAAAATACAAAAGGCTCAATGCAAGAGAAAAAAAAAAAAGAAATGTATTCAAAACGGAAGTACTGAAATAGACTGCTTAGAACAGGTATAAGGTGGATATCTATATACCTCATCTATTGTAAGTTGTAATGAGAGCATAATTCTGCTTGTGTAACAATTGACAAACATGACATAACACCACACATTACTAAAGGAACTTTCATCCTACAAACTACACTGCAGGATGAATCACAATTTACAAGCAACCTCCAGAAGGAATTTGCAAACATCTCTGTCACATACAAAGATACCGGAGCTGTAAAGCAGCCTGAACAATGTAATTCCTTTCATGAGACATTTTCTTTCATTTAATCTACTGGTTGAATGCAAGGACTTGATTCCCCCATCCCACACTCTGTAATTTGTCAGCAGGGAGATTTCCCCACTGTCAGAATACACTCATCAGCACCGCAGGCTATAGCCACTAGCGCTGATGGTCACAAATTATGTCTACAAGTCAAAGGATCGAATTGTGCACAACCAGCCTGCCCATGCATGGATCAAAATTCAGCCGGTCCCTACTGAACTGGCTGATTGTGGATCCATGTATGGCCAGCTTTAAAGCAGAACTTCACTCTCAGTCAATATTGACTATTTCATTCTTAGGGCTCTTTCACATGGTCCGCCTCCGTAGGCGGATCCATGCTGCTCAGCCGGGATCGATCCGCGATACCCGCTGAGCCGGCGGATGACAGCTCCGTCTCCGCTTGCAGTGCGGAGAGGGAGGTGTCACAGCCCCAGCTGCTCTCTACGGGGAATCGGATGAGAGCAGACCGCCTGTCCGATCCGATCCCCAGGACGGATGTAAAATAGGGTTTCCATCCGTCCGGATTTCACGGACAGGATCGGATGCGGATGGCAGCGGACGTGTCACCGCTAACATCCGCTGCTCCATAGGGCTGAATGGGACATCCGATCAGATCCGCCTAAAAAACTGACAGGCGGATCTGATTGGACCGCCCATGTGAAAGAGCCCTTACCCTGCTAACATTATTAAGGGGAAGGGAGGAGGGGTTTTCCTAGCTAAGCACACCTGCCTACATGCATGCCTGAGCTAAGAGCAGGTGGATTCCAGAATGAAAATGCTTCATAAATCTGTCCTTACTCAAGATGGCCATGACAAAACGCTATGAGACGTTAAAGCAGGATTCAAATCATTTTTAGGTTTATTAAAGTTAGCAGCTACAAAAAGTAGCTGCTGACTCTAACACACACTCACCTGTCCCATGATCCGGCCACCCGAAGCCTCACTTTTTCTCTTATCTCCCTGGCATCACAAGTGTGGGCATCAGGCAGTGACAGCTTGTGGCTTCAGAGCCAGGTGTGCAATGCGCATGCGTGAGTCACGCTGCGCTTCCTTAGTAGCCAGGCAATCTTCTGGGACCTGTGACGTGCCACAGAAAATTTCCAGGAGGGAGGAAGAGGTAAGGGGGTGAGGAGTGCTTAAAGCGGAAGTTCCACTCTTGGGTGGAACGCTGCTTTAAGTGATGTTTCAACAAAATAAAGCATAGAGAAATGAATATTCAAAATGGAGTTAACCACTTGCCGACCGCCCGCCGAAGATATACTGCGGCAGGCTGGCTCGGTTGCACGAACCAAAGTTTGGGTACGTCGGTTCGTGGGAGCGCTCCTGGTGGAGTGTGCGCCTCCATTAGGCAGCAAGGAAGCCGATCCATGGGGCCGGCAGCTGCGAATGCCGCCAGGCACCCAAGATCACTACCAGTGAAAAGAGAGAACGGTCTGCTGTTGTAAACACAGCAGACCGTTGTTTTCTCTGGAATTAACACAGAGCTCCTGTTATCCTATTTAGGATCACAGGTCTCTGTGTTGATTCCACAAGTTCCTCCCCCATACAGTTAGAAATCACTCCCCTAGGCTCACACTTAACTATTTGATCGCCCCTGGGTTAACCCCTTCCCTGCCAGCGTCATTACAGTAACAATGCATATTTTTAGCACTGATTACTGTAGTAATGTCACTGGTCCCCCCAAAAGTGTCAAAAATGTAATTTAGGGGTCTGATCTGTCCGCCACAATGTCGCAGTCCCGCTAAAAATCGCAGATCATTGCCATTACTAGTAAAAATAAAAATTACAAATTTTTCCAAATCTTTCCCCTAGTTTGTAGATGCGGTAACTTTTGCACAAACCAATCAAAATACGCTTATTGGGATTTTTTTTTTTTATACCAAAAATATGTAGCAGAAAAAACAAATTGGCCTGAAATGATGAAAAGTAGATATTTAAATTTTTTTATTGTGAAACTTTTTTTTTTTACAGTAATGTTGCTCTTTTTCTTTATAGAGCAAAAAAAATAAAAAATTGTGCAGGTGATCAAATACCACCAAAATAAAGCTCTATTTGTGTGAAAAAAAGGACACACAGTTTATTAGGATACAGTGTCACATGACCGCGCAATTGTCCGTTAAAGTAAGGCAGTGCCGAATTGCAAAAAATGGCCTGGTCATTAAGGGGGCAAATCCTTCCGGTCCAGAACTGGTAAACAGCGTTTTGGGTTTGTGGTGCTCAGATACAGTGTGGAAATAAACATCTCACTATTATTCTGCCCCCTGAACCATCATTCCTAAACAACCTCCCAACTTTTTGTTAACATTTCTCTGTTTATGGCAAGCTTTACTTCACAGCTCCTATCACATTAGGGAATGTGAAGGTACATGCATAGTATAAGGCATCAGACGGGAAGCCCTGAAATGAACAGTTCCATGTACTGTAAGGCTGGCCCTACAATATGCATCTTTATTTCCTTCAACCACAGGTGGAAAGAAAGAAAACTGCTTGATTTTCCAGTCAAAATAGCCAGTGTTGATGTGGGAATTCCTCCCGCAGCGCTATTATGTTCTGTCGCTGGGGAGCCTTTACCACTGGCAGAATACAATGATCATTGCTGGATGCTATAGATCAGTGGTCCTCAACCTTGGCCTACAGGGCCCACTAACAGGCCAGATTTTCAAGATAACTGAAATACATCCCAGGTGATATAATTTGCTGCTCAGTGATTGCAGTATTCTAGTCTGCATCTCCCCAAGGTAATACTTAAAATCTGGCCTGTTATTGGGACCTGTAGGCCAGGGTTGAGGACCACTGCTATAGGTGACAGCAGTGAACGAATGAAAAAAAAAAAAACAAATAAGCTGCTAAAAATTAAGATGATAAATTAGTATATTCAGCCTGCCAATAGATGGATCAAAATTCAGCCAGCTCCTGATGAAGTGGCTGAATTTCGATCAATCTTTGGCCGGCTCAAAAAGGCAAAACAATGAGTTTAGCACTGCACATGAGCGTAAAAAATGCAGAGCTCAAACAGCTGCACCTGGCAGTGTAATGTTTTGCTGTATTTAGCAGTGTAAATATGTCTGGGGCCATATTTGGAGCGTGGTGTATGCATGTAAATGTTTGTGCTAGCATTTACATGCGTATATTGTACATGGACCCCAACTGGCTACCGCTGCTCAGTTTTGAAATGTAAATAATGTGTAGCAGGCAGCGCCGCCGCCGCTGATTACACACTGTTTATGATTACATGTTGGCCTGAGTTATTTATGTGGTTGTGGTACAAGCGCAGAATGACCTTGGTCTTCAGTCATTCAGGATTGGCCGAGGCCAGGAGTAAGGCCCCGTTCCGTCAACGGAGCCGTTCTGCTCAGCGGGGGATCGATCCGCCAATCCCCGCTGAGCAGGTGGATGACAGCTCTCTCTGCGCTCTGATGGAGGTGTCAGATCCCCGCTCTCCTCTATGGGGGAATTGGATGAGAACAGACCGCCTGTCCGTTATCACCCGATCTGCCAGACGGATGGAAATGTAAACATCAATAGTGCAAAGAGCGGCGACGCCGATGAGTACACATTGCTGATATTTACATATTGGCCCTGAGCATTTACAGCAGCCGACAGCGTGCATTTACACTGTACACATGTAAACTTTTGCACAAACATTACATGCAGACAAATTCATCGGGATGATCTCTGCCAACAAGATCCTGCCTAAATCAATTGCAATCATGTGCAAAAAACCTAAATTAATGGTATTCCCGAAAAAAACAAAAAAAAACCCCACAACATACATTCAGTAAATCTCTGTAAGGGATCATGTACACTACAGCTTCTAAACTTGAATTTGAGCTTTTGGTGTTTTTTTTTTTTTATTCTTGTCAAACCTCCTAAACTCCATAAAAGCCTGTGTTTCCATGTACACAAAGGCTTTTACAAGAGTTTAGAAGCTACTGCGGTCAGGGGAGGTTCAACCTCGCTCTCCTGAACGCAAAAGAATCACATTCAGGATAGAAACGTTTTGACTGCTGGTTGCAGTACAATTTAGCTGTGTTTAACACGTGGTCAGCAGTAAACCTAGTCTGTGTATATGGGAGCCCTAATACATACAAATTTCCCTATAGGTGGTCTCAAACTTCTGCTCCTGACTTCCTGTAGTGTTCTGACAACATGATGCCTTCACTGTACTGAAATTCTAAGGAGCATTGTCAGCAAGCACTGCCTGAGTTCACCTCCGCTGGACTACTTGCACACCTCCTTTTGTTGTAGGCATGAGGAGAGGGGGAGGTATTTTATAATCCAGTAGGGAAGCACAGGGCAGGGCTAAAATGACAGCTTGGGCTTTCAGCGCAGCAGAAGCAGCATTGTTACTACAATTCCGTGCAGCAGAAGTGCATTGTTACAGCGCAATTCAGTGCATGAAGTGCAGCTTTCAGTGCAGCAGAAGCAGCATTGTTACTACAGAAAGTTCGAAGCACAATAAGTACTTTTCTGACAAACATGGTGAAATGGGCATTTCTGAAGAGATGTACGGATTTTGTCTCAACTCGACATGAAAACTGAAATCTGTATGCCAAACCTACCAACATATTTGACTGAAATATTTATACACGAAGACAAAGTGTTGCCCACTTCTACCCATACATTTGTTTACAAGGATTCTTTTTTGCTCATTGTCGAGACGGTTTCACAGTTCTAATCTAGCTTGTATACGTAGCAGACAAAGATGAAAGCTGAAATACCCTGCTGTGGGGAGAAAGACAAAGCAAAGAGTAAAGTTACACTGAAACAGCACGCAAAACTGCAATATTCCAAGCTGGAAGCGAGGATCAAAGCAGGAGGAGAATGCAGACATGGAGTCTAGACCGTCGTCTACTGCAGAGAGCCTGTGAAATATATAAAACAACATGTACAGATCGCATTAATCACGCTCAGGCTGGGATGGCGATCACTCTGGTATATACTGCCCACCTTTACCTAAACTCCCCTGCAAGCCTCTGAATATGTATAGGATCCATTGATTGATCAATGAAAGCTTTCGGATGGTAGACATTGAGGAGCCGGACCTGACACAGTAGACACAGAGGAGGAAGCACATGCTCACTCCTGTACAGCAAAGCAGCTGCTTCAACACAATCTCATCTGATGTCTCAATCATCAGAGCACTGAAAAAAAAAAAAAAATCCATCGTCCCAACACTGTACTATATAGAAATTAAGGGGAACTATACAGCATTTCCTCTGATAATTCGGGCTACAAGCGTAATGTAAAAGCAATTTATGTGTTTTATTTTTGAGGTTCCATCTCATTTTTATGTGTTTTATTTTTGAGGTTCTATCTCATTTTATGAATTTCAGATAGATATTTGTAGACGTTTTCCCTTGAAATCAGTCTTGTCCATTTGCTAGCATCACCAATATTCTTGCAGAACTGCTGCATTGGGTCTACAGAAATCCACCGAGCTAAACTTCCTTCAAGGGTAACTCCACTTACGTGGGGAAAAAAAAATAGATTAAGAAAAAACAATATAGCGTATACAATTGCGACACAGATCATATTGTAATTGAATGTTATTAAAAATTACCTTTCCTTTTCAATCTGCAGCCACTGTAATTTTCTGATAGTGCAATATAATATGGCTACCTGGAGGTGTTCTGTACACAGAATGTATACTGACCACACCCCAGAAACATTTCCTGCTTGTGTGATTGGCTCACCAATTTTCCCAGAAGTCTGCACTAAGATACAAGTCAGATTTCTGGCATCCCCTGCAACAAAAATGTCATTTTTGGTGAGATACTCCCAATAGGAACACGTCTAAAGGGATGCAGGCCCAGCAGGTTTCCTCATTAGAGCCCTGCAGCTGAATGATAATTATAAAACCACTCCCATTACACCCACTCATCACAGAGGCACACACACGGATTTCTTCAGAACAAAAAGGTAGGAATCTGCAACAAAGTTTGTTCTAATCCTTGTAATGTACAGAGATCACCCAGAGAGGATTTTTTTTTTCTCAACAAAAAGTGGAGTTAAGCCCCGTACACACGTAGCGATTGTCGGCCGAACGATCGGCCGTCTTTTGTCCGGTGTTGTCCTGTCGGCTGAAAAGTGCTAAAGACTGCACACGAATTTTGTCGGCCAACAACAGCCGACTGCAGAAGTGATGTCATGTGATTGTTAACTTTCTGTGTGTTTTTTCTTTTCTGAGCATGCCCAGTCTTGCAAATCTGCTGTTTGTCGGCCGAAATCTGTACTGACTGACGAACAATCGGCCGTTCTGGTGACGGCCAACAAAAATTTTAAAGCCTGCACACCTGATTCTGTTCGCCCGAAAAGTCGCTGTCGGAAGCATCATACTAGCAAGCCGACAATCGGCCGATCATTCGGCGGCCAAATATTTACAGCCGACAATCGGTACGTGTGTACGGGGCTTTACTCTAAGTAATCTGACAGCACTGCCTCTGCTTCACTGAAATCCAAAGGCTCACCATCAGCCCCGACTCAATTCTCTCCTCTTAGACTACAGGACACCTCTCCATCTGCATAACAAAAGGAGTTCTGTAGTTCAGCTGGGGAGAACTTTGACAAGGATGATAGCACAATTTTGCTCTCTCTCTGCAGAAGAGGCAACGTTCTCCACCAAGTTAATTTAGGAACTAAATTTATTGAAAGAAATACAAGGCATTCTGTGAATGGCGGCTATGCTGAGCACTCAACCCCTGTGGTCCAGTTTGCAGTGGGGCAGCTTCTAGGCATATGACAATATCCCAATAGTAGTGGTGACTACGGAGACTTCTGAGGTATGAGATATTCGTACTTACATTGTGCCAAGCTGGACCATTGTAACTAATAAAAGGCCATTCCTAGGTTCAGTTTCAACGCCTTCATCTGCCTTATCCTGCAAATCTGTTCATTAAAGGAGATGTATGGCCAAAGCTCTTTTGGTCATACCTCTTCAGTGGAGGGCTCTGCAGGTATCCCTACAATAATGTCAGGCTGCCCCAGAGAGCCTATACTAGCTGCTCTCGCCCCCTGCACAGCCTGGTGCACCAATGAGCACTGGAGGGGCAAAAAACAGAGTGGTGACTGACTTCTCCCCTCTACAGCCTTCCAAAACATACATTTCACCAACAGCTCAGAGCTCTGAAAAGCAGGGGGTGGGGATTTGAAGTATCACATTGCAGAGCGCAGTGAGGACAGCAGATAGAAATCACACTCAGTGCTTTGGAAAGAGAGAATTACAAAGTATAGAAGATGTGCTTTGTTCATATTTAATGTTTGACATTAACCACTTTAAATCAGCTTGATGCTGCAAATGATAAAAACAACTGAGGCGAGGCAAAACAGTTTCCACACAAACCTGATCGATTCCATTATTTCTGCAATAGACTGGATGAAAGTTTTTAAAATTTCCCCAAATGCCCAGCAAAGCCAAGTAAATGGTCAGTACAGAAGACGAATAAAGCCTTCCCATGAGAAACAAACATTTTGAATATGAGGTGAACCTTAGACAGTTTCCCGTCACAGTTCTACATCTCATGACAAAATGAGGTGTCATTCATTTGTCATAGGTGACCTCAATAATACATGAAAACATGAACAATGCCTGAAACAAAACAAAAGATGATGATTCTAGACAGAAAACTTTGTAAACTACTTCTTAAAGCGGAGTTCCACCCAAAACCAGAACTTCCGCTTTAAATATTCCTCCCGACACCCTGACATGCCGCATTTGGCATCTTTTTTTTTTTTGGGGGGGGGGGGTACCTAGATTCGACAGGTACCCACTCCCACTTCTGATTGGGCCACCTAGGTGGCTCGGGTGGAAGTTCTCCTCTCCCCCTCCCTCCCTGCAATCTATGACACATCACAGGTCCCAGAAGATTGCCCGGCCATTCACAACGTGCAATGCAACTCGCGCATGTGCAGTGCGCACACGGCTGTGAAGCCGCAAGCTGTCGAAACCGGGGGCCCACACTAGATGTGCCGCCAGCACCGAGAAGAGAGGAAGAGGATAGAGGTTTCGGGCAGCCAAATCGCTGGATTGTGGGACAGGTGTGTATTTATTAAAAGTCAGCAGCAACACTTTTTGTAGCTGCTGACTTAATAAAACACAAAAACGAGTGGAACTCCGCTTTCAGCTATAGACTTGTTAGCATCTAAAGACAATTATTTTTTTCAATCCAGTTTAGTCACTCGAGAAGTGCGGCAAAATTGCACTGCGTTTGGGGTGCCATTAAGATATAATGGCATTACAAACGAGTCTCGTGTTTTAGCATGATTCTGAAAATGCGGACAGAATCGTGGCGACTGTCCGCTATTCAAACCACCCATGTGAATGGAGCCTTGCAGTTTACATACTAGATATGCAGCTAAGCAGGATATTTCTGACAGCAGGATCCTGTGTAAAAAGTAGTCTGCACACTGCATGCATGTAATGTCTGTATCACATTTACATACGTGCTGCACCATTCTTGGATTCTATTGGTGGTCAGTTACTCAGGGAAGATGTACAATCAACAATGTGTAGCCAGCCATGCCATTGCTCAAATAGTATTAAAGTGGTAGTATACTGATTTTTTTTTACTTTTACCTACAGGTAAGCCTATAAGGCGGCTTACCTGTGGGTACAATTAATCTCTCCTAAACCTGCACGGTTCAGGAGATATTTGCACTGCATGCAGCCGCTGACGCATGCGTTCTGAAGGTCCGGCAGACCTTCAGAGTTCCTTGCCGGGAAGTTAAAACCCCGCCCGCATGCGCGGGGTGACGTCATCGCGGCTCCGGCCACTCGCGGCGCCGGAGCCGCCGGAAGAGACGCCGAGGATCATGTCCGCAGCGGTGTCCGGGGGTCCATGTCGGGGCTTAGTTTTAAGGTATGTATTTCATAATAGTATGCGATGCATACTAGCTCATTATGCCTTTGTCTTGCAGGTTTTTTTTTGAGTATACTACCGCTTTAATATTTACCAGGTCAGTGCAAAATTAACTTGGCCAATTTTAAATGACTGAAGGTCGAGGTCATTCTGTGTGTAATTGGCGCCGTCTACACAATGTTAATACTTGCAGGTTGGTCCAAAGCATCATCAGCAGCCGCCAATAGAGTCCATGTAGAGTGAACCAATGTAAATGTTAGTACATATGTTTGCATGCATACAGTGTAATATGTGTATAAAAACAGGACCTCCAGATGCAGCTCTGTTCTATATCTTTCTCTACTCTGCTGAACATTGTGCAAATATATGTTGCAAAGTGCAGCTGTGTGAATGGGTGCAAAACCTTCTATACTGCTGCATACGGATGTGTACAATACTAAAACACAGTAGTTCACGTTAATGACACCCATGTGAATAAGTCTGTAGTCAAGTTAGACACTGGGATAGCAATGTTTTCTCCTTTGTACAATGCTGCATACGATACCTTGTTGGACAGGGAGGGGAAAAATACCTCCCTAGAGAATTATCTACAATCACGTTCCACAGCCACATACCACAGATGTTTCTGTACTACACTAGAAAAATCACTATTCACCAGAAGCAGGAAAAGAACAGCCAAGGGGGAGCTGGGGGATTTTACTAAAGTAGAGCACAGGTAAAAGAAAAAAGACCTACAGGCAGTCTCTGGTTACAAACAAGATAGGGTCTGTAGGCTTGTTCTTAAAGCGGAGTTCCAGCCACAAAAAAAAAGAAATTTCAATGAACATACCCCCGGGACAGTCAGGGCTAGTACATTCCACAATGGCTAGCCTCTGATCTGTCCCGGGTCGCACTTACCTGCAAGAAGAATTACTTACTTTTAAAATTTCTTCTCCAGCGTTGCCATCTCAGGTGTGGGCAGCTGAAGCCGCAGCGTCCCTCTTCCACGTCGTCTTCTCCCAGAATGCGCCTGCACCGGCCCCTCTCGTCACTTCCGGTGTGGCGCCACATTCCTCCACAGCTTCTGGGCATGCCCAGAAGCTGTTTAGCAGGAAATGCGGAGTCGCACCGGAAGTGATTAGTGGGGCCGGTGCCGTCGCATTGATGCCTGGGAGCGATGACATTCAGCTCCCAGGAATCATTGCAAACCGGAAGTGACGGCGCGGGCCGCGGCTGCCGAGGGAGGAAGTAGAAGATAGTTGAGTATTTCTTTCTACAATTACAAGGTAAGAAAAAAAAAAATCCTAACTATCCAATTCCTTTTCAGGATGGCCACAAAATTGATTATGTCGATTTGTGGCTGGAACTCCGCTTTAAATTGAATTTGTATGTCGGAAAAGGAAAAAGTAAGTGTAGCTTCAGACAAAAATTTTTTTTTACGTTTTGTTTGGCTAGCCTAGGGAAGGGTTACCACCCCTGTAACATTTGTTTTACTGTCTGTGGAGTCGTTTGTAAGTTGGATGTTTGTAACCCAGGGACCGCTTGTATTGCTATCTAAAGACAATTGCACAAGAGAACAAGAAATGTTCTAAAACAGAAGTGTTTGGGTTCACACTATTGTGAACACAGACCATGCATGTGACTCGCACTGCATTGCTGTGATCTCTGTGATGTGAATTTAGCTATACGTTTTGTATGGCTGAACTTGCATCGCATTCTCACGAAAATGCAGCAGGAACCTTTTTTCCTGCACTGGAAATCAGATGTGAAAACCCATGCGATCCGATCCCAGTCTGAACTCAGTTCGCACTGCGATCTGATCTGGGGGTGTTAACTTTTAAATTGACACCCACAGCGGTTCGCAGATGGCAGTGTAAAGTGCCTGCAGGGGGGATGCGATGCGGGAACCCGCACTAGAATCGCGGTGGTTCTCGCATTGCAGTAATGTGAACCCCGGCTTACAGTAGGTAAATTGTGCTGGCCAAACATATTTTCTTGTACAATTCCCTTCTTTTAAATCCTCGATTTTCCTTCAACTATGTAGTGCAAAGCCCTGCCTGATTGGATACAACTTGAAAAGGTGTTTAAGTTTTACCAAAAACCATAACACGAGGTCAAGCTAATATGAGGTCAATCTAGGAAATGTGTACAAGAAAATTATATAACTTATACCCAGACTAAAGCCTGGTACACACATTGAATATTGGATGAATGATTTTTTTTTTGCATGCTACTCTCCAGATAGAAATTTAAAGTGTTACTAAGGTACAAAAAATCTCGTGCGACAGAATAAAAAAAGTCAGAAGTAATGTCATGGGTTGTAGTGTATTTGTATTGCATTTTCGGATGAAAACTATACTGATTAAACAAAAATCGTATGTTCATTTTGGAATGAATGTAATTTCCCACATACACGGTTAGAAAAATCACTGGAAAAAGTTTCCATCCTGCACATTTGAAATTTTCTTGTCACTGTGGTAGACAATGAACATTTAATCCCACTAACAACTGGAAAAACAAAGGAATGTTCTTAAAAACCAAAAAAATTAAAAAAAAATGCTACTAGTGTAAGGCCAGATTTATGGATACCCGTGCATTTTACAAAGCGTGGTGTAACCAGATGACCACACACAGTCAAATTTCAGTTGGAATAGATTGGCCGAGGCCAGTATTTTTTTCCCCATTTCACTGGTGATTGAGGTCCCTAAGCACATCGGCTATGTGGTGGAGTGCCACAGTTTAGCAGTGTCGAGTTTAGCGGCAAGAAGTAGATATATAGCAATAGTCTTCGAGGGGAGTAAGCCAATACCTAGATGTAGGAGTGCTTATGCGAGGGGGTCAAGGGTTATAAAACCCATGCTTTTTAAAGCACATTACCAGACCTACTCTAATGCACTTAACACAACGCACAACAACATGCAATACAAAATGCATTAACGCACCCGCAATGGAAAAGCCAGCTGTAAAGGGGACCTAAACATTCCTAAACACTGGACCCAAAGTCTGTACTTGCACAGGATATGCTGGTGACTCCAGCAGGTAAAAGCTTCAAACATCCAACAGTGTTTACAGTTTATAAACTAAAACTGGCCATATACTAACAGAATTTCAAATTGAAAGTTTTCCTGTTTAGAAAATTTGTTCAATTTTTGAATTGTTAGTGAGGTAAAATTGACATTCATCTTCTACAACAGCGATAAGAAAAATGCAAACGGAGCAAGATGGAAAATTTCTCTCAAAGGAAAACATTTCTAAATGATTTTTATTCAGCATTCTACGTCCATGTTACAGAGAATTTGTCCTGTTTATCGTTATTATTGAAAGTAAAACCCATATTTTGGGATGTCCTTCGAAAAGAGAGGAAATCTTCCAATGGGGACACTAGTTCTGCTAACCTGAGAGTCAACAAGAACTTAAAGCGGATTTGGCTCCGGTATTTGGCACCTTTCGGGGGGGGGGGGGGAGAACAGGTTTTTGTTGGGTACCCTTCCCCACTTCCAGGACACAGCACCGCGGCTGTCCGTCCCGGTAGTTTGGCCCCCTCCTCCTTCCCCTGCTGCCAAGCCAATAGAAATGTGCAGCACGCTTCACGCATGCGCAGTAGGGACCTGGCCGTGAAGCCGCAAGGCTTCACTGGTGGGTTCCCTTACCGGCAATGGTGGCAGCAGCACCCGACAGCCGATGGAAACATCAGCTGCAGTGCTGACATCACTGGACTCCAGGACAGGTAAGAGTCCTAATATTAAAAGTCAGGAGCTACAGTATGTATAGTTGCTGACTTAATTTTTGGAGGGGATGGTGGAACTCCGCTTTAATTTGCAGGGACTTCCCTACTTCCTGTTTGGCTATGGGATAGGAAGTAAAAGGGAAATCTCCCCAATGGAACACAGGTGGCAAACCCCCCCCCCACCCACGCGGGTGGGGGGGGGGGGTTGCCACCTGTGTTCCATTGGGGAGATTTTGGATAGGGTAAGGGTAATAACCCCCCTTACCCTATCCAAAATGAAAAAATAACGTTTTGCCTATAGTTCTACTTTAGGCGTTAACGAATACTGGTAGACATTAAAGATCTGACTTCTAAATAATGTGCAATTTAGCAGCACTGCACAAGCATGCATGTTTGACCTATGCATTTTTGCTCCTATGGAAAGAGAAGGGAAGTAGGGAAGAGCTATAACAAGCTATGGCAACCATCAGGAAACCAAAGTAATTAGCCAGGAAAAAATCATAGCTACTCAACAGGGCTTAGCCAGGGACTACTTCCGATTGGGAAGGCCTAAAGACCTGAGATCACAGAGGTTGCTTTCACTCCGAATTGCAGAATAACCGCTAAGCAACGCAATGCATCGCAAAAGAAACAAGCTCAAATGTATGCCACAATATAAAGATCCAAATAACAGTACAATCCGGATCAATAAAAAAATGATTCCTAACGCAATGTCTAAAACTAAACATCTGTGTACATTAGCCTAAGGCCTGTTACACACAATACTCCTGTTTGAGCATCTCCTTTTTAAGCCATAAATTTGTCTTATTGAAATGCGTGCATTTTCACGCATATGCGTTCGCACAAATTCGCATCTTTTCACGCAAATGTATTCTCGTGTTTTTGTAAAATATGCAAGTTAGCATTTTTCAGATCAACAGCATGTTCGTGTGCGTTCATTTGCGCGCAATTGGAGTAAATTACTGTCCAAAAATGCAGATTTTTCCATTTTGCTCATACTGAAGAATACACGGCGCTCATCTACGCGCCTGTGTGCATAGGCACATTACAATGAATGGGCTGTATTTTAGCTCATTTAGATCGGATCCTCCATGCATCCCTATGGGGCACATGACATGTCCGCTGACACCCGCATCCGATCCTGTCTGTGAAATCCGGACGGATGAAAACCCTATTTTCTATCCATCCAGGGGATCGGATGAGAGCGGACAGGCGGTCCGCTCTCATCCGATTCCCCCATAGAGAGCAGCGGGGCTCTGACACCTACCTGCTCAGTAGGGATCTGTGTATTGATCCCCTGTTGAGCAGCACAGAGTCCGCCGACGGAGGCGGACCGTGTGAAAGGAGCCTTAGACGGATTCAAGGAAATAAATGCTACATGAATCATCTGCCCTTACTCAAGATGGCCAGGGCCAGAAATGCCAGGGGGGCGTTATTCAAAACTATTTCAGCAAAATAAAGATTGGAGACCTGATTGGATAGGAGAGTTTGCTTTAACTAATAAAAACGAATGGAATCGCGTTTTTGGTGCCCACATGCAGTGCAGTTCCACTTTAAGGGCAGGGGGAATGTAAAAATTGCAGCAAAACACTAACAACCTAAATGAAGGCCAATCTCTAAACCAGTACTGTGAAATGCCTTACTATTACAAGGGTACCACAAATTCCACATAGAGGAGGCAACCAGTACTTGGGGGGGGGGGGGGGGGGGGGGGTGAACCTATAGGAAGAATAAATACTGTCCTGGATTTTGAAATGAGTGACTCGAATAATCTATGGGAGCTGGGAAGTGCCTAGCCTGCTTGCCCTCAAGGATGTGCTAGGACAGGGATGGCGAACCTTAGCATGTTTCGGAACTACATTTCCCATGATGCTCATGCATTCTGCAGCATAGTTGAGCATCATGGGAAATGTAGTTCCAAAACATCTGGGGTGCCAAGGTTCACCATTACTGTGATAGGACTTGGGATTCTTTGGCCTAACTCACACAAGATGTTTTTTTTTTTTCTCCTACTCTCCTAGAAGTCATCAGCATTTTTGCAGAAAAATGCCTGACGCTTGTGAAAGTGTCTAAAGCTTTTACAAGCTTTATGAAGGAGCTTTTACAGGCATCAAGATCTTGGTTGTTAATTCTTTCATTGGTCAGAATAAATCATTTAGTCTGGCCATTGAAATAAATGAATGCTCAAGCCAGAGGCGTAACTAGAACCTTCAGGGCCCCGAAGCAAGAAACCATGAAGGGCCCCCCAGACCCCTGGCAGGGGCCCTTCCCTTCAAGCCCGGGGCTCTTCCCACTAATCCTGGGGCTCTTTAATCTCATTGCATGGCCTTTTATTATGGTCCCGCATCAGGATCCTTTAAAAAGTTCTGCAGTGGGCCCCCTTCCTGCAATCTTGGGGCCTCCCCACAGTGGTGAAATGCCAGGGCCCGGTCGCAAGTGTGACCTTTGAGATCCTAGAAGTTCACCCACTGGTTTGCTACCGGGCCCCCTGGAGCAGGGGGCCCAGTAGCGATTGCAACCCCTGCAACCCCTGTAGTTACGCCCCTGGCTCAAGCACTAGCAGCTTTTAGTAACGTCAAGCGGTTTTTCCTGCCCAAACTCTGCAGCTCCTGGACACACTGGCAGTGGGTTTTTTCCTGCCTCTAAAAACACTGCTAAAAGCTTATGTGTGTATGGACACTTAGGCTGGCCATACACTATACAATTTTCTTGTTCAACTTTCCTTTAGATTAACCAAAACCATGTAATATAGGGTCAAACCTAAACACTTTCAATTTGTATGCAGTCAGGCAGGCCCTTGCACTACATAGTTTAAGGTAAATCTAAAGGAAATTGAAGAAAATTGTATAGTGTATGGCCAGCCTTAGGCTACGATGGAGAGGCGTTTAGAGGCATGAGGGGAGGGGGGGGGTTTGAAGACGCCTGGCGCCTTTAGAAGCAGCTGTAGAAATGTCCAGTGTGCATGAGGCCTTAAGCGGATGGAGTGCTGCTGCATGTCCAACTTTGTTGCTTCAAAGGCTTGGTTAGCAGTGTAAATACAGTGTACAGCACTGACAAGCTCTGCTTTCTTTCTAGCAACGTGTGAATCTATATTTAACAAGGCTGGCATTATGTCACTGTCTATCCCTCACAATCTTACTGCTCTGACACACACTGCAGGAACAGGCCTAAAATATTCAGTATTACACTGTTACAGGATACTCAAACCAAGCAGCGCTTCCAGAAAGACAACACAAAGATCCCTGCATTTCCAACATTTATCACTGCAACCCTAACAAAACCGCACACAAGAGACATTTGTCCAAAGCTACACACAGGGAAGCCATATAGAGACTTATAAAAACAAGCTATGCAGTAAAGTCATGCACCTTTTTGCTAATCAAGCTGTGTGGGTGTCAATGAGTGCTTCCTACTATTCCTACTATCAGACTTCAGATACGAGTTATGGATCGGTGTTCATTTCCTTTTGAGGGAGAACAGACACATAATCCTTTTCCCATACTCCTGTGCAATAGTAGTGCCTTTGGTGACTGCAGTTAAGCATACCTCTCAGTGATGAGTTTTTTTTAATTAGCTTGGCTTCAGTGGAACCGTTTCATCCCAGGGACTTGGTTCCATCCTCTGCCTGACTCATAGTTGTGGTACATGCTAGTGTACATGAGTATGGGAAAAGGACTGTGTGTCTATTCTCCCTCAAAAAGAAGTTTTCCCCCCCTCTTCCTAACAAAAAGAAATGAACACCGATCCATAACTCATATCTGAAGTCTGATAGTAGGAAGCACTCATTGAGACCCACACAGCTTGATTAGCAAAAAGTTGCATATACCGATACCTGAATATGGTTAATATATGGATAGTTTTACATGCATACATAACAGAACAATCTGTGTGCAAAATGGACAGTGATGGAGGCTGGGAACATTTTTTAACCCTACCAGGGTGTATATACAGGATACCTTGAATAAAAATATACATGAACCCAAATATTACAATTTCAAACTTTATAAAGAGGTTGTAAACTCAGTTAAATTTTTTTTTTTATACAAGCTGAAAGAGAGAGAGAAACACATAATGAGCTAGTATGCATGGCATACTAGCTCATTGTAAAATACTTACCTTAGAACGAGCCCCCGCCGTGCCGCCCACTTACCTCTATGACAGGCGACATGGTCAGTCGCCCGTCTTCTGTGATCGCAGCATCCGGCCATCTGATTGGCCAGAGCCACGGGGAAGTCACTCCCGCGCGCGGGAGCCTACAGTCACGGCACGGGGCTCTGAAGGAACGGCACCGGCGGCCGTTCCTTCAGAGCGCATGCGCCAGTGACGTCACTGGCGGCATGTAAGGTAAATATCTCCTAAACGGTACATGTTTAGGAGATATTTACAGTACCTATAGGTAAGCCTTATCATAGGCTTACCTATAGGTACAAGTTGCAGAGGAGGGTTTACTTCCTCTTTAAACCAACATTTTTAAACCTGCCACATTCATTAATGGCTATGTTCATTTTTGTAAAAAAAAAATAAATAAAAAGCGATTTTTTAGTTTTTTTTTTTTTTTTAACACTGCATCCTGTAAAGCAGGGGGGGGGGGGGGTCTACAAACTTTCTAAAGGGGGCGGTTCATAGTCCTTCATACTTTAGGAGGGCCAGATTTTGACCAGAGGAATTGGACATTTTCCTGGCATCAGTGGGAGTAAAATATCGCCACATTTGGTATTAGGAAGAGGAATAGTGACCCATCGTGGTTATCATAGGGAGGAATAGGGACCCATTATTGGTGTCAGTGGGAGAAATATTGCCCCGTTGTCTGTGTCAGATGGCAGAGTACTGTCATTAGTGGGGGGGTGAATAATACCCCAAGGGCCGGATAAAGGCAAGCAAAGGGCTGCAGTTTGAAGACCACTGCCATAAATCATTGCAATCATTAATGCATTATAAGGCTCCTTCTGACACTTTGTACAGCTGTCTACTCATATGAGAGGTACATAGCTCATTCAATTCACAGTATTCTGGGAATAAATGGTGCAGCTGTGTGGGTGGAGCCCTGCTTAACCAGGCTGTTTTGTGACCCTGGGTGCAGGGAGAGGATTTCCCGCCTGCTGTGGAGGGGGTGCGGGGCTGCTGAATTAGTAAAATATTACACCCTGAATATGGGTAACGTGTTACTAAAGGTGAACTAATGGTTTACATTTTAACCTGTTGACCAGAACACGAAGATCCCGCTGTAATACCTGTTATAAAAGGTGGGAACACTCTGTGCCCACTTTCCAGCTGTGCCTGAATTGTAACCCTGTCACATGGGATTCCAATGAAGACTACAAGTGGCAATTTCAACATACTATACAGGTGTGCACTGTTGGCAATACCAGGAAACACAGAATATGGTCTAGAACAGGGGTCTTCAAACTATGGCCCTCCAGTTGTTCAGAAACTACAATTCCCATCATGCCTAGTCATGTCGGTGAATCTCAGAGTTTTACAATGCCTCATGTGACGTGTAGTTCTGCAACAGCCTGGAGGGCCAGAGTTTGAGGATCCCTGGTCTAGAACATGCAATGCAGCCATTGCTAGAGCGCATGCATGTAGACAAGAGGTGGTTGCAAAGAGAATGCCGGAGATCACTTATATTTAACATATATATTAACTTGTATTTAACAACAGATAAAATATGAAAAGTTTTTTTTTAAGGCAATCGTTTATGAAGTACAGTGCTTTAGCAAACTAAATGCCATTACATTACAGTGTAATTCTACATTAAAATTTAGTAAAAGAAAAAAATAAATAAATAAAGTTTGCTTAAACGGCTGAAGCACCCCTAGAAGTATTGTTTGTCTTAGCCCTGTCTTTTTTAAAATTTACTAGACAGTTTGGCATTCATGTAAATATGGAGTTCGTTATAAATACAGAGGGAATACATTTTGAAGTAATAACCCCAAGCAGTTATCAGGATACAGTATTTTTGTTCTTTTTGAACCCACAAATTGGATATCTTCCTGTGTGCATCTCACGTGGCTAGAAACCAAGAAGAGCATCTGTGTTGTAGATAGAAACCAATCAGTTTACAGCTGTAAAGTTTTCAAATGCCATAAAAAAATAAAATAAAATGAGACTGGCTGCTATGGGAACAGACAAGTTCCCTCTTTTCCAGCTCTCATGCAGAAAAGCCAGTGAGAGAAACAAGATTAATAACTAGAAAGACTTCAGCAAACCCGCTTTCACAGAAATAAAATTGGTTTAGTCATGGTAACTTAAAGGAAACCAGCGATGACTAAGCTTACATCCGACCGCTCATTACATTATATAATTATGTCGGCTTACTTACCAAACATTGAAATTTGGCTTCACTTGTTTTTAATGAACAGGACTCTCCAGTTTAGGACTCGGGGTCAGAGGTCATATGAAGACAGACAGGGGCTGCCCTATTGGCTTCCTAATCTTACTTAATACACTGGGAATCTGAGTATCTATAGCCTTTTGAATAGAGTGCAGGGAAGGTTAGAACCTCAGTCAGGTTTTACAGCCATCTGCAGCTCCATTAGAAGGATCTCTCCTCAGATTCAGTTTGTGTTACAGCAACAGGGAAACAGACAGAAATAAGAAGCAGACAGGGGGTTTTAGCATTTCCCCTACTTAAAGAGGAGCTCCAAGCGGATGTATTGCGGCTGCTGTGGCGGTTCTGTAGGGGGGGGGGGGGGGGTTGTTCTGGGGGGGTCTCCCCCCCCCAATGCCTTCTGATGACCCCCCTGGGGGTCCTGGAGACCACATGGCGCGCCGTGGAGGCCACCCATTTCGCTGTAGGCTGTCTGCTCAGCATCAATGAAAATAGTTTTCTTCCACCCCCTAAAAAAAATAAATTAATAAACTAAAGTCAGCAGCTACAAAAACTATAGATGTTGACTTATTAGGGCACTTACCTGTCCAGGTATCCAGCATTGTCCTCACCTGGGCAGATCTTTCAATCGGGTGCTGGTGCCGCCATCTTGACAAATTGAAACTGGCAGAGGAGCCTTGCGGCTTCAGTCAGTTTCCTACTACGCACTGTAAATGGGTTGCACACTCCTGGGACCTGTGAAGTATCCCACAAGGTTTCCGGGCAAGGAGGGGGCCAAACTTCAGGCTCAGTTTGGAGGAGAGGGGCAGACAAGTGAAGCTTCCCCTTTTTGGGTGGAGCTCCGTTTTAATCCAACAGCATTTTGACTTCCGCTTGTGTTGCCGTTCAAGATTTCCCCATACTTCCTATCTGAGGGACAGACAGGAAGTATAGAAAATTTCTTTAAAGGAGCCTTTTACAGTAGTAATCCTGTTTTCACATCTGAGCACAGCGTATTTCTAGTGATTTAATTTTTTTTCAGGCGTTTTACAAGCCCTGTGCAAGTTCTTTTGCATATCGCTTCGGGCGTTATTTCTAAGTTGGGGGAAGGAGGAGAGCAGTTCTAGATGGACAATACTTTGAGTGTAGAGCAACTGAGCATACAAGTGTGAACAGGGACAGTTAAGCCCGGTACAAACCTATTGAAAGTTGGTGGATTCTAAAAACTGTCTTCCGTTAGGCCCCTTTCACACACGCTGTTCGTTTTTCATCCATCCGTTGACGGATGAAAAACGGACATCAATGCATCTCTATGTAAAAACGGACGAAAAACGGTTAACAACTGACGAAAAACGGTTAACAACTGACGAAAAACAGTTAACAACTGACGAAAAACAGTTAACAACTGACGAAAAACGGTTAACAACTGACGAAAAACGGTTAACAACTGACGAAAAACGGTTAACAACTGATAACAACTGACGAAAAACGGTTAACAACTGATAACAACTGACGAAAAACGGTTAACAACTGACGAAAAACGGTTAACAACTGACGAAAAACGGTTAACAACTGACGAAAAACGGTTAACAACTGACGAAAAACGGTTAACAACTGACGAAAAACGGTTAACAACTGACGAAAAACGGTTAACAACTGACGAAAAACGGTTAACAACTGACGAAAAACGGTTAACAACTGACGAAAAACGGTTAACAACTGATAACAACTGACGAAAAACGGTTAACAACTGATAACAACTGACGAAAAACGGTTAACAACTGACGAAAAACGGTTAACAACTGACGAAAAACGGTTAACAACTGACGAAAAACGGTTAACAACTGACGAAAAACGGTTAACAACTGACGAAAAACGGTTAACAACTGACGAAAAACGGTTAACAACTGACGAAAAACGGTTAACAACTGACGAAAAACGGTTAACAACTGACGAAAAACGGTTAACAACTGACGAAAAACGGTTAACAACTGACGAAAAACGGTTAACAACTGACGAAAAACGGTTAACAACTGACGAAAAACGGTTAACAACTGACGAAAAACGGTTAACAACTGACGAAAAACGGTTAACAACTGACGAAAAACGGTTAACAACTGACGAAAAACGGTTAACAACTGACGAAAAACGGTTAACAACTGACGAAAAACGGTTAACAACTGACGAAAAACTGATAACAACTGACGAAAAACTGATAACAACTGACGAAAAACTGATAACAACTGACGAAAAACTGATAACAACTGACGAAAAACAGATAACAACTGACGAAAAACAGATAACAACTGACGAAAAACAGATAACAACTGATGTTGTGTGAAAGGGGCCTTAGACTTGCTGGAAAACCAGCATTCGATCACCCAAGTAAGCCTAGAGGAAGAGCCAAAGACAGCGCCCAAGGGAGCCGACCTCACACCAACCGGAGGAGAAAACACAATAACTGACTTCCATTTAAAGTTTGTCGCAATTTTGTCTATCTCCATAGGGTGGAGTCATGTGGTCTCCAGTGCCACGCTAGGTCAAATATAAAGCTAAAATCATCACAATAGCCCAGAGTGTACTTTTCTTGTTAAAATAATCCTCTTAATAGTGTTGCTAATTTCCACAGAAAATTCCATGCACAAAAAACCCTGAAAGCGGTACCTAGATATCAGAATATTTTGGTGGTGGGAGATGGTGGTGGCGCTAATACTCGGACAAAAAAAAAAAAAAAAAAAAAAAAAAAAAAAAAAAGGTATACCCTGGCACCCCCAGTATAAAACAACCCAAACAGATTAAATTTTTATAGATTCTTGCGTAAATCAAGTCATGACTATTTCTCCCTAACTCATTACACAATTACATTGCAGATAGATAGATTTAAAAAGAGGAACTACACAGCCCTTTTCCCGCTCAGTGTGTCAGGTTAAAGCACATTATGCCTGTGTTACATTAAAAACAGCCTATCTGAATGAACAGGCTTCTAATAAACCAAAAACTGACTACAGTGTGAAAGGGGCCTCGATCTGCCGCTGAGCAGGCGGATGGCAGCTCTGTCTCCGTGCTGTGTGCGGAGAAAGAGCTGTCAGGTCCCTGCTGTTCTCTATGGGGGAATCTGATGAGGACGGATCGTCTGTCCGTTCTCATCTGATCCGATCTGCTGGATGGATGGATGGAAAACAGGGTTTTTATCCATCCAGATTTGACGGATCCGACCGGATGTCAGCGACATGGCTCCGCTGACATCCGATGCCCCATAGAGATGCATGGGTCGTCCGATCAGATCCGCCAAAAAAAAAAAAAAAACGGACAGGCGGATCTGAACGGTCCATCTGTGTGAAAGGGGCCTTATTCTAACGGAGCTTTACCATGGATAGTGGTGCATTGCCTTCATTTGTCGAGGTTCCACTGAATATTTTAGTGGCTCAACTAAAACCACAAAATATGCAATATTTCATATTTACGCAACTAAATTAATAAAAAGTTTACAACCTAAACGAAAATATTTAGCAAGCCCTTCTACATTCCCTCCATTCCAAAAATCAACATTTATGATATGAAAAAACATAATTAACTATTTAATTAATTCATTTCTAATAGCCAAGGTCCAATTTCTATTGAAAGGGGCAGTTGGATGTAATTGTGTGCGATGGCTTGCCTGTGCCTGGATCTTGCAGACGCAGGGTGCTGTCAGAAACGTCTTGCACACGTTTATGGAATATGGTTTCTTTAGAAAACTGCAGCAAAACCATGGATCGACTTGAGTACAATTAGCCTGCTCATAAATGGTTCAAATATCAACCAATCCCTGGTTAATTGCCGGTACACGGTAAAAGGCACGGTTTACCTTTTTTCTTCTTTCAATTTTATTGAAATGTCCCAAATGACACCTGTAAAGTCTAATTAAGTCTATGCATTGCAGTGCCTTGACGCTTTGCAGGGACATTGGGTGCAGTGAGCGGCTAAGCATGTCTGCATTTTTATGCAGTGCAATGTTGTGGTTCGAACAAAGCACACATTTATTTTTTTTTTCCATGTGCCCTTGTGTTGATCTAGGGCAACTTAAAGTGGTAAAGGCAGAAGGTGTTTTTTTGTTTTTTTTAAACTTCATGCATACCAAGCTAATACTTACCTGAGGTTCACCTCGATCCAGCGATGTTGCACGAGAGACTCGGCTGTCCGGGACTCCCCTCATTGGCTGAAGCAGCAGCATGGCACCATTGGCTCCTGCAGCTGTCAAAGTAAGTGAGCCAATGAGGAGCGAAAGGGGGGAGGTGGGGACGGGCCGCGGCTCCGTGTCTGAATAGACACAGAGAGCTGTGGCTCGGGTGCCCTCATAGCAAGCTGCTTGCTGTGGTGGCACTCAACAGGAGGGAGGGGCCAGGAGCATCAAAGAGGGACGCGAGAAAAGGAGGATCGGGGCTGCTCTGTGCAAAACCAACTGCACAGACCAGGTAAGTATGACATGTTTGTTAATTTTAATGGGGGAAAAAAAAAAAAGACTTCACTGTTGCTTTGAAAGTAGATCGTGTGAACGAGCCCCTACATGTTTATGCAACTGCCAGTTAATAACCCATCTTGAAACCTTTCATTTGAGGCTTAAAGCAAATGTCACCAAAACCTGCAAAGATGACAGGTGAAAGTTCCCCAATAGAGGACTCCGGATTGACAACTAAGCACTCAGCTACATTTAGGAAGGAGGACATAGCATAGGTGCACCTTGGAACCCCAGATGTTTTGGAACTACATTTCCCATGATGCTCATGCACTCTGCAGTGTAGTTTAGCATCATGGGAAGTGTAGTTCAAAAACATCCAGGGTGCCAAGGTTCACCATCACTGGCATATGTGCATGCAGTAGAGCATGGGTGCTCAACCTGTGGCCTTCCAGCTGTTGTGAAACTACAAGTTCCATGACGCATTGCAAAGCAGACAGTTACAAGCATGACTCCCAAAAGGGCAGAGGCACAGCTGGAGGGCCACAGGTTCAGAACCCATGCAGTAGAGCCTGAACCCTCTATCTCCAGGCATAACTAAGCTTGCAAAATATTAACCACTTGCCGACCGCTGCCCGACTATATACGGCGGCGGTCAGCCCCTCCCAGGCAAAGTGACGTACCGGTATGTCACTAGCCTGGGAACCAATAGGGGGCGAGCGTGCGCCGCGAGGCGCTCTCCCGCCCCCACTCATTCACTAAGAAGCCCACGCGTGGGACCGGTGGACCCGATGTCCGCCGGTCACTCGCGATCGTCGGATGGAGAGGGAGAAAGGCAGGTGGCTAATGTAAACAAAGTCGCCTGTCATTCTCCCCTGTGTAAAAGCACAGATCACTCGGTCCTGCTATGTAGGACCGTTGATCTGTGCTGTTACACACACAGCCACATCAAATGACAGTTAGAAACGCGCCCCTAGGGACACACTTAACCCCTCCCTCTCCAATAAAGTTAACCCCTTCCCTGCCAGTGTCATTTTTACAGTAACAGTGCATATTTATAGCACTGATTACTGTAGTAATGTCACTGGTACCCCCAGAAGTGTCAAAAATGTCAGTCAAGGGTCCGATCTGTCCACCGCAATGTCGCAGTGCCGCAAAAAAAAATATTGCAGATCGCCGCCATTACTCAAAAAAAAAATCTTTCCTTTAGTTCGTAAACGCAATAACTTTTGCGCAAACCAATCAAAATATGCTTATTGTGATTTTTTTTTTTTTTTACCAAACATATGTAGCAGAAAACAAATTGGACAAAAATTAAAAAAAATTTTGATTTTTACATTTTTTTGGGGGGAATTTCATATAAAAAAATGTGAAAAATATTTTTTTTTGCAAAATTGTCGCTCCTTTTTTGATTATAGCGCATGATCAAAAATCGCACAGGTGATCAAATACCACCAAAAGAAAGCTCTGTTTGTGGGAAAAAAAGGACGTCAAATTAGTTTAAGTACAGCGTCGCACGACCGCGCAATTGTCCGTTAAAGTCACGCAGTGCCGAATCGCAAAATACCCCCTGGTCAGGATGGGGGTAAAATCTTCCGGGGCTTAAGTAGTTTAAGAGGACTGAAAAAAATAAGAAATAGGATTCCTCAGAGGGGACACACCCCTTTTGTAATGTATATTGGAAACCAAACAAGGCAATCTGTACACTTTCAACATAGTCTCTAGACATGTAGGTGCCAGGACTCAATCTGCACATTTCTTAGCTCAACATAGAATCTCACAGCAAATATTTAAAATTCCCCGACAGTCAAATCTGAATAAGAGAAAACCAAAAGCTCTCTGTCTCTGCTCCTATACTCCATTCTGAGATGTAAAGAGTAAGGCAGAATTGCACACATGAACCCGGAAGCTGAACATCAGATGAATGAACATGCTAGAGAACAGGAAACCTGCAGATATAAAAAAGGAAGTGGCCATGCAGGGGGAGGAAAGAGGAAGTTTTCATACCACTAGTAAAACCAAGAAAACAGATGAGATTTAAATGTGGTTACACACTGGTTAAAGCCACAAATTTGCAAAATGAACAAATCAAACCGCTCCTTGGTTCAGAATGATAGGGCAACCAAAACTTGGCACAAACTGCAACGTGAGTAATCCACAAGACCTGCCAACCAAGTCACATACCAAGAGCTTGTTATCTACACTATGTCCTCAACACTGCCAAATACAGCAGCAGTGATGTGAGCGAATATCTACGAGAAAATCTCAAAAGGAATGTCTTGGCAAACCCAAGTTATTGTACTTTAGGGTGGACAAGCTTGAGTAGAATTCAGAAGTCAGTCATTCATTTTAACCCGGGTATTAGCAAAAAGTTTTAAGGAGAACTCCAGCAAAAAAAAAAAAAAAAAAAAACACGTTTCCTAGCTTTGAACTTAAAGAGAAAGAGTTGTAACCCGTGTGTCTCTGGAGGAGGTCCCCTTACTTCTTGTCTAGGTGGCTTTACAACAGACATAGTAGAGGGAATATTTCTCAATGCAGAGACCTGCTCTAATGACTACTTCCCAAGATTACATTTTAAAGAGGTTGTAAACCCATGACACTTTTTTTTTGCTGCAACCTGAAAGAGAAACCCATAATGAGCTAGTATGCATCGCATACTAGCTCATTATGAAATACTTACCCAAGAACAAGCCCCCGCCGTGCCGCCCGCTCACCTGTATGACGGGCAACATGTCCAGTCACCCGTCTTCCGGGATCGCGGCATCCGGCCATCTGATTGGCCGCAGCGACGTCACTCCCGTGCACGCGCGTGGGAGCCGACGGTCACAGCACGGGGCTCTGAAGAAACGGCACCAGCGGCCGTTCCTTCAGAGCGCATGCGCCAGTGACGTCACTGGCTGCATGTAAGGTAAATATCTCCTAAACGGTGCATGTTTAGGAGATATTTACAGTACCTATAGGTAAGTCTTATCATAGGGTTACCTATAGGTAATAGTGTCAGAGGAGGGTTTACTTCCTCTTTAAATCCTACTTTGGGGAGATTTCCATTTTGTTTTGCATCTTTTCAACTGCAGGAAGAGAAAGGGATTTTTCCCAGATGGAGACAAGGCAATAAGAACCTGACAGAGGCTGTTACCAGTTTAATTCCAAAGACAAAGATGCCAAAGTTTGGTATCAGTTGTCATTTTCTAGAAATCAGATTACCTGGCTACAACCGATATTAGTAAGGAATGTTATCAACACAAATAAATCATTTTAAAAATAGAGGGAAAAAAAAAAAAAAAAAAAAAAAAAAAAAAAAAAAAAAGGAGGACAGGAAACAGCCCCATTCCCATCTATCGATTGGGGCGATTCTGCCCGCAATTCCAAATCATGGCAAAACTAGGCTTGTGACGGTATCAGATTTTCATGCTGCGATTAATTGATTAAGGTTTTGCCACGGTATACGGTATTATCACGGTATTCTATTATTAAATTTAAATTATTAAATTTCCACCTCACTTCAATTTCATTGCTGAATTTAGGGGCTTTGGTTCACTTATGCACATTATTATATAGTCAGTCAGTACAGACTCTGTGAACCAGGCCTAAAATAGGTCATCAAGCAGTGTCTGGCCTAACTGGTGATAACTGGTCCTGGCGCTCGGCTCCGATCCGATGGCCTGGTCATTAAGAGGGCAAATCCTTGTGGTCAAGAAGTGGTTAAACCTGAAGGAGGTGTTGTTTATAAATGACTTTACTATTGCTTTAGGCCTGGTTCACATGTATGCGGGTTGGTGGTTCACATGTATGCGGGTTGGTGGTTCACATGTATGCGGGTTGGCGGCCCACATTTGCACAGGCATAGCAGCCCATTGATTTGAACGGGCTGCTATGCCCTAATTTTCCGCAGAAAAAAGGTGCATGCAGCATTTTTTTAAAATTCAGTGGCCTTGAAATCCATCCTGCTTTTGCACCATGCGACTAACCTGCAGTTCCTGCTCTGGCAAGCTTTCTGCATTTTTTGTAGACACTGCTTGATGGCTATATAATAATGTAATGTGGGCTGCTATGCGTGTGTGTGTGTATATATATATATATATATATTTATTAGAGCTGCACGATTCTGGCCAAAATGAGAATCACGATTTTTTAGCTTGGAATAAAGATCACGATTCTCTGTGTAACAAAAAAAAAAAATTGGGATAACTTTACTGTTATGTTTTTTTTTTTTTTTTTTATTCATTAAAGTCTAATCATTGCGTTTGAAAGACTGCTGCGCAAATACAGTGTGACATAAAATATTACAACAATCGCCATTTTATTCTGTAGGGTCTCTGCTAAAAAAATATATAAAATGTTTGGTGGTTCTAAGTACTTTTCTAGCAAAAAAAAAAGTGTCAGAAAAAGATCCAGTCTTTAAGAGGTTAAACTTCCTTTCTCCCTGGCAGAGGGAAGGAAAAGATACAAATGTGATCATTTTTGTTTATAGTTACTCGGAGACTTATGCTGAAAGGGGTTAGCTGTGTGAGTGAATGAGTCATCCAGCTCACTGAAATGTATCAATTCACAAGTCAGGCAGACTTGACAGAGAAACTCGGTATTTTAAAAATGCCACAATAACAATACCGTGGCTATGCAATACCGCGATATATCGAATTACCGAAAACCGGCATATGTCTAGGCAAAACGCGCCATTTATTCTTAATTGCACCTCAAATGTGGTGCAATTTGGCCATGATTGTAATGCAACAAAAAAAAAAATCACATGAAAATCACAGCAAAAATGCAGGTGAAAACACAGCAAGAAGCTGCCAAAAAGATTCAGGAGCTTCTTTTGCCTGAAAACGGTGCATTCAAACAAATGGGACGCCTTATGCAGAAATGGGTGTTGAACAAAACATGTTACAGGGCTCGCTTTTCACATGCAAGCAAAAAATCCTCAAGTAAGCCAATGTGTTGCACAATAATGAGCCACAGCGTACAGTTAAACTCCAGGGAGAATACAATCTGCCAGAAGACTTACGTAATATTAGGTTACACTCCGAATATTTTTTGTTAGGCTTGCAGAAGCGTCTGTGCTGAAGGTTACTAGTCACTTCAAGTGCTTTGTAAGTTTGCAACCAAAGAAACCCGGTCATGAGAGAAACATGGAGGCTGCCACTGCTCGCTCTCCAACTAAAAATGCTAGTTTCCTGGCTGCCAAGCTGAACGACTGACTTGTGGACATGCTTGACATGGAAGAGTTTTCTCCTTCCAAAAGATTACTTCCAGAGTTGACAGAGCTACTTTTTATATTATTTTCTAAAAAATGTTTTCTCTGGAGTCCTCTACTAAAACACGGAAGCAACTCCAGATGTTCTTAAAAATGTATGCAGACATATGCAAAAGCTGAACACACCTGGCATTGTGTTTATTTTTGTAAGTGATTAATGGAGATGAATCTCCAGCCAAAACTATTATGGATAAAGTGGGAAAGGATTTGACCCATTGCTGTGCTCTCCTTGTAAGATTTTACATCTCTTCTCCAGTCACCAGCACAGAAGTGAGGAGAAATCTAGCACCAGGATTTGTTGCTATGCCTTGATCAATGAAAGCGCCATCCACTTGCAGATGGGAAAAGGGCAAATCAAAAATCTAAAAACACTAAAGCCCGCCATAGATGGAGCTCTATTCTTTAAGGAAAGAAAACTGCTCAATTATCCCATCAACAGTGTTCATGGGGGGGGGGGGCATCCATTCCCTCTAGGAGAACATAAGGATTCGAGCTAGCAGCTATAATAGCCGCTACCAATTTTCTAATGTAAAAGTCGATAGGCTGGTTGTACCCAAGCTGATCAAAATCGATCAACTTGAGTACATTCAGCCTGTCCATACAGGGATTGGAATCTTGCTGGGTCCCTGCTGAGCTCGCCGAGATTCGAACAGTCTATGGCTTTACTATCCTAGCTTTACTCAATCCAAAACTAAAAGAGGACTGTGTATATAAACCTCAATAATTAACTTTTATGTTTGTTTCCCATGTGGTTTGTGAAATATACCACTGAGAAAGTGTTGTTATATCTGTTCCGATCTTACTCTGCGCAATCGACACTTCTTGCATACATTATAGAAGGGAGGTTATGTTTTGTGGCATCAACATTTTTGCTGTCCTCCATAGTTCCAGCACAGCATGTAAATGTTGTCACCCTGGGATAGGAAGGATGTGGATAACAGGATCACCAGATGAACACGTCTTAGTGACGGTTCACACTACTCCGACTTGTCAGGCGACTTGGTCCTCTGACAAGTAGCTCCCAATGCTGTGCAATGGAACCGTTCTAATTAGAGCGACTCAAGTCGCTCCGACTTAGAAAAAGGTCACTGCACTATTTTTTGCCGAAGTCGGAGCGACTTGCATTGACTTCTATTATGAGAAGTCGTTTGCAAGCCGCGATGAAGTCACGCTGCACGGGCGACTTCAAAGTTGCCCGAAGCCGGGGCGACTGAGTCGGATTAGTGTGAACTGGCTCTAAAAAGGAGAACTAATGCAGCCACCTAGCCAAGAGCTGGAAAGCTGCAATGTATTACATTTTTGTTCTTGGGCTTGCAACAACAAATGTGAACATGCATTTCTGAAAATGTTAAAATTTCAGGTTTTGTAGGGCTTGAACGCCCAATAATTTGCTGAATTTAGTTATCAGTTAGCATGAACATTTAGCTCACTAAACACAAAAATAAAAGATTTATGCCATTTATGGAAGCGCAAGTAAGCAATTATGTACATCAAAAAATATTTTGGTAAATTTAAATTTTTGTACTTCTTGGTTTTACTGAGGCACTAGTGATGTTAGCCTTGGCCTTTCAGTTCAACCCATGGAGGGCTATGTCACCAATATATTCCAGGGAGATCTGGAGCATACACTGTATGAGATCTGGGGCAGCCTGATTATTGAAGGAAAAAACACCATCCCTGATCTTGTACGATACATGCATGATTTCAGGCACTATGGGATCTCTGTCAAGGAAGAAGCCACCCAACCGATGTCTTCTTATGGCACTTTTCCACCACATGGAACCGAACGGTTCGGCTCGCTTTTGTGCTTTTCCACTGCATGAAACCGATCTGTATAGTGTAGGAACGGTTCGGTATGGTGGCGCTTTTCCACTGCATGGAACCGAATGGTACGGCTCTCAAAAACAGTACCTACTCGATTGTGGTTCCAACAGGTACCATATCCCACAATCCTTTGCATGCAATCACTACTAGCCACTGATTGGTCAGAGAATCCCACCCACCCTGTTTTTATCCCACCCACTTAATTTTAGTGGAAAAGCAAACCATACCGCACTGAACCGTTCCAACACCGTACCATGCGGTACCAGCAGTGGAAAAGCAAACCGGGCCAAGCAGGGCCGAGTAGAGCCGAGCCGGTACTTGCAGTGGAAAAGTGCCATTAAAACAGTGCCACTGAATATGAGGAGGAAGAGCGGCACATCAGCATGTGGCGGCCAGTAAAGAAGACGGTAGTCATATTTAAATGTGTATTTAAATATTTGCAGTACAGTAGTAATAGCAAATAAACATGCTGTGCATGCAGGAGGACCAAACATATTCTTAAACAATAGATCATAAACAAAGAGATGTGGAAGAAGGCAAAAACAAAAGTAAACAGCTAACATTCCTATCCATAATGTCTGTGTGTTACCAGGCTCACAGGGTGGCCAAACCTTTACACATGCCAACTTTTAGATTTCATTTTTTCTATCCATTTAATCCAGTAAAAAGTAATTGTGCAATAAAACATGTAGAAACTTGTCATGTATAAATTTGTTTCATGCAGAGGTTGATTTAACTCTTCACCAAGAAAATCAATGTGTAATTTGACCAGCGGTGCCCATACTTCTGCACACGACAGAAGCTAAAAAAAATAAAACACAAGCAACCCACGCAAGATACAAAGTGCCAATGCCTTCTGCTGAGAAGCCACTGGACCCCACACAGGTACTTTGCTGCAAGTGGCAACAAGCCCTACCTCCTGTATCAGTAGTTATTTAAAGAAATCAAGCTCTGACACGCAAGAAAAGAATGAAAGAATTGCAATAATCTTAAAAGAATAAACAGAAAATGTTTTAGAGGAAGAAGTGGACATTTGTCAGGCCCCAGCACTCCGTTACCAGAGGAAGAAGAGTATTCTGGCTCTTCTCTACCTTCCAGCACAGGAAATATTGATCCCGATTCAAAGACTGATGCCATTTAAACACAAGCATAAAACAAACTTGGTAATAAATATGCATGACTGTGCTGCAATGCAGTTTTCCAAAAGTATTTTGCTCCACTAAACTGTTTCCAGGGAGGGCACTCAGGCAAACAATGGTAGACGGTTTAAAGTGAATGTCCAGCCAATTGTTTGTATTATTTTAGAGTGGAAGATTTAGAATCATTTAGATTTTACTGCCACGGTGTCAACTGTTTTGCCAGGCGGGAAATTAAGAAAACTCTCCAAAAGCAATACAGATTTTATTTTTTATTTTAGAAGAGTTGGTGAAGGTTAACTTTTTATCGTGACCTCTCTTACTTAAAGGAGTTGTAAAGTCTCAAGGTTTTTCACCTTAATGCATTCTGTGCATTAGGGGGAAAAAAAAAATTCTTGGTTGCAGCTGTCCCCCAGACCCCCCCGTTATTCTTACCTGAACCCGAACGTTCCAGTGACGAGCACAAGCCCAGCAGCTCCAGCTAATGTCTCAGGTCCTCATTGGATAGATTGATAGCAGTAGGAGCCATTGGCTTCAGCTGCTGTCAATCAAATCCAGTGACACGGGACCAGGCCAAATCCTGTCTGTCAATGGACACAGCAGGACTCGCAAAATGCGCCCGCACGGGTGCCCCCATTGAAAGCGGCTCTCCATTGGGGCACGCAATAAAGAGGAGGAGCCAGGAGCGCCACTGAAGCAACGCAGAAAAGGAGCATCGAGGCTGCTCTGTGCAAAACCCTTGCACAAAGCAGGTGAGTATAACCGTTTTGTTGTTTAAAAAAAAAAAAAAAAAAAAAAAAAAAAAAAAAAAACACAGCATGAACCTTGAGCCCCCGTTCACATAGGGGCGATCCGACTTCGGGTGGCGACCTCCGAGATCGCGGTGCGAGCAGCGCGCCGCGACCTTGGAGCGGCCGCCACGGACTTCATAACATTGAAGTCTATGGCGGTCGCCCCAAAGAAGCTCCGGACCCTTTTTCTAAGTCGGAGCGACTTGTGTCGCTCCTATTAGAACGGGTCCGCAGCTTCCCTATGGAAGGCGACCTGTGAGGCGACCAGGTCGCCTCACAGGTCTCCTCTATGTGAACGGGGGCTTAAGAGGAAGTAAACCATTGGCAAAAAAATGAGAAAAATAAAAACCTGTAAAGAAAAAGGCATAATGAGTTAGGATGCATCGCATACTAGCTCATTATGAAATCCTTACCTTAAAA
Source organism: Pelophylax lessonae (assembly GCF_965119305.1). Taxonomy (NCBI): domain Eukaryota; kingdom Metazoa; phylum Chordata; class Amphibia; order Anura; family Ranidae; genus Pelophylax; species Pelophylax lessonae. The sequence goes on from NC_138773.1 coordinate 282,458,670, forward strand.
CGAAGCCCCGGCACAGTGCCGCCCGCTTAGCGACAGGACGGCTGAACGTGTTCCTGGTTCACGTCCTCCGGCCATCTGATTGGCTGGAGGCACGATGACATCACCATCACTGTGCCGCCGTTCACGGCCCTTGATGAACGGCACGGGTGACCGTTCTTTCAGAGTGCATGTGCCGATGACATCATCGGCTGCATTCAAAGTAAATATCTCCTGAATGGTGCATGTTTAGGAGATATTTACAGCACCTATAGGTAAGCTTTAATATAGGCTTACCTATAGGTAAAGGTCAACAAAGTGGGTTTACAACCTCTTTAAAATCACTTTAATGTCTGGTCTAACCACTGTAAAAGTGAAAGTAAGGGAGCAGAGTTTTAACAGAGCCCTCAATATTGGTACAATCCTTAAAGGGGTCTAATTGTTCACATTCTATTCAAACTATTAAAAAAAAAAAAAAAGTTTCGGCTGGACATTAAGCTGGCCATAAAGCAGATTTTTTTTTTTTCCTTGTCCATTTAGTAAGCTGAAGAAAAAAAAAAAAAAAAAAAAGTCTTCCATCCACACAAATGGGATAGAGGAATGCCCCCCCCCCAAATTAAACACTTGCTGGGCAGTAAAATATATTGTCCCAACTCATCTAGCTGTTTGGGGGGGGGGGGGGGGGAGTAATTTAATGTGATATTCAAGTCTGTTTTTTTTTTTTTTTTTTTTTTTTTTTTTTTACTGACAGGTTAAACTCACCTGCTCTATGCAGTGCCATTCAAGTTCTACCTTTTTGTGCACCATATATCCCCCCCCCCCTGCCAGCATTGTAGTGTGAGCAGGGCACATAGGAACCAATTGTGTTCTACGTGCCTTAGTGGTCACCTGTGCTGTTCTGTGCAGAAAAAACAAAAAGGTCACCATGTAGTGTGACCAGGCTTATTTAGTCTTTCAGTGAATTAGCAAAATCTTACAGAAAAAACTAACTGTGCAAGATAATCTAACACCAACATTAGGCAGACTTTCATGGGTCTTGCGAGTGGGACTACAGCCTCGTAAAGGGTTATACAATTCTGTGCAACGTCTTATTTTACAAAGTGTATAGGTGAGGCTATTTACATTTCCAATAGAACGAAGGTCCACTCCAACTCAGACTCAGCCAGTAAACAAAAAGGAGAAATTATAGCACAAACCTTTCTCTGACCGTCACTTTTTAAAGCTGAAAAAAAAATTTGGAGACAGCAACAGTCACATAATTTATCCCTAATAAAAGTGTGAATGAAGGATGTGTCACCAGCACATCAAGGATCTCCTGAAAAGGGTCCAAAGATTTATTGAACTTTCCCATTACAGCTAAAAGACATTTCTGGGTCATCCAGGACCCCTTCATCAGGCATGTGACGAATAATAATTAAAGTTTATCCCTTGTTCTGCTGGCTACTGTAAAAATCCTTCCTCCAATCACGTTGGACAATTCCCATAGATGTTATCTTCTGCACCTGCATGGGTTAGGAGCAGGGGTTGCAAACTAAAAACAAAGCCGCTCACTCCTTTCTCTTCATCCATTTTACATAACTCATTCATAGCATTCTTCTCCCAGAATGCAAGGTGCTCTGTGAACGGAGGTAGGCGAATTGAATGACAGGATCCTTCCATTCATAAGACGCCTTGCATTCTGGGAGAAGACTACTAGTTTTGTGAATAGACAAAGACAGGAAGGGGAAGGTGAGCAGCGCAATTCACAGTCACAACCGAGTATTCAGTATCAATGGAGGGAGGATTTTTACAGTAACCAGCAGAATATGGGATACAGTTTTGTGACCCTGTGATCAGTACTTCACATTTACTGGCACTTTCATCCTTTGTCCCCCATAAACTGGCTTAAGTGGGCCGACTGAAAAAATCTAAACAGATTCCCTCAACCACACAATGGGAGCAGCATCGATCAAACAAAAAAATGACCAAGAGTCCCGTTGGACAGGAGTCTGTCATTAGATCAACTCCTCCGGAAAGGCAAAGGCCATGCGTGTATGGAAATTCAGCAGGTCCCTGCTGAACCGGTCAAATATTGATCCATCTATAGCCAGCTTTAGTTGTAAGCAGAACAGCTAAGGGATCACAATGTTTTTCCACACCTGTAGACTCTCAGTGTAGTTAAATAACACTGAAATATCCAAAATTAATTCCAAGATCTGTGGCGCTATCAATAGGAGAGGAACAGCATAAAGACCATGATCGATTATGATTGTGCAGCTTCACATGATAAGGAGAAACAAACAGGCTAAGCACCTCTTAAGTGCAGCAAGTTTTTATTATAAGACCCCGTTCACACTGGGGCGACCTGGTCGCCTGACAGGTCACCGTAGGTCGCCTGCCATAGAAAAGCTGTGGACCCGTTCTAATAGGAGCGACACAAGTTGCTCAGACTTAGAAAAAGGGTCCGGAGCTTCTTTGGGGCGACCCGGAGCGACCTGCATTGACTTCAATGTCATGAAGTCCGTGCCGGCCGCTCCGAGGTCACGGTGCGAGCTGCGCACCGCGACCTGTGAGGTCGCCCTGGAAAGTAGCATTGCCCCAGTGTGAACGGGGTCTAACAGGCACACAAAATGTAGCAACTCAGTCCGGGAGAAGAGATGACCGAAGTTGGTAGATGGAAAACAGAGAACAGAACAAGCCGGCTGCTGTCTTCCGGGACAGGCTGATCTCAGCGTGCCAGGCTGGAATGCAGCGTCTGCCGCGTGACGTCAACAGGATCAGAAGAATTACACGACGCGTTTCAGAGCATGCGCTAAGCTCACAATGAGCATGCGCGCTCCTTTTTCAAGTGTTAATGCCATGATAGACAGTGTTTGGGCCTAGTGATTCGCTGCTAGGACAAAACACTACATCATTGGAGACAGTCATATGCTTCTCTAACTGGAAGCACCGGGCACTGTGTACAGCAGCTTCAATGGCACAACCTTTCAAAGACAATCTCTTCAAAATCAACCAAAACAAAAAACTTTTTCTAATTTCACACTGAAGTTTATATTTAGCTGTCTGCTCTGGGCATCACACAGGGTTCCATGAAAGGACACTTGTGATGGACATACTTATGGCAATTTTGGCTGCTTTAAATAAAAAAAAAAAAAAGTTGCACTTAACAGACCACATAAAAAGATCTAATCTGAAGTGTAACTCAATTAAAAATTGAAACTTCTGCTGTGGTTCATAATTTCCACCACAAGCTCTGATTGCTAAAACTGGCAAGCAACTGAAATGTGGGTGGTAGATTCCTGTGAATCTTAAAGCGGTAGTAGCCCCCCGACAAATAGCATAATGTGCTAGTACAAAACAAAAAAACTAAAAAACTGACACAAAATTGCTCCTTTATTTAGATCCCAATTCCAATACACAGTGAGCCAAGACCACTACTCCCTCCTGTGCAGATGTACCCTTGGGTTCTGGATCCTGAGAGAACCCTGCTGCTAGATGGCTATTAGGAAATGTACAAGCCATGCAATAAAACACAGACACCAAGAAGAAAAAAAAAAACCTCATGTAAACAGAAGGGGGGGGGGGGGGGGGGGGAAGAAGACTTGAGACTGGAGCTTCACATGACTGCAGCTTTACATAAGTGCATTTAGATGGGTCTTCTGTTTTGCTGGGAGTTGGACTTTAAATTATGAAGTCTTGCGTTTTATTTTTTCTTTAACATGTTATACTTACCTGCTGAATGCAGTTGGTTTTGCAGCCCGGATCCTCTTCGCTTCTCCTGGTCCCTCACTCCTGTCGAGTGCCCCCACAGCAAGCAGCTTGCTATTAGGGCACCCGAGCTGAACTGCAGCTCTGTGTATCCAGACAGAGCTGTCACTCAGCCCCGCCTCCTCTCTCTCCTGATTGGCTGACTGATTGACAGCAGGAGCCAGGAGGAGCCAATGGCACCGCTGCTGTGTCTCAGCCAATCAGGAAGAGTCCTGGACAGCCGAGGGACTCGTGGACATCACTGGATAGAGAAGGGTCTCAGGTAAGTATTAGAGGGGCTGCTACACACAGAAGGCTTTTTATCTTAATATATTAACAGGGCAGGAATACAAAACCAATTGGCTTAAAATGACAAGTGAGGGCATGCCGAGAGGGTGAGCCAGCGTGCCAGTAGATCCCGACATTAAAGTCAGGATCCCTTCAGGGTCTGGATGGGCGGAGTGAAGTCAGCTGGCTATCAAATGGCATTAAGTCCCCGTTCACACTGGGGCGACCTGTGAGGCGACCTGGTCGCCTCACAGGTCGCCGTAGGTCGCCTTCCATAGAGAAGCTGCGGACCCGTTCTAATAGGAGCGACACAAGTCGCTCCGACTTAGAAAAAGGGTCCGGAGCTTCTTTGGGGCGACCCGGAGCGACCGTCATAGACTTCAATGTTATGAAGTCCGTGCCGGCCGCTCCGAGGTCGCGGCGCGCTGCTCGCACCGAGACCTCGGAGGTCGCCCCCAGGAAGTCGGATCGCGGCAATGTGAACGGGGCCTTAAACACACAGTTGACAAGCATAAATGTAAACTCTTGTACCTGTCAAAACACATTTTGTTTTGCCCCTCTTGTGATTCAAGTACACCCATCACACTGTAAAACCAGAGGGCAACACTACTATTAAAGCTGAACCCCAACCTTTCCTTCGGTCTTGAACAGTTGTAAAGGCCGTTCTCACTCAATGTGCATTAGATTCTGCAGTTAAAGTGTTACTGAACCCAGGACCCTGCATTCACTATATCTGGTCTCCTACAGTACACAGAACATGGAAATATAATGATAGTAAATCTAAGCCAAGCCCGGGTAAAGCTTGTAAGAGTTTTTTGATTGTCCTATCAGGCTGCAAAACCCCTGACCCTCTGTCTGGACAGTACTGATTGGCCCTGGGCTGATCACATGCATTCTCCCAAGAAAAAAACCCCCCTCTAGCAATACACACCAAACTGAGCATGTGCAGCCTGACTCCATAGACTTATCAGGAAATTATTAGAGGAAAGAGGAAGGAGGAGGATCAGAGAAGACAGGATCAAACAGCCTGCTTACCCCATGCGGAGCATTAACCCCTTGGGTTCCACAGTGAGTATAACAAGCACGCTTTACTGCATATACAGACTGACTTTACTGTTGTGGGTTTAGCAACACTAAGTCAGATACAGCTCACTTAATTTCCTGGCTTGAGGACAACCAGCGTCATCTAGCACTTCCCTCACAGTTCACCTCTGTCCCACCCATTTCATTCATTGGATTGCAGTTTTTTAAATAACGGAGGATCAGCGTCACACGTGGGCGTTACTTAGGATGGCCAGCTGTCATCAGGAAGCTATGTACAGCCCCTCCCACTAGCCATGGTCTGCCTGCATTGTAATTGGAATCACAGTGATAACAAGGGGAGAGGGGGAGGGGTGGGGCGAGAAACGAGGGACGACAGATAAGCATATTAAACTTCCCGTTTGGTTTCCCCAGTTCCAGCTGGCTGGACACCACACACTGGCGAGTTCCAACCTAGATATCACCCCTATTCCTCCCCAAATTAAACGGATATCAGTTAGGATGACAGTGTTGTGCAATGCAATTCTTGACTACAAGCGGAACCTCAATCTTTGCAGAGTATTGAGAGAACTTATAAAATAAAAATCTTCTACTATAAAGACAGAGACAAGTTATGCAAACATTTTTCAAGTACACCATCTTCTTTTTGGATTTTTTGACGGGAAATAGTGGGTTTTATGTGTGCGTAGAGTTCCACATTCAGTACAGCATCAAAATAATGGAAGTCCTAGTTTCTATAACCCCACATTACGCAATAAAAAGGTCACATGACCAGATATTTGCAGCAGGAAGGAACTTGTACTAAAATTCCCATAATCTTAACCTTTTTTTTTTGGTTCAAATTTTAGACTGGTGGACTCAGAGCACTGTTTCCCCGATTTAGACAATTACATAATTAAAGCAGCAGAGCATAACAAGTAAATTGATAAGATTTAAGCTTTTCAATTTAAACAAAGCCTTTGGCTCTCAACTGGTCCATCTCTGGCAAAACCTGAACTTTCACAGCTCAAACGCAGTCACACAATCAATACTACTATAGACAGTGGACTAGACACCCTCTATTTAATAACCACAAGGAAACGGATCTATTCAGCAGAGCTCTCTAAGATGTGAAAGCTTTACAAATACAGCTGAACGTCGTCTTTTACTGAACAATACTGAACCTAACTAACCATGAGTTAGGAAGGAGTGAAATTAGAGCTGAATGACAATGGCTGTGCCACGGTTACTCCGCAGCAACCAAGCAGAACACGTTCCACTGGCTGGAAGGGACAGATAAATCAGACATTAAACATTCAGACTGCTTCTGTTAGCAAACACTGCGGCCTTTCAGCCATGCATCTGCATGGCTTTCCAAAAACTAAGCACAGGCCTACAGCACAATCACACAGACCAAAATGTATGCCAGCTTGCCATCTAACAGCAAATATATGTCATTAAGATGTAGGCGGCCAACTGTCAATCAAGTGCTGGGACAAGACGAGGCTTGCATACAGAAACTGAGCAGTACACAACATACACCACCATATTATTGTGATTGCTTCTGAGCAAAATGCAGCAAACTGCATAAAACAGAAAGAAAATTAAAGTGCAATAAAAGCTTAAACCTAACCTAACCTAAAATGTTCCCTCCCTCTCTACCTATCATAAAAAAAATTTATATATATATATATATATATATATATATATATATATATATATATATATATATATATATATATATATATATATATATATATATATATATATATATATGTGTGTGTGTTTGTGTGTGTGTGTCCTTATCCATTTTAATCCACTCTGGTCCAATCCTGTAGCTTCGGCTAAGGGAACATTCAAGATCGGCCATGACATCACCCATAGGCTCCCAGCGCTCCATTTTCCCCCCTGCAGCAGCCGCTCACTGACTCAGGGGAGCCATGCTGTGGGATCACGTGACCAGAGCGGATTAAAAAATGGTTGTGTACACAGATATTTTTTTTATACAGGTTAGATAGGAGGGGGTGGTGAACATTAAGAATAGTTAGTCTTAGGTTTTTCTTCCCCTTTAACTCAGAACTGACAAACTCCAAGGTGTCATCAGACTAAGCAGGATTTGCATTTTACTGCACAAAGTGACCAGGGCCCCTTTTCCTTCACAAATCACATAATAAAAAGGCAGCCCCCAAGTTATAAACATCCAACTTGCATACGACTCGTACTTACAAAAATGGAGGAAAACAGAAAGTGACCCCCTAGGAAGGGAAATTCACCCCTGTAAGAGTCGGTTCACACTGGGGCGACACGACTCTGTACTACTTCGGGGGCGACTTGTGCATTCCCATGCATCATGACTTCGGAGCGACTTGCATGGACTTCACATAATGGAAGTCTATGCAAGTTGCTCCGAGGTCGCCCCGAAGTATTACAGGACCCTTTTTCTAAGTCGGAGCGACTTGTGTCGCTCCTATTAGAACGGGTCCTGTAGCGGTCAATGGACCGCGACTTGTCAGGCAGACAAGTCGCGCTAGTGTGGACCGGCTCTTAGAGCTATCATGGGAAAAAGGTGTCTCCACTAAAGCTTTATTACCAATCTTTTTCCACAGGAACCCAAAATTTCTAAAATCCAATTGTCACAGGGACAGAAAGCGAGGGGGCGCAGACAGCAAAACAAACGTTACAGGGTTGTTAACCCTTCTCTATGCTATCCTAAAAATGATTATATTATCACTTAAAAAATGTACCTGTTCCAGCTTGCATACAAATTCAACTTACAAATTTAAATAAAAGGCAAAACTTTTTTAGTTTTGGATAGAAGGGAGATGCATTAGAACAGCTGTCAGATTTTGTTGTCCCATTTACCATTATTATTTAAAGTACCGGTAAGGGAAATTATCCAAAATGTTGGGATGTCCCCAGAAAAGTAATAAAAGGTGAAATCTTCCAATGGTGACACTAGTCCTGATGACCTGGGGGTCCCCAAGGAATTCCCTTGATTTACAGGAATTTCCTCTTGGCTATGTGACAGGAAGTGAAGGGACATCTCTGCAATGGGAAAAAGATGGTAGAAAAAAATCTGACCGGGGTTATAAGGTTATAATCCTCCCTTACTCTATGAAAATAAGAATAAAAAAAATAAAAAGTTGTCTATAGTTCTACTTACATGTTATACTTACCTCTTCTGTGCAGTTGATTTTGCACAGAGCAGCCTGGATCCTCCTCCTCTTGGGGTCCCTCTTTGCTTCTCCTGGCCCCTCCCTCCTATCGAGTGACCCCACAGAAAGCAGCTTGCTATAGGGGCACCTGAGCCAAGCTGCAGCTCCGTGGGTTGATTTAGATACGAAGCTGGCTCCGTCCCTCTCTCTCTCTCTTTCCAGACGGCCGAGGGACTCGTGGACAATCGCTGGAGAGAGATGGGACCCAGGTAAGTATTCGGGGGGGGGGGGGGGTGCTGCTGCTACACACAGAAGGTTTTTTTTTATGCATTAAGATAAAAAGCCTTCTGACTTTACAACTCCTTTAAGAACAAACCTACAAAACCTATCTTGTTTGTAACACAGGGACTGCCTGTAAGTGTAAAGAAAAATAAGTTAGCGTTTATACTTTCGTCATCCCCATTGCCTTTGCCTTTCACCTGCAGCGGCAAGTCCAGGACAACATCCCACTCCTTCAGCTGGATGCTGGGGAATACAAGAGCAGTTAAAATCTCATTGGAAGATGCTCTGCCATTAAACTGGAGTGTCCTCTCGCAAGATTGGGCCCACTCTACATTACCCAGGAACCTTCCTGGAAGGAATGGTGACATTGAGCTTAGTAATGAAAAAGATGGGGTAAGTAAATATATCTTTGTACCCAGGTAAATAAACACAGTAACAGTACGTGATTTGTAAAAGGAGAGGGACCCCGGTGAGCAGACCATTCATTGTACTATGAGTTTGGCTTAAAGACTTTGCTGTGATAAATGCAATCTCAGGTCCCCTGGGTCCTGGAAGTAGTTCCTAGATCCTAGACTGGCCTGGCTCCTGAATTTCAGGTTCTAAGACATACCAGTATACTATATCTCCACTTTGTATGCATTTTTAATGCACACTGAAGTAAAAATAAATCTCATTTTCAAATTAGTCCGTTAACATATGTGCTGCACCACTATTTTTGCTAAATACTGCAGAATGCACATGCTGAGAGAAACACAAACTACAAAATGCACAATTTTTGCGCTCTCCTGAACAATTACTCTTCATGATCCTCGAATCTAGATGATTCTGGGAAATTTAAAAAAAACACAAAGCAGTGCAACGCATTAGATAAGTGTGTGTTTATAATCCAATGTAAAATTTGTCTTCCCCAAATCTAATGAAAAATTGTCTAAATTTTAGTGTGCATTTTAAAACCAACTAACTGGCTTAGACTCCATTCACACTAGCGCGACTTGTCAGGCGACTGTCGCCTGACAAGTCGCGGTCGGTTGCCCGCCATTGAATAGTACAGGACCCATTCTAATAGGAGTGACACAAATCGCTCCGACTTAGAAAAAGGGTCCTGTACTACTTTAGGGCAACCTGGAGGTGACTTGCATTGACTTAAATTATATGAAGTCCGTGCAAGTCGCGCCGAGGTCGTGGTGCACTCTGTGCACCGCGACTTCACAGGTCGCCCCACCAAGTCGTGTCGCCGTAGTCTGAACGGGGTCTTATCCAACATGGTAGCCCAAATAAAAGCCTATAGCAGTGATGGTGAACCTTGGCACCGCAGATGTTTTGAAAATACATTTCCCATGAGGCTAAACTTCACTGCAGAGTGCATTAGCATCATGGGAGATGTAGTCCCAAAACATCTGGGGTGCCAGGTTCGCCATCACTGGCCTATAGGAATCACAATCACAGTTCACTTGAAATATCACTAAACTGGATTAGCTATAATATAAAAAAAATTCTACATTTGTAAGATTAGTGTTTTTTACATAAAATGCCATAGATAAAAGATCTAAGGGAAGAAAAACACACTGCATTTTGAGTTGTTACTATAAGTTACTTCACTCTGCACTTTATTTTAAGGGACCATAGTGGTTTAAACATCATTGACATGGTTTACAACCAAGTAGATGATCAGCAACGTGTAGAAACATCCTAGAGCATAGGTTTAGAGAGAGAAAAAAAAAACATTGTATCCAGAAAAGTAAATAAAATTTCAAAATCCCTAGAGGAAAAAAAAAAAAAAAAAAGCAAATTCTATCCACCCGAGAATGTCACCTTACATTACGTGAGAAATGCAACTGCAGCAACATATCTGTCACCGAGAGGATTTGTGCTACATGTTTGCCTATAGCCAGCCACCTGCTTAAGCCACTTAGAGCGAGATGCTTTATCAAACGTTAAATGTACAGCTGTTTTTTTAATGTGTACTATTTGGGCGTTCCAGGCAGTTATCCATTGCAAGAACAAATGCACACGCACATTACATGAATGTCAATCCCAGGCAGAGGGGGAGAGAAAAGAAAAAAGGAAATTGCTCACATTATAAGACAGCAAGACGGTCAATAGAGGTTGGGTTTCAGAAACGTGCTGCACATGCAGAGCTGTCCTGAAATGCTCTGCCATCAGCCTTCACATGACCAGCCACAAGAGAGTTAATGCTGTACACAACATTACAGCCTGGCACACATCTGGGAAGGGGACCCATGCCACCATGCAACCTAGAAAGTGCAAGATCACCTGCTGAACAGAAGGTCTCCACTATTTATCCATATGTATATGTGAAAATAACGCTTTAACAGATGTATGTTTTACTGCTACAGCCAGCATAAAACACAAAAAACTGCACTACATGATGTGTAACCAATATTAGTAACGTAGCACTACTCTCTGCAGAAATACAAGTGCCAGATACATAAAATCCCAGTCCCTGTAAAGAATGTGCTTTACACATTCATGGCATAAAGCCCATAAAACATCAAGGAACCCAGTGAAGAACTAGTCCAACTATAGTACATGTAAACAGTAACGTGCCATCTCTTTGTGCTTTATAAAATTACAACACATAAAAAGCCACCACAAGGAGTACATTATTCAGCAACGTATGTTACAGAATTTGCAAATGCAGAATCCCTACTAGCGCATCCAGAAACCTAACATACATAAATGAAACCCCCTAGGGTTCCTCTAGAACAGGGGTCTTCAAACTATGGACCTCTCGTTGTTCATGAACTACAATTCCCATCATGCCTAGTGATGTCTGTGAATGTCAGAGTTTTACAATGCCTCATGGGACTTGTAGTTCGAGGATCCCTGCTCTAGAAGTTACTAGAAGTTCTGAGCTGTGGCTCCCATTTGATGGTGCCTGCAGAGTTCTGGTGCCAATGCCACTTGGAAGAGTCAGCGCTAGGACACCAATACTTTTTAGCAGAATGTAAAGAGGGCATTCTTCCCACTCACCCCAGGGTCTTTTTTTTCCCCCTCCTTAGCAGTGGTTCCCCAGAAGTTAAGAAAGACTGACAGCCATACAGCATGAAAGACTAATAGAGAAAAGAAAGAAATTCAGCAACCATTGAACATTTGTCAGTGTGAAAACTGCTTTCCTATACAATGTACAGGCAGACAGCTTACACTGACAGTCTGTAGAAGTCGGCTTTCCTGGCTCATACTCAAAAAATAGCAAATGCACTTTTATTACCTGCAAAAAAATGTGCATTTACTATTTTTTTTAAAAAAAAACAAACAATACCCTTTTAACACAGTATTACAATACAACATAACAGGGATTACCAAACTACGGCCTTGCAGCTGTTGCAGAACTACACATCCCATGAGGCATTGTAAAACTGACATTCACATACATGACTAGGCATGATGGGAATTGTAGTTCCTGAACAGCTGGAAGGCCGTAGTTTGGGAATCCCTGCCATATAACATAGAACAGAGCTACAAAATTTAAACGTATACAACTAAATAAAAGAGTAGTATAACAGTACAAGTAATGAAGCACACAAATCAGCCCCCTGCATTTCGGATACCAGCACAGGAAGACATGAAGACAGTTTTTAGCTGTCTAGTAAGGCATGTACACATTTAAAGTGATTACAAATGATCACCTTGTAAAACTACCCATTCAGTTTAAAATAAAAATGAAAAGGCAAAAAACATTTTTGTATAGAAAAAAAAAAATAAAAAAATGCACACCCTTTAACATTTTTTTTATTTTAATAAGTGATCACATTCCCTCTGTTCTCAGCTGCACCCAGCTTCCCAGTGAATGGCTGTGTAGTGAGGGGGGGGGGGGGGTTGGACAAGTCTGATCATTGGAGAGCCCACTGAGTTCCCAGCACAGCTAGAGAACTGACCACCGTGTGTTCTCCTGCTTAGTGCGGTCAGTTATTAGAAAAGAAAGGGGATTGTCAGGAAAACCAGGGATTTCACATAAAGGAAGCAATACAAAAAGAACAGAATACTCTCATACAAGTATATGATACAGAAGCCACATATCAGGAATATGAAGTGTTGGGGTAACACATAGGACACTTGCACAATGCCTCCTCTGCATCAGCAGTACCCCAATTTCCAAGTTGCCAAGTTATCTGTAGTATTGCTGTTCCAGAACCATCCCAGCTTGCATATGAATGGGCCACCTATTCTGAACTACAAGAAAGTTAAGATCACACAGCACAAGCATAGGTGGTCCCTTTACAGTTCAGGAACTTATTTAAATAACCATTCTCAGAATGACAGGATATGCTGGGACTTAATTCAAATGAGAAGTCACTGCAATTATTGCAGGTGTCAAGGACTAGTAAACTGCACCAGGACAAGTCATGTGATCTGTAATCTACACCCTATTTTTTATATCCACGTTGGTATTTTTACTACTTTGATTGAACTAATCCTATCACAGCTACAGAACCACAGCTTGCACAAATGAAATGTCACAGCACAACTACAATACATCTACCCTCCTTCCCTAAGTGCAAACATTTCCATATTTCCAGGGACACTGCTGCTAAAACTAAGACTATCTTACACAAGATTATAATGTGAGGTCCAGAACACACAACATACCAAATCACAATGCTTTCAAGGTGCAAATGTTGCCCCACAGTTCTTCAAGGTGAGAGGACATACATAAGGACTACATTAGAAAAGCAGATAAACATTTTACAGTGCAACGGATTTATATATTTTTTTAATTATATACCTTTCTAATGACGAGAAATACTTCTAAATACAAAAAAATGCAAATCCTGAAACATGTCCCTGGAAGCCAAGAACACTTGGCAAATGAAGAATGAACAGATATGCATTTGACAAGCCAGAAGAAATGATTTCATGGCACAGTCAGTCTTTACTGAAAATTCTCTAATAAGTAGTATTAGAAGCCAAAGTCTGTCCCTAGAAACTAGGCAGAAATGGGAACTATACATTAGAGAACCAATGAATCATACAGGAAAACATTCACAGCACAGCTGATGAGAACTAACATTCTACTGACAGAAAAACTTCCAGAGAGGGTTCATTGTCATCTCACCAATCAAAAATCTTTTTACAGGAGAGATGGCCTGCTGTCACCAAAATCTCAGGGACATGTCTCTACACTGAATCACAGGCCCCTGGCCATACATTATACAGTAAAACCTTGGTTTGAGAGCGCTTTGCAAGACAAGCAAATTTTTTAAATAAATTTTGACTGGATATACAAGCGATGTCTTGATATACAAGTAGCGTCATGTATAAAAAAGAAGAGAGGAGCCTCTAAGTGTAGCAATATGGTTACATTTAATGAAGGTTCAATATTTAGCAACTCACATGGTTGATGATTAAAACAGGCACATCTAAGAATGCAGGCATCTGGGGTAAAGCTGTCCACATAGACCATCCTCTGGACAGCCATCTTCATTATCCCTTCCCCGCTGCACTCTACGAGTGATTCAAAGCCTCGCTTTCAGATCACTCTACTGCAGGCTATTCTTCCCGGTCATGATTGCAGACTGACAGTGGTGAGAGCCGGTGGTTCAGAAGATGGTCCATGTGGACAGCTTTACCCCAGATGCCTGAATACTTAGGTGTGCCTATTTTAATCAACCATGTGAGTTGCTAAATGTTGAACCTTCATTAAATGGAACCATATTGCTACACTTAGAGGCGCCTCTCATCTCTCTTATATTCTGTAGCTCTGCTAGATTTTGCTTCTAATCCCCTTGGGAAGGCTGCATATTGTGGATGGACATTTTATGGTTACACAACCTATCACATTGCTATAATCTTTGTATATAGACTATAAACTGAAGGACTTGTGGAACGAATCATCTGAGTTGCCATTATTTCTTATGGGGAAATTCGCTTTGATATAAAAGAGTGCTTTGGATTACAAGCATGTTTCCAGAACGAATTATTCTCGCAATCCAAGGTTTTACTGTACAAATTTCCCTATAGATTTACCATAGCCATGTAATAGGAGGTCAAACCTAAACACTTTAAAATTTGTATGCAATCAGGTAGGCCCTAGTACTACATAGTTGAAGGTAAACCTAAAGGAAATTGAAGAACATTACATAATACATGGCCAGCTTTTGTCAGCATTTAATGATCTAATAGAGGATATTTGTACAGCCAATACTGAAATCCCAGAAAAAAAACAAAACAAAAAAAACCAAACACCAACAACTCCAGGGGTAAATCACACAGTGGACCCACACAGATTAATAGGATCATTCAATGTTACTAAATTTATTGTATTAAAAGACAACTTGCAAATTGGAGGTCCATTTGATTGAATTAGAGAGTTCAATTGATTCTGACCCTTGGGTATTGAAACTTTGTTAATCACGAGAACAAACTGCCTATCAATTTCCTGCCTGGTTTTGATTAATCATTTAAATACACAAATGTCATTTTAATTCAATTTTAGGGCCCATTGCTACCAGTGGGTACTGTGAACGGAAGGTACGAGGTGTAGTTAGAGTGCATAACATTGATGACTTTTTTTTTTTAAACTATTAGAATGTCACAAAACAACATTTCAATGTGGTGTGGCACCACCGCCTAACATGCATTGTGACCGCATTGGGCACCACCGCCTAACATGCATTGTGACCGCATTGGGCACCACCGCCTAACATGCATTGTGACCGCATTGGGCACCAATGCCTAACATGCATTGTGACCGCATTGGGCACCACCGCCTAACATGCATTGTGACCACATTGGGCACCACCGCCTAACATGCATTGTGACCGCATTGGGCACCACCGCCTAACATGCATTGTGACCGCATTGGGCACCACCGCCTAACATGCATTGTGACCGCATTGGGCACCAATGCCTAACATGCATTGTGACCGCATTGGGCACCACCGCCTAACATGCATTGTGACCGCATTGGGCACCAATGCCTAACATGCATTGTGACCGCATTGGGCACCAATGCCTAACATGCATTGTGACCGCATTGGGCACCACCGCCTAACATGCATTGTGACCGCATTGGGCACCACCGCCTAACATGCATTGTGACTGCATTGGGCACCACTGCCTAACATGCATTGTGTGAATGGGCCCTCAACGCATTGACAAACCACATGTTGCATTGCTTGATGCTTGCATCATTGATAAATCACTTTGTTTGCGATCGCTCATATCGCTTTATGTACGGCCATTTCAAAACTTGGGGTTATAAACACAATCCTGTGAAGGTTATAGCACAGCTAGTCTTTACTGGTATCCTGACAACTGATAACCCCTAACACAAATCTTAACAACAATGTCCCTGGAAATGACAGCAGTGAGTATCACCATTAACAGGTCATGAAGACTGTATGGTCTGTGCTGCAATCCTTTGATTGCAAAACAAATCTAGGGACAAACCCAAGAACAAGAGACGATCACCGATACAACACAGATATCACTGGACAGTCACTGAAAGGAGAAGGCAGGAAGGAGCATTATTCTCACAGCTGACAAGCACTAAAATCCCAGTGACAATCCAGGGAGAAAAAACTTCCATGGCAGGGACCTTCCAGCAACACTGATCAAATCAAGATTGTTACCATACCATACCGTACGGACTGGCCACAAATCATCATTGGCAGTGAATGAGCAACAAGATGTAACCATTTCTATACAGCACCAAGTCATGTATAAAAATGTAACCATTTCTATGCAGAACCATAAGAAAATGTAACCATCTCTATGCAATATAGAATATAGGAAAATGTAACCATCTCTATGCAATATAGAATATAGGAAAATGTAACCATCTCTATGCAATATAGAATATAGGAAAATGTAACCATCTCTATGCAATATAGAATATAGGAAAATGTAACCATCTCTATGCAATATAGAATATAGGAAAATGTAACCATCTCTATGCAATATAGAATATAGGAAAATGTAACAATTTCTATCCAGCAATACAGAAGTAAATGTAACCATTTATATAAAAGCACCATAAATGTAACCATTTCTATGCAGCAATATAGAACATAGGAGAAAGTAACTATTTCTATACAGCACAATACAATATGAACTATTTCTTTGCAGCAATATATATGAAACTAACGATTTCTATGACAGAAGACCCATAGAATCAGATAAAGATTTCTATCACACAGATGGTGTGCACAGCAATCCAAACTCCGGGGTAACCCATTAGAAGCATGTTATGGGGGGTAAAGGTACAGCTGGCCTTCACAGAAATCCTGAGACAAGGGATATCCCGGGGACAACATTTTATAAATTAAGAGACATCCCTGGAACTGACAGCGGTGGCAGATAATGAAGATTTTACATCTGGCACTAAAATCCCACGATCACAAAAAAAAACATCCAGGGACCAACAAAAGCTCCAAGGACTGTCTCTAGCAGATGGAAGATCATTTACACGATATACATTTATCCATCCAGGGACAAACATGAGGGCCAGGGACTGTCCCATGGGAGAGTAAATTTCGTTTGCATTATTAAATATGTATAAATTCACGGACAAACATGGACAGTCCCTGGGAAAGGGAATTTTACAATTTATAATGCATTTATTTAGGAAACATGACAATCATTTACCTTATTAAATATTTACCAATGGATGAACATGAGGACCAGGGGACTGTGTTACTATCTACATTCAGGGATGAACATGAGGACCACAGACTGACCCCTGGGAGAGGGAACACCTCAGAGGGAAGGGGGGGGGACATGTATGAGTCCGAGTGAAGTGGAGAGATGACTGCTGAGATGAGTCCCCCTGGGGGGTGAAGCAGAGGACAGGGATGGAGAGGAGTCCCTCCAGGGTGAAGCAGAGAACAGGGATGGAGAGGGGTCCCTCCGGGGGTGAAGCAGAGGACAGGGATGGAGAGGAGTCCCTCCGGAGGTGAAGCAGAGGACAGGGATGGAGAGGAGTCCCTCCAGGGTGAAGCAGAGGACAGGGATGGAGGGGGGTCCCTCCGGGGGTGAAGCAGAGGACAGGGATGGAGAGGAGTCCCTCCGGGGGTGAAGCAGAGGACAGGGATGGAGAGGGGTCCCTCCAGGGTGAAGCAGAGGACAGGGATGGAGAGGGGTCCCTCCGGGGGTGAAGCAGAGGCCAGGGATGGAGAGGGGTCCCTCCGGGGGGTAAAGCAGAGGACAGGGATGGAGAGGAGTCCCTCCAGGGTGAAGCAGAGGACAGGGATGGAGGGGGGTCCCCCTGGGGTGATGGAGAGGGGTCCCCTTGGCTTGGGAGAGGAGTCCCTCCAGGGTGAAGCAGAGGGCAGGGATGGAGAGGGGTCCCCCCGGGGGTGATGCAGAGGGCAGGGATGGAGAGGGGTCCCCCCGGGGGGTGAAGCAGAGGCAGGGATGGAGAGGAGTCCCTCCGGGGGTGAAGCAGAGGACAGGGATGGAGAGGAGTCCCTCCGGGGGTGAAGCAGAGGACAGGGATGGAGAGGAGTCCCTCCGGGGGTGAAGCAGAGGACAGGGATGGAGAGGAGTCCCTCCGGGGGTGAAGCAGAGGACAGGGATGGAGAGGAGTCCCTCCGGGGGTGAAGCAGAGGACAGGGATGGAGAGGAGTCCCTCGGGGGGTGAAGCAGAGGACAGGGATGGAGAGGAGTCCCTCGGGGGGTGAAGCAGAGGACAGGGATGGAGAGGAGTCCCTCGGGGGGTGAAGCAGAGGACAGGGATGGAGAGGAGTCCCTCCGGGGGTGAAGCAGAGGACAGGGATGGAGAGGAGTCCCTCCGGGTGTGAAGCAGAGGACAGGGATGGAGAGGGGTCCACCTAGGTTGATGGAGAGGGGTCCCCCTGGGGGTGAAGCAGAGGACAGGGATGGAGAGGAGTCCCCCTGGGTTGATGGAGGGGTCCCCCTGGGGGGTGAAGCAGAGGACAGGGATGGAGAGGAGTCCCCCTGGGTTGATGGAGGGGTCCCCCTGGGGGTGAAGCAGAGGACAGGGATGGAGAGGAGTCCCCCTGGGTTGATGGAGGGGTCCCCCTGGGGGGTGAAGCAGAGGACAGGGATGGAGAGGAGTCCCCCTGGGTTGATGGAGGGGTCCCCCTGGGGGTGAAGCAGAGGACAGGGATGGAGAGTAGTCCCCATGGGTTGATGGAGAGGAGTCCCCCTGGGGTGATGGAGAGTAGTCCCCATGGGTTGATGGAGAGGAGTCCCCCTGGGGTGATGGAGAGGAGTCCCCCTGGGGTGATGGAGAGGAGTCCCCCTGGGGTGATGGAGAGGAGTCCCCCTGGGGTGATGGAGAGGAGTCCCCCTGGGTTGATGGAGAGGACTCCCCCTGGGGGTGAAGCAGAGGACAGGAATGGAGAGGAGTCCCCCTGGGGTGATGGAGAGGAGTCCCCCTGGGGTGATGGAGAGGAGTCCCCCTGGGGTGATGGAGAGGAGTCCCCCTGGGTTGATGGAGAGGAGTCCCCCTGGGTTGATGGAGAGGACTCCCCCTGGGGGTGAAGCAGAGGACAGGAATGGAGAGGAGTCCCCCTGGGTTGATGGAGAGGAGTCCCCCTGGGGTGATGGAGAGGAGTCCCCCTGGGGTGATGGAGAGGAGTCCCCCTGGGGTGATGGAGAGGAGTCCCCCTGGGGTGATGGAGAGGAGTCCCCCTGGGGTGATGGAGAGGAGTCCCCATGGGTTGATGGAGAGGAGTCCCCCTGGGGGTGAAGCAGAGGACAGGGATGGAGAGGAGTCCCCCCGGGTTGATGGAGAGGAGTCCCCCTGGGGTGGAGAGGAGTCCCCCTGGGGGTGAAGCAGAGGACAGGGATGGAGAGGAGTCCCCCGAGTTGGGAGAGGAGTCCCCCTGGGAGTGAAGCAGAGGACAGGGATGGAGAGGAGTCCCCCTGGGTTGATGGAGAGGAGTCCCCCCTGGGTTGATGGAAAGGAGTCCCCCTGGGTCCCCGGTTCGGGTCTTACCTGATGAACATGAGATGAGGAATACAGCGAAGGCCAGCTTGGCGGCGGCTCCCATGTCTCCGGCCTCTCTCTCTCTTCTCTCTCTCGCACACAGACGGGGTGGGGGAAGGGAGAAGCGATGCGGGTGTCAGCGGGTGAGGTCCAGCACGTGCGGCGGGTCACCAGCCTGAGGGCAGGGTGAGGAGAAGTAGCAGGCGGGAGGCCCCCATGGAAGAAGTCACACATACACCGGGCAGGGTAATAGAGGAGGCGGCTCAATGTCTCCGGTCGGGCCTCTCAGGGCGCCTCTTCATGTAGCAGCATCCTCCGTCTCCTCTCATCTCCTCTCCGCCCCATTCAGCCGCCACCGAGCCCCCCGAGCCAAGATGGCGGCCCCGGACGATTGTTTTTGTTTTCTCGCCTCCTCCTCCGCGACTACAGCCAGGGAGGGGCAGGGCAGCTCAGCGAGAACGGGTGACGGGCGGGGACACGGACCAATCAGAGATGAGGAGAGGAGGGGCGCGGGAGGACGATACAATGAGGAGGGGGAGCGGAGTGAGGGTTTCCGGAAAAGGCGGGGCGGTGAGAGGAGCCGTGACGTATAGATCGGGGCGGGGCAGTGCCATGAGGGAGAGGGGTGATATGACAGAAGTGCTATCTGTGCAGAGAATGTATAGAGAGGAGTGTGTATAATGTACAGAGGAGAGAGAGGAGAGTGTATAATGTACAGGAGAGAGAGGAGAGTGTATAATGTACAGGAGAGAGAGAGGAGTGTGTATAATGTACAGGAGAGAGGAGTGTGTATAATGTACAGGAGAGAGAGAGGAGAATGTATAATGTACAGGAGAGAGAGGAGAGTGTATAATGTACAGGAGAGAGAGGAGAGTGTATAATGTACAGGAGAGAGAGAGAGGAGAGTGTATAATGTACAGGAGAGAGAGGAGAGCGTATAATGTACAGGAGGGAGAGAGGAGAGTGTATAATGTACAGGAGAGAGAGGAGAGTGTATAATGTACAGGAGAGAGGAGAGTGTATAATGTACAGGAGAGAGAGGAGAGTGTATAATGTACAAGAGAGAGAGAGGAGAGTGTATAATGTACAGAGGAGAGAGAGGAGAGTGTATAATGTACAGGAGAGAGAGGAGAGTGTATAATGTACAGGAGAGAGGAGAGTGTATAATGTACAGGAGAGAGAGGAGAGTGTATAATGTACAAGAGAGAGAGAGGAGAGTGTATAATGTACAGAGGAGAGAGAGGAGAGTGTATAATGTACAGGAGAGAGAGGAGAGTGTATAATGTACAGGAGAGAGAGAGAGTGTATAATGTACAGGAGAGAGAGAGGAGAATGTATAATGTACAGGAGAGAGGAGAGTGTATAATGTACAGGAGAGAGCGGGAGAGGAGAGTGTATAATGTACAGGAGAGAGCGGGAGAGGAGAGTGTATAATGTACAGGAGAGAGAGGAGAGTGTATAATGTACAGAGGAGAGAGAGGAGAGTGTATAATGTACAGGAGAGAGAGGAGAGTGTATAATGTACAGGAGAGAGAGAGGAGAATGTATAATGTACAGGAGAGAGGAGAGTGTATAATGTACAGGAGAGAGAGGAGAGCGTAAAATGTACAGGAGAGAGAGGAGAGTGTATAATGTACAGGAGAGAGAGAGGAGAGCGTATAATGTACAGGAGAGAGAGGAGAGCGTATAATGTACAGGAGAGAGGAGAGTGTATAATGTACAGGAGAGAGAGGAGAGTGTATAATGTACAGGAGAGAGAGGAGTGTGTATAATGTACAGGAGAGAGAGGAGAGTGTATAATGTACAAGAGAGAGAGAGGAGAGTGTATAATGTACAGAGGAGAGAGGAGTGTGTATAATGTACAGGAGAGAGAGAGAGAGAGGAGTGTATAATGTACAGGAGAGAGAGAGAGAGAGAGAGGAGTGTATAATGTACAGGAGAGAGAGGAGAGTGTATAATGTACAGGAGAGAGAGGAGAGTGTATAATGTACAGGAGAGAGAGAGAGAGAGGAGTGTATAATTTACAGGAGAGAGAGGAGGAGTGTATAATGTACAGGAGAGAGAAGAGAGTGTATAATGTACAGGAGAGAGAGAGGAGTGTGTATAATGTACAGGAGATAGAGAGGAGAGTGTATAATGTACAGGAGAGAGCGGGAGAGGAGAGTGTATAATGTACAGGAGAGAGAGGAGAGTGTATAATGTACAGGAGAGAGAGGAGAGTGTATAATGTACAGGAGAGAGAGGAGAGTGTATAATGTACAGGAGAGAGAGGAGAGTGTATAATGTACAGGAGAGAGAGGAGAGCTTATAATGTACAGGAGAGAGAGGAGAGTGTATAATGTACAGGAGAGAGCGGGAGAGGAGAGTGTATAATGTACAGGAGAGAGAGGAGTGTGTATAATGTACAGGAGAGAGAGAGGAGTGTATAATGTACAGGAGAGAGAGGAGAGTGTATAATGTACAGGAGAGAGAGAGGAGAGCGTATAATGTACAGGAGAGAGAGAAGTGTGTATAACATACAGGAGAGAGAGAGAGAGAGAGAGAGAGAGGGGAGTGTATAATGTACAGGAGAGAGAGAGGAGAGTGTATAATGTACAGAGGAGAGAGAGAGAGAGGAGAGTGTATAATGTACAGGAGAGAGAGAGAGGAGAGTGTATAATGTACAGAGGAGAGAGAGGAGTGTATAATGTACAGGAGAGAGAGAGAGAGGAGAGTGTATAATGTACAGGAGAGAGAGAGAGGAGAGTGTATAATGTACAGAGGAGAGAGAGGAGTGTATAATGTACAGGAGAGAGAGAGAGAGAGGAGTGTATAATGTACAGAGGAGAGAGAGGAGTGTATAATGTACAGGAGAGATAGGAGAGCGTATAATGTACAGGAGAGAGAGAGGGGAGTGTATAATGTACAGGAGAGAGAGAGGAGAGTGTATAATGTACAGGAGAGAGAGGAGTCTGTATAATGTACAGAGGAGAGAGAGAGGAGTGTGTATAATGTACAGGAGGGAGATGAGAGTGTAAAATGTACAGAGGAGAGAGAGAGAGAGGAGAGTGTATAATGTACAGGAGAGAGAGAGAGGAGTGTATAATGTACAAGAGAGAGAGAGAAAGGAGTGTGTATAATGTACAGGAGAGAGAGGAGAGTGTATAATGTACAGGAGAGAGAGAGGAGAGTGTATAATGTACAGGAGAGAGAGGAGAGTGTATAATGTACAGGAGAGAGAGAGGAGAGTGTATAATGTACAGGAGAGAGAGGAGAGTGTATAATGTACAGGAGAGAGAGGAGTGTGTATAATGTACAGGAGAGAGAGAGAGGAGAGTGTATAATGTACAGGAGGGAGAGGAGAGTGTATAATGTACAGGAGAGAGAGAGAGAGGAGAGTGTATAATGTACAGGAGGAAGAGGAGAGTGTATAATGTACAGGAGAGAGAGAGGAGTGTATAATGTACAGGAGGGAGAGGAGAGTGTATAATGTATAGGAGAGAGAGAGGAGTGTATAATGTACAGGAGGGAGAGGAGAGTGTATAATGTACAGGAGAGAAAGATAGGAGTCTGTATCAAAGCTAGTAGGTAAAACTGATGTATATAGTGGATAAGGGAAAGGAGTCTGTATATTGTACATCATGTACAGGGGATGGAGAGGAGTCTGTATAGTGTACATCATGTACAGGGGATGGAGAGGAGTCTGTATAGTGTAATTCATGTACAGGGGATGGAGAGGAGTCTGTATAGTGTACATCATGTACAGGGGATGGAGAGGAGTCTGTATAGTGTAATTCATGTACAGGGGATGGAGAGGAGTCTGTATAGTGTACATCATGTACAGGGGATGGAGAGGAGTCTGTATAATGTACATCATGTACAGGGGATGGAGAGGAGTCTGTATAGTGTAATTCATGTACAGGGGATGGAGAGGAGTCTGTATAATGTACATCATGTACAGGGGATGGAGAGGAGTCTGTATAGTGTAATTCATGTACAGGGGATGGAGAGGAGTCTGTATAGTGTACACCATGTACAGGGGATGGAGAGGAGTCTGTATAATGTACATCATGTACAGGGGATGGAGAGGAGTCTGTATAGTGTAATTCATGTACAGGGGATGGAGAGGAGTCTGTATAGTGTACACCATGTACAGGGGATGGAGAGGAGTCTGTATAGTGTACACTATGTACAGGGGATGGAGAGGAGTCTGTATAGTGTACACCATGTACAGGGGATGGAGAGGAGTCTGTATAATGTACATCATGTACAGGGGATGGAGAGGAGTCTGTATAGTGTAATTCATGTACAGGGGATGGAGAGGAGTCTGTATAGTGTACATCATGTACAGGGGATGGAGAGGAGTCTGTATAGTGTAATTCATGTACAGGGGATGGAGAGGAGTCTGTATAGTGTACATCATGTACAGGGGATGGAGAGGAGTCTGTATAGTGTAATTCATGTACAGGGGATGGAGAGGAGTCTGTATAGTGTACACCATGTACAGGGGATGGAGAGGAGTCTGTATAATACATCAGTGATATTCCATTGAATAGTTCCGCATAGTGGACCACCCATGCCAATGGTGCAGTGACCTCTATATTTGCAAACAGACAGCCAAACAAGTGATAGCGCATGTTTTGCATGCTCTCTTCATCAAGGCTATCACTTGTTTGGCTGTCTGTTTGCAAATATAGGGGTCACTGCACCATTGGCATGGGTGGTCCACTATGCGGAACTATTCAATGGAATATCACTGATGTATTGTAACTAATGATAAAAATATTTTATAATTTACCATAGATAATACAGGATTTTTTCAATCAATTTCCGCCCCTGAAGAAGCTTGTAGCAAAATATGTCGGGCATGGATCGAGGTGTGAGCCATGCTGGCCCACCTGGTAGAATGTACTAAAGGAAACACTGATATAATCCTGGCTACGCTCATTACCTCTTTATTTTGATTATTGTCTGTTTTGAATGTATATTTTTAGTGTATGTTATATGAAATATTCAATAAAGATTTTGTATTTTTATAAAACCTGGCGGTATACCTTTGAAATACAATACCATCAATGTCCTTTCTTTCTAGCCCTCATGTACCACGTGAGTCCAACGGACCATTGGTAAAAAACTTCTCTGTTGAGCATATTGGGATGGAGGTATCACATGTACCATATATCAATAATACTGCACACAGTCCTTCATTAGATAATACAAAACTGATATACTGAGTGCAGTGGTAATAAGGGTTCTATATTGTGTAGCAGGGGTCTTCAAACTTTGGCCCTCCAGTTGTTCAGAAACTACTATTCCCATCATGCCTAGTCATGTCTGTGAGTATCAGAATTTTCCAATGCCTCATGGGATGTGTAGTTCCACAACAGCTGGAGGGCCGTAGTTTGAGGATCCCTGGTGTAGAGTCTCTATAGAGACTATGGGGCTCATAGTATATACAGATCTTCTGTATGGAGACCAGGGGGTAGTGAGGATTTCATATAGCATACAGTCTGTATGGGGGGTGTTGGGTTTATAGATAATACAGAACTGCTGTATAGAGTGCAGGGCTTCTATATAGGGTGACCACTTTTCCAAACTGCCATTCAGGGACACCCCCCCCCCCCCCGACAACTCCCCCGCCCAAAAAAAAAAGATGATTTTTTTTATATTTTTTTTGCCAATTAGTTAAAAAACAGGTTGTTTACAATGTGCACCTGCTTTAACTAAGTCCCCTTCTTGATTACTACCCCCCACTTGCGTCACCTTCTTCTTGATTACTGTCCCCCACTTTTTTCACCTTCTTCTTCATTACAGCCTCCCATTTGTGTCAACTTTTTTTTCATTACTGTCCCTCGCTTGTATCTCCTTCTTCTTCATTACTGTCCCTCACTTGTATCTCCTTCTTCTTCATTACTGTCCCTCACTTGTGTCACCTTCTTCTTCATTACTGTCCCCCACTTGTTTTACCTTCTTCTTCATTGCAGCCTCCCAAACGGTCTGGTGTGCGGCGGGTTACCCCAGGATTTCTGAACTGACTTCTTTTCAGAGTTCTCTTCACACAGATCTGCACAAAAAGTTCCACACAACTCACTACTGGTTGAAAGGTGCCTAGGACCTCCTTTAAAAAGGAACTGCACACAGGTACTAAGGCTCAGATCTAAGATCGGTACTCACTGTGCCACAGAAGCATCGTTCGTCTCCTTCAGATATCCACGAACACTCCTTAACGAGGGAGACACAGACTCCCAATATCACAAGACAGCTGAACACTCTTCCCCCCAACTTCCACCAGTTCTCTTCAGAGAGCTCTCCAGAGTCCAGACCATAAAATTCCCAGAACAGACTTTGAGGATAGGCCCCCAGCTTATGTTCCAGCTGGGACCTCGATGACCTTTGAACGATGCTTCCAGCAACCTGACCTTAGGACTTAGACTGCGGCCGCCTTCCCAGACCGAAGCCAGTCTGCGACTCTGCGTTGAGCTCCCTCGGAAGCCTGTGAGCACCGGGAAGGTGGCGCACGCTGATCATGACGTCACCGCGCAGGACGGGACCGGAAGTCCGTAGATGGCCAGCCAGAGGAGTCACCCGGAAGCCGAGAAGAACGGAGGACTGGACTGGATACGTTCGCTTCTGTGACTGTGGAGCCAAAATCATTCCGGGACACTGCATTGTCCCGGAATGAGGGTGACCGGGACCCGGGACAGACTCTCCAAATGCGGGACTGTCCCGGGCGATCCGGGACACGTGGTCACCCTACTTCTAGATAGTATACAGTCAGTATATAGGACAGTGCTTATACTTTATATTTTACATAGCCAGTATAAGAGACAGAGGGCTTGTAGATAACTACCAGATTTTACTAATTTCATGATGTAAAGTCAGGATTTTATTAAGGACATGGGCGAGTATTATGCTTACTTTCTTTCTTTATTCCTCAGCAGCAAGGAAGGGATATTGTAGATATTCAAAGAAAAAAAAAAACAAAACAAAGCAGCATGTACCCTAAAGGGTTAACCACATTTTATCCAATGAGAGTGTACCTAGCACAGTAAAGCCCCATGTGACCTTAAGCCACTCCTCTTTCTTGATAGTGCAGACGAACATCCCAATAGACTGAAGAACATATGACCAAGTAGATGTGCAGAGCAGCGACTCCGGAAAAAAAGCACAACGGAACTTCCGAAGAAACTGGCAATCATCCGCTTGAACTTGGTATGGACAGACATGGACCCAATTAGGAGGCTGTAAGAGACAAAGAAAATAAGTGGTAAAATATGTTCCTGGATATTAAATTACACATCCACAGTGTGTTAGTAATCATAATCAGTGCCGGGACAAGGTCATCCAGCGCCCAGGGCAAAGACGCCAAACAGCGCCCCCCTATTCATGATGTACAAGCATAGGGGATCCTATGCCTAGCAGTCAATCACTTGTCAAAATCACTGTGCAGCTTAGTTTTAACATTGACCACAGGCTTGTGTTGATGGCTCTCTCCCCCATTAGTGACTTTCTCTTGGACACTTATGTGCTCGGTGGTGCGGGCTGTGCTCTCTCCTCCCACTCATCCTTCATACTAGTGCAGCTCCTGTGTGTCTGGGAACACTGCCACCTGCTTGTTAATACAGGAGCACTGCACTGACAGGAAGGAGGAAGGGGAGCGAGAACACAGCCTGCACCACCCCCCAGCTCTCTCCTCCTCTACTTGCTGCTCCCTGCACTGGGCTGACAGGAGTCATGATGCTGTTCTCATTGCTCTTGTCAGCCTTGTAACAGAAGGAAGGCACCCCCATTCCTACAGTAAACCATTGCGCCCAGGGCAGCCATCCCTCCTACCCATCCCTTAACCCGGCCCTGTGTACAGCTGTTATAGGGGGCATGAGGCTTATAGACTGTACAGAGGTATCATAACACCTGAATTACATGGCTGGCAGAATACCCAAACAATGCCTGCACTAGATGCTGTTTGGCTGAGAATTTTCTGCTCAGCTTCTTTGACAAAATTCCATTAAAAACATTTTTTTAACCTAGTGTTGCCAACAGGGCCACCCATTGAATTAATTTTGGCCAATTTAGTAGGAGTCGATTTATTCAATCTGTGTTAGATAGAATTTAAATGGATGTTAATTTATCATAAATGATAAATGACACTAACCTTAAACTGCTTGCTGTTACAGATGCCATAGAGGGCACAGATCTTGCAGATCATACAGAGTTTCTGTAGACTGCTGGGATGCATACATCGCATAGAGCCACTATATACTGCTGGGAAACAGGTGGGGTTACATGTAGTTTAGAGCTGCAGGGGACTTAATACCCTGGTGCTACAGACTGCACAGGGCAAGGGGTCTTGTAAAATTCAAAGCTTCTACGGGGGCAGAAGACCTTGTGCGTAGCATTGATGTAAAATTGACTTCTCGTGAGAAAAGAGCTCTTACTTCACTATCTGTAATACAGAGCTGCTGTAGACTGATGGGTTAGGAGGGGCTCGAAGAGAACACAGAGCTGCTACAAACCTCTCAGGTCAGAGGGGCTTACATATAATACAGAGCTGCTATAGACTGCTGGGAGTAGGGGGCATAGAATTAACCGCTATTGGGATCAGAGGGTCATATAGGGTCTTTTACATAATACAGCCTGAGGCAGTGAGTGAATGGGGGGACAGAGGGTTTTATGCATATTATAGAACTATTAAAGACTACTGGGAACAGCTTATACAGAGCTCCATTAAGTTACTACTGCACAGGCGCAAATTTGTTGATTCAAGGCACAGGAAGACTTTTTTTTCCTACTTAAACTCCATTCCAATCTTTTACAAAGCCGGGAAAATGCCTATTGACAAGTGTTATATGCCACCATTAACACATGTGCTCTGCAAAATGTTGACTGTTACCTGAATGAATGACTGCCCCTTAAAGTCTATGGGCTATAAAACCCAAAAAATTTATTTTTTACATTTAATATACACTATATTACCAAACGTATTGGGACACCTGCCTTTACAAGCACATGGACTTTAATGGCATCCTAGTCCTACTCCGTAGGGTTCAATATTGAGTTGGCCCACCTTTACAGCTATAACAGCTTCAACTCTTCTGGGAAGGCTGTCCACAAGGTTTAGGAGTGTGTCTATGGGAATGTTTGACCATTCTTCCAGAAGAGCATTTATAAGGTCAGGCACTGATGTTGGAGAGAAGTCCTGGCTCGCAATCTGCGCTCTAATTCATCCCAAAGGTGTTCTATCGGGTTGAGGTCAGGACTCTGTGCAGGCCAGTTCCTCCACCCCAAACTCGCTCATCCATGTCCTAATGGTACTTGCTTTGTGCACTGGTGCGCAGTCATGTTGGAACAGGAAGGGGCCATCCCCAAACTGTTCCCACAAAGTTGGGAGCATGAAATTGTTCAAAATATCTTGGTATGCTGACACCTTAGGAATTCTCTTCACTGGAACGAAGGGGCCAAACCCAACCCCTGAAAAACAACCCCACACCATAATCCCCCCTCCACCAAATGATTTGAACCAGTGCACAAAGCAAGGTCCATAAAGACATAGATGAGCGAGTTTGGGGTGGAGTCAAAATATTAGTGGTCAGGCTCCACTCTGTGCCACCCCCCCCCCCCTCTCCTTACTTAAATGACTACAAGAAAACAGCAATTCCCCTAGTTGTTGGGACTTTAAAGGCACTTTAATTGTAGAACACACAAAAGTGGTAATTATAAAAAATAGATATTTATTTATACATGATAAAAAATGAAAGATTGTTACAAAACACAATGTATACATGGTATGAACAACTATAAAAAAGACAGACAGTCTTGTAAGGTATTCCAGAAAACAGATGTTACTGGTAAATCAAAATCCTACTTTCCTGATGGGACAGTACAGGACATGGACTGCTCTCAATCTTTATGACTGTGATGTCCAAAAGCAGCTCAAATGAGGGATTTTTCAAAAGCAGCAATGGCTAAAAGGTAAATTCTCATAGCATACAGTATATCTAGAAAGTGAAGAGAAATTTCTCTTGAAGGTTTTGGAGCAGGATGTAAAGAACAAACAATATCCTGATTAAGGTGGCAAGCAGAGACCATTTTTGGGATGAAAGAGGCATCAAGACCACTTTGTTCTAATGCAACACTAAGAAACACTAAGAAAAACTACTTAAGGATAAGGCTGCTAACTTTCTATTCACAGAAGTAATAGCCACAAAAAAAAGGCCATCTTAGGGGTAGAGTCAGACAAGGGAATATCTCTAATAGATTAAAATGTGGCTTTTAAAGAGCCGAGAAAAACAAGGGGTCACATGAATAAACAGAGGCAGAGAACAAAGGTCTTGACTAGAGAGTGAGAGGCCAATGCACTTTTGAAAATAAATGGCATAGGCTAAGATTTGTCTCCTAGTGGTGCTTATGGCCCAATGTTGGTCCAGACCAGACTGAAAAAAGTACAGAATACATCACACTTCGTACTTTCTAGGATGGAAGTTCCTTGACTGGTACCAACCTTAAGTAGGCCTTCCATATGAGATGGTAGACTTTACGAAAAGCCAACTTCTTAGCCTTCAAGAGTGTGGGAATGACTGAATCCAAAAGTCCTGGAGACAGTAGGTTTGGACACTCTGGAAGAGCCTGTGGAACATCTGCTGGGAGCATGAGTATGTCTGCATTCTTTGTCTTCCAGTGCCAGTTCAGTGAAATTAGGATGACTGGAATGCCCTCCTTCTCTGCGGAGAAGGTGAGGAAGAATATTGAGGGGCAAAGGCATAGATCATGTTTAACTGATCCCATGGCATCATAAGAGCATGCACTGTGAAGGCCCATGGGTCCTTGAACCTAGAGACAAACCTGTATAGTTTTTTTTATTGAATTTGGACTGCAGGAGGTCCCCATTTAGCGCCCCCCGCCTTTGACAAAGTGATTAAAAGACTTCTGGATGGAGAGCCAATTTCCCCTGGTCCAGTGCTGGCAACTAGTTTCCATACTAGGGATTTTGCCAGTGAACAGGGCCGGAACCTGAGGTCCTGTCCAAGAGAGAATCAAGTCCAGTTCCCATGCAGCAGCATGACTTGTAGTGCATCCTGGATGATTGATGTAGGCCACAGAATTGTCTGACTGGATTCCCGTCAGGTGTCCTCCCAATGGAGGAGTCCAGCTTTAAAGAATCAAATGACTCACCCTGAGTTCCAGAATGTTAATTGGAAAGCAAGATTGCTCCGATGACCATGTCCCCTCTACCAATAAGGTGTTCAGGACTGCTTCCCAGCTTAATAGGCTGGAACCTGTCATGAGAACCTTCCGCAACTCTGGAGGAAAGGGCTTCCTAAACTCCAGCACTGAGATAGAAATCTGCCATGCTAATGAGCATCTAACTTTGGTGGTCAGATGCATGGAGCAGTCCAAAGTGTTTCACACAGCCAGAAAGTGTATTTGCACCATTCTTGAGTGATACTAGCCATACCACACACATTTGAAGGAGACAATCATGAGACCCAAGACCCTATTGCATGTACAAATCAAGAGCTTCCTTTCAACCTAGAGAACAAAGGGAGAGAAGTTTTTCCTGAGGCAGAAAGGTTCTGGACAAGGCTATTTCCAGTGGCAGCCCCAGCTGCTCCAGTCTGTGAGATGGGCCCAGCAATGACTTCTTTTGGTTTAGGATTGAACTAAAACTCTGCATAGTTTGTACCATATGTTAGATGTTGTCTGACAGGGTCAAGAAGGACTGGTCCATTAACAGGATATCATCCAGGTACCCCACAATGATAATCTCTTGAAAATGAGCAGAGCCAAAACTGGGGAAAGCATGTTTATGAAAACCCAGGGGGCTGTGGACAGGCCAAAGTAAGGGTGACAAATTGGAAATGCTGACCAACTACAGCAAAACACAGATCACACTGATAAGGCAGAAAAATGGGAATGTGCAGATAGGCATCCCAGATGTCCATGGGGGACAAAAATCCCCCAGAAGAAGGGAGGGGAATGACCGACCTGACATTTTTCATGGGAAACATCTGAATCCCTGGGAACAAGTTTAGAGTTTTAATTTCACAGAATGGGCTGAATTGCTCCAATTGGGTTTTGGAACCACAAAGAGCTATAAGTAGAAACCTTGAAAGTGTTCTCCTGTTGGTACAGGGGTAATGACCACTTGGTCCAAGAGCTGTTGGGCAGCAGCAAACAGATACACTTGGTGTGCTGGAGAAAGAGACAAGTTGGATAGCATAATCTAGAGCAGTGTTTTTCAACTCCGGTCCTCAGGGCACACTAACAGGCCAGATTTTAAGTATTACCTTGGGGAGATGTAGACTAGAATGCTGCAATCACTGAGCAGCAAATTATATCACCTGTGATGCATTTTAGTTTTCTTACAAACCTGGCCTGTAGGTAATGCCTCCTAGTTGTGGGCAGCATACGGACCAGCAGTTGCCTGCTAAAAGTTTCATTTAATTCTGTTGCTGTAGGGGGTGCAAGCCAGCCCTGGGCCCAGCGGGCCAGGCCCCTTGGGACATTTGGGCCCCTTACAAGTGTATTGGCTGTCCCCCCCTGATGGCGGCCCTGTCAACACAGATAATGTAAAGCCGTCCCCGCCGAGAGAAGACAGTGATTATCACTAGCCGCCATGCGGTAGGCTGGTTGTACCCAACTTGGTACATTCAGCCTGCCCAATATTAGTTTGAATCTCGGCTGGTTCCTGCTGAATGGCCGGCCTTACTCTCCATGACCTCCTTGATATACTTATCTAGGGAGGGACCAAACAGCTTTTTGCCTATAAAGGGTAACTGCTTAAGGCATTTGTTGCAAAGGAGTTATGCTGACTAGTATTTAAGCCAAAGAATCCTGTGAATGTGTACAGAGAGAAGGCTCATCTTGGAAATTTGGCAAAGTGTATTCACCCAAGTGTAAGGCTGAAGGCAAAAGGGCCACCAGTTGCACATGTTTACCTTTTGCTTTGCTTCCCCATTGCTACATTCAGCTGCCAGAAGCAAAGAAAGGATGCCACATGTAAGATGCAAGCCAGTCTCCGCTATCAGCAATGTCACATGGGAGGTAGGGTAGTGAGTCACATGTTTTTTAATATCCAGATATACTGGGTGTCTTTTTTTGCTCTTGACGAAGGACAACAGGAAAGTAAGTACAAGCAACTGATGGGGCCACCATTAAAGAGAACCTTTTACTAGGTTTAGCTTTAAGTGAATGTCCCATCTACTGTTTGTTTTAAAGCATCACATGGCCTTTTCTGTTACAAACTACTGACCCATGGAGAGCCATGTTTTGGCCCACTGAGCCTTCTAAATCCTACCTGCAACACACTCACTGTTAGGGATGCCGCTAGAAATGCCAGGGCCCCATACAGCCTACCTGACAGGCCCCCCCCACTTCCTGCGAAAATATCAAAATTATATTATCACCCCCCCCCAATCTCTCTTCCTAGCACAAATCCCTCCCAATCACCCCTCCACACAACCCCCCAAATCCCTCCACAAATTCACAACCCCATCCCCCAGCACAAATTCCCCCCCTCCTTGCACAAATCCCCCAGCCCCGCTCCTAGCACAAACTTTCCCCCCAATCCCCGCTTCTGACTCAAATCCCCCAAACCCTCCTACAAGCACATACCCCCCCCATTCCTCCTTCTACCAATCCCCCCCCCCCCAATCCCCATTACACTTTCTAGCAAAGAGAGCTGCCAATCCCTCAAACATCCCAGGCATAAATTATTTTCCCATTATTATTTCTGTAAGCCCCCCAAACCGACAGGGAGAAACCACTACTAAGCCAGGAGGGGGTACACTGTGTTGTGCTTTCCCCTCCTGTCTGAACAACACACGGCATAAGAGACAGGATCGCTCTTACATTGCATCGGACTGTACACTCACACACACAGTTTGATTACCGCCCCCTATCCACATTTCCTGCTGTCGGGAGATGAGCAGCCTGTGGAGGAGGTAGGGGGTGGTAATCAAACTTTGTGTGTGAGTATACAGTGCGATGCAATATAACAGCAATCCTGTCTCTTATGCTGCATTGACGAGTGTTGTTCAGACAGGAGGGGCGAGCCCACAGAGCACCACACAGCGCACCTCCTTCCAGGTCTTACAGTACCTCTCCACGACTCCACCACTTCTCCATAGTGCCGTACCCATGTCCCAGCTCTGAGTGTGGGCGGGGACAAACATCTGAAAGCCGGCGAGAGGGGAGAAACCGGCTTTCAGCTGGTGGAGGAAGAGGCAGACAGTGAATCGCTCTGTCATTGATCCCTCTCCCCATCAATCCTCCTGCTGCCCGGGCCCCCCTATGTGCCCAGGCCCCATACAGGAGTACTGGCTGTACCCCCCTCATGGCGGCCCTGCTCACTGTTCCTGTGTATTTTTGTTATACGCAGTGAACTTTAGTGCAACACTGATCATTTCCTTTGAATGGAAAACAGATCACACAAATCTAAACTGTTTCAGTACAGATAATGCAGCAGCTCATAATCAAAGATAAAGGCCAACCATCTATAATTTGAGATTAAGAAAAACTACAGGTCATTTTTTTTCAGTCAGTTCTTGACAGACAATAATTTTTCTAAAAATGTTTTTGAACTATCTTCAGTCTAAAAATATGTACCATTTGCGGTGTTCTTCGAACTTTTTGACCCCTTCTTAAAAGACATTGGCCATAGCTAAAGGCTTTGTGTACTAGAAACTAGACACATGAACCATCCCCCATGTGTGAACACAAGGGCAAAGAGGAGACATTTTCCCTTTGGGCTAATCTGACCATGACCGCAGATGCCCTAGGTGACAGTTTGGAGTTTGTGTATTGGAAAGTACAGGGATGTATACTGGTGTTTTCAGTCAATAAAGCCCTCTAGCCTACTCTTTGAAATGAAAAAGTACACTTTTTAAGGATGGTCATTTCCTATATGCCCTATTATATGAATGAAGAATAATAGTAGCGCAAAAAGTAACTTATGATGTAACTCACAAATTGCATAAAAATACAACCATAAAATAAGGGGTGATTTAAAACACTTCAATATAGGATAAAAAGTCCTTTAAAGTCCATAGACCGTCCAGGATAGAGTGATGTTGTTAATGGATCACCTTTTTCAACCACCACCAAGTGTCACACAGTAGAAGTGGCAACTCACCAGATATAGTGGCTCAGGTGTTCTCACACAAGAGCACAAAAAGCAGGAATCAAAGGTATTAATGATGGGTGTCAGAAACAGCCTTGATCAATCCTTGCTGTATACACTAGATCCGATGTCCCTTCCACAAACTCTACTCAGTATAATGGCCACATGCAAGGTAAAATGACTACAATAGTGAAGTACTGTAAACTCAACTTTATTATAAAAAGAGAATTGCACTCACATATGTAGGAAAAGATAAGGCTTCCATATAACAATCAACAGCGGTCAGGCAGGAATCCTCACGCGAATAGCCTCCCGGGTTGACTCCACGCCAACCCCGATACTTCCGGGTGGGTCCTCTACCGTACCACGTGGTGGTAAAAAATTTGGGGGAGCATACCCATGTATTTCCAAAGCTGCTGCAGCTATGAACCAAAAGACATGTATATTAAAAAAGAATAGCGCGCAAATGCAAAAGAAATTACTACCAAATCTAAAGAGAGTCCATAAATAAAAATGGGGGTTTGGTCCCACCATATGGCCATATCGTGCTCAAGCCCACTACTGCGTCAAAGTACCCCATTATCAGTGGGTCCTACACTATCCATGAAAAAGAGATGAATCAAGCCTTTCTAACCCGTGGAGATAATACTCCTTGCTGGGAAAAATGTGCAAATGCACTACAGGGGACTTCTCCTATATCCACTTGATGGTGGACACTGATTGAGTACAGGTGTATGTGGGGGGTGGGGAGGGCTGCTCAACCTCGATAGTCTGGTCAGACCGAATACATAATAAACAGGCAAAAAATTTGGGGGAGCATACCCATGAATTTCCAAAGCTGCTGCAGCTATGAACCAAAAGACATGTATATTAAAAAAGAATAGCGCGCAAATGCAAAAGAAATTACTACCAAATCTAAAGAGAGTCCATAAATAAAAATGGGGGAGTCCATAAAAAAATGTTTCTTGGAAGGTAATATCATAATGTGCCAGTATGCATTGCATACCAGCACATTATGAAAGACTTACCTTAAAGGAAGCCCTCCACTGGTGCGCTGTCACCACTGACAGGGCTTCCATCTTCACCTGGTCTTCCTTCCGGTGTTCTAAAATTTTGTCGGACCCATGAAAATTCCGGACCTTGGGGTCACTGCTCAGCGCCCTTTCATCCACGAGACCCCAAATTTTTATCAGATGTAGGGGAGCGTCTTGGCTACCTACGATACAATTTTGGGGTCTCCAGCACCATTGGTTCGCACGTGACAGCAATTTTCCTGCGGCGGTGTGTGCGTCCCACCTCAGCCCCTCCTCCTCTCAATCAGCTGTTCGCTAGGTTAGAATTTCATCGGACCTTGAAAATGTGTTGTGCGCATGCGCACCGGGGCTCCCACCAGCCGGAAGTGACGAGGTCTGGAATTTTCATGGGTCCGACAAAATTTTAGAACACCGGGATAGCAGGCTCTGGCCACTGAAATGGATAAGCCACAATGACGTCACTTTCGTGGCACAGAGCTCTGAAGGAACGAGACGAGTATGCTATTCCTTCAGAGAGCATACGCCGGGGAAGTCACCAGCTGCCAAACAAGTAAATACGGTATCTCCTAAACGGTGCATGTTTAGGAGATATTCATTTTTTCTACAGGTAAGCTTTTTTTTTATGAGCTTACATGTAGGTAAAAAATGACAAATCATAGTTTACTACTGCATTAACTTCCATAATCATGTGTTGGAGTTATGTCATGCTGGACTGTCCAATCAAGATGGGAAAATTTGCCAAAGCCAGAGGAAGACCAGGCACGGATGTTGGCGCCAGCAAGGGGAGTTGAGTTTAGTTCCTCATCAAAACCTTTTGCAGGGATACATTCTGCAATACACTCCCTACATGGGTTCTAATTCTTCCCTACTCTATCCAAAAAACAAGAAAAAAAAAGTTTTGGAGTAAGATACACCTTAGGACTTGTTAACACCTTATCAATTGTTTAGTATTTGACCTTTTCACACCATGCTTTTTCAGTGGTTTGCAGAAAATCACGGCTCAGCAAACATGGTGTAAAGCTCCAGACGCCATTTTTTTTGTTTTATATAGTTTGAGAAGGCAACTTGCTGTCTGTGTCTCTTCTGGGATTACTCCTTACCCTCTGTTCTCTCTGAACACCTGGACAGGACGCAAACCCTCCAAGGTATGAATGAAGACTCTTCCATTAATGTGTGGAAGAACAAGAGCCCATTCAGAAGACCATTGCAGCAGTGGCTGCCCATCTCCCAATAGGTTGCACAGTGAAGCTTTGGGAGAAGCAGAGACAGGTAAGTATAATGCTTGTTCACACCATGTCCATGAGTGGTGTTTTTGTGCACGCTACAGCACATGTATGGCGTGAACAGGAGACATAGAAAGCAATTGTTGTCTATGTGCCCTGCTCACACCATTCACAAGCAGTGGTGTAGAGAAAAGCGTAGCTCAACGAACATGGTGTAAACAAGACCAAGACTTTGAAGTGGGGGAGGGGGTGTGGTTTAATTTAAAGGATACAGTAACTGTACTAAAAAGATAGCTTTTCTTTAAAGTGAATCTGTGCTTTTTTTTTACATAGTTAAATAGTTACATAGTTAGTGAGGTTGAAAAAAGACATCAGTCCATCCAGTTCAACCTATGATGTCATATACACATTAGGACCAGTTCTGCAAAAATAGGTTCTCTATATGCAATCCTAGCAAAAAGATGATGCTTTGGGCCCCAAAGGTTGTGCCCCTACCAACTACAGGCAGTGGTGTATTTTGGATTTGTGCTGCCCTAGGCAAGACTTGGGCAAGGGTGCCCCCCCCTCCTCTTATGTAAATTTGCCCCACTCCTTTTTTAATGGATGTGACTCCCTCCAAAATCGAAGGACTTCAAGTCCCAGCATGAACCCCTGAGATCTCATGAGGGGGGGGGGAGGGGGGGTGGGAGAGAGAGAGGAGGGTGGTTGAGGGAGAGAGAGAGAGAGAGAGGGGGGTGGGTGAGGGAGGGAGTGAGAGAGGGGGGTGGGTGAGGGAGGGAGGGAGAGAGAGGGGGTGGGTGAGGGAGGGAGGGAGAGAGAGGGGGGATAAGAGAGAGAGAGAGTGTGGGTGGGTGAGGGACGGAGGGAGAGAGAGAGGGGGGTGATGAAGGAGAGAGAGAGAGGGGGGGATGAAAGAGAGAGAGAGAGAGGGGGGGTGAGGGGGGATGAGAGAGAGAGGGGGTGAGAGAGGAGGATGAGAGAGAGAGAGGGGGTGAGAGAGAGAGAGTGGGGGATGAGAGAGAGAGAGAGAGTGAGAGAGAAGGGGTGAGAGAGAGAGGGGGGATGGGAGAGATAGAGAGAGAGGGGGGATGGATGAGAGGGGTGAGAGAGAGGGAGAGAGCGAGAGAGAGAGAGGGGGGCTGGGTGAGAGAGAGAGAGAGAGAGAAAGTGAGAGGGGAATGGGTGAGAGAGAGAGAGAGGAGGGGTGGGTGAGAGAGGGGGAGAGAGACGGCTCTAGCAACCAGTGGCCAATAGAATCTCAGGTTGAGGAGTCAGCTTTTCTGCTGCCCCTCTGCAAAGTGCCGCCCTAGGCCTGGGCCTTGTTGGTCTAGGCCAAAATACAGCACTGACTACAGGTATGAGAAAATGACCCGGTTTTGTATGTCAGCTCCTGATTATTTAGCAAAGCCAAACATCTGGGCAAAAATGAAATGGTGACTGATGTTCTATTACCATGCTGTAGGTGTGCTGCTCTGAAGCATGCATCTTTCCTGCTAAGCCCCTTAGTGCATTGCATCACAGGTACTGCAAAACTGCATTTTACTACGTAAATGTCTAAACTTGGGCTTCTGCTTACAGGAGGGAGAAATGTCAGAAATATATAGGTTGCTATGAGCAACATCTCATTTGTCATTTAGTATATCAGGTATGTGTTATGAGGATCTCTTGTTAATAAAGAATTCAGCATCAAAGGGAGCTGGCTGATAACCTGTTGACATTCTGCCACAGTCTGATTGCTCTTGGAACCTCGGGCTACTGCCTGTGTGGCCGTCTCTTCCAGCTGCCTCCACTATGATGCTCTTACATGCAGTCACCTGCCTTTCCATAGGCATATCCATTGTTCCTGATCTTGAACTACTATGAATTGTTCCTGACATAACCACAGGCAATTCTATCATCTGGTTCCTCATGTTCAGAGTCGGGAAGATAATGCTTATTTTGGATAAAATGTGACTCCCTATGAAAGGCTGTTGAGTATCTGAAGCAGAAGTTTAGCCTCCTTATTAGTTTTCTTAGCCACTAAACACAGCCAGTTTAATCCAACTCTGAATACTTCTGATCTGACCACCCTTTGATTAGCAGAAGCTACTTTCGGTTGCTTGGAAGGACTTTACAAAGGTCACTGCAGGTATTGATGCAGCTCATAACCAGAGATCAAACAGGAGCCATACATAAACTAACTTGATATCATGAAAGTAAACTGGTCATTTTTATCATGGTGTCTCCTTCATACAGAACAAATCACTGCAACCTTCTTTATTTGACCGCCCATCAGCAAAAGCTAGGCTAGGTTCACGCTTTCACATAACATTTGTGCATTTTGATGAAGCCTTGATGCATTTGTCATATGTTTTTTATGCGCTGATGTCAATAGGACCAAAAATGTACCAAAAGAAATGCCTGCACCTTTTATCAAGTTATACTGAAGCATATTGCATAGGTTTGAAGGGGCTTTATAGACAATAATGGGGTTCTTCTTGTTATGTGTTATCACTCGTCAGCTGAGGTGCGACAAATTACATAGTGCGAACAAGGGCTAAAATACAGGCCCATCCTAGTAGATCATTTAAGATTCTAAAAACATGACAGCAAAATAGTCAAGACTGTACTATTTTTTCTTTTACTTTTATTGTTAGCATTTTTTTATACAGGTGTATACTGTATTCATTATTTCACGTTCTGAATTCTGTTAGTTTATGAACATTGTATTTTTTATGTTGATACATTTTGAGAATATAGAATAAAATATATTATTAGACCATCATTTGTGTTATGTCTTTTAATGCTATAGACCCCTGGAGTCCAACCCGTAACCCGAGTTGCATGTAGCCCTTTGGTTCTTACTGTGTGGTCTTTGGGTCCCAGTAACCAGTTGGCCTTCACGATTAGGTGCCATGTCAGGGAGAAAGACGCCAGGGAAGACATCTGTGTGTGGCTGGATGTTGTTGCTCAGAAGAGAATAACATTTTATCAAAAAGAAAGCAGCAGTGGTTCAACCCTTCCTTTCTACTTATTTACCAGCAGCCATTAGTCAATGCCTTGCGTAGTAAGGAACAGTGAAGGAAGATATTTAAAACATATGCTACTACTAGTTTTGGTTTATTTCTTTTACACCTTCATTCTTTTTTCCCTTTTTGGATATTTGTTTTTCACTGACTTTTTATAATGGATCTTGCTGAAAGGAATATCAAATGTGATGCCTGTAATTTTTAAGGGGGCTGAAGGAAGCACTGCCTAGGAAATGTAATGGCAGTATTCTCTAGCAGTCCCCTGTAATGTGTCCACAACCTCCGACAGTCTCCAGCAGGATGTCTCTGGTCTCCATCAATAGCTGTAGTACGGTTGAAGTCTCTGTACCATGCCCCTTGTCTCTTACCATCTACTGCACTGCAGTGGTCTCCAAACTGAGGACCTATGCTTGCTATTATCTGGCCCTTGGGGCACTGTTCCTCCCACTGATACGAGCAGTGTTGGGGGTAACTAGTTACAAAGTAACTGATTACAGTAACTACATTACTTTTTTTGGTAACTAAGTAAAGTAACTAGTTACAATACTAATATTGGTAACTACACTACTTTACTAGGCTATAGGAGGTAACTACACTACTTTACTAGGCTATAGGAACGCGCTTTCCTGCGTTACCCAAGCCGTGCGATACAATCGTTATTTCGAAGAATAGAGAGGGATGAAGTTTATAACTTTTTGTTGCACTTTATGTTTTATTCTGTTTTTCAGCTTTTGTTCTCATGTTTCCCAAAGCCTGTGTTTATACAATAAACTCCATGCAGAAAGAGTGTCATGTATCTTCTTCTACACGGTCAATTAAGAAAGAGGAAAGTAAAGTAATAAGTAGTGAAGTTACTTTTCAAATGCAGTAACTAGTAAAGTAATCTCATTACAATTTACAGAAGTAACTAGTAACTAGTAACTAGTTACATTTTTTGAGTAACTACCCCAACACTGGATACGAGACACTATTCGTTAGACTGACACCAACAGGGCACACCCACTGAAACCAACAATGGGGCACTGTTTCTTCCACCAACACCAACAATAGGCAATGTTAATCCCACTGACGCCAAAAATTGGTCTCTATTCCTCTATTTTTTTTCCTTTAATGAAAGGTAAAAAGATACATAGAGATCTGTATTCCTCTTACCAATACCAACGATGGTGCACTATTCCTCCTATTGACCACAGGTGCTATGGATTTATTTTACTCCCACTAACTACCAAGCTTGAGTCATTGTTTACTCCCACTGACGCTTGGGCATATTTTACTCTCATTGGCCATAGTTCAGCCCCCCTAAAGTTTGAAGGACAATAAACTGACTTTTTGTTTATAAAGGTTGGAGACCTCTGATCTACTGTATTACATTTGCAGTTGGTGTTGTCAAGGACCAGAACTTGAGGCCCAGTTTTTTGCTTTCAGCTACCACCATAAGGAATGTTTGCTCCTGACCTCTGAAATATGCAGGCTGTTTTGTAATTTACATCTTGCACTATCCTGAACTGTATACACTATGTTGTAATAAAACAATTTTTTTGGGGACATTTTATGACCTTAGCAAAATGTGATACACCCATTTTTTTTCCCTTCAAAATGTTTGGACTTTTTTTCTAGTCTATAATAAAAAATAAAAAAAACCCAGGGATTATGAAAGCCAACCTCCAGGACACCTGAAAATATTTGCCTCTCAGTGGTGCTGCACCGATAATGCAAGGGGTAACATCTTGTTTAGGTCTATGGGGCATAGAAAAAAAAAGTATTTACCAGCTCTTCCACACTGCTAGACCGGTCCCTGCAGTGTTTTCTCCCCTATGCACCAATGGTCTAAGGTCCTGACAACATCAAGACTGATGCAGGGTCCATAGTCCTGCATTGGACATGAGGATGCTGCAGAAGAGTCCACAACTAGAGCATGGGGGATGGCTGTTTGCCAGGATAATGGAGGTTCAAGTAAGTGAGGCTCCATTAACACTTGTGCGACTTGTCATGCAACTTTGGACATCAAAGTA
Source organism: Pelophylax lessonae (assembly GCF_965119305.1). Lineage (NCBI taxonomy): Eukaryota > Metazoa > Chordata > Amphibia > Anura > Ranidae > Pelophylax > Pelophylax lessonae. The sequence goes on from NC_138773.1 coordinate 282,500,409, forward strand.
TCATGACAAGTCGTTTCCCATGTTTTCCAATGATAACCATTTATATTTGGGCAACTTAAAGTTGCAGAGACTTTAAGGTAGTTCATGCACTACTTTGGTCTGACTTTCTTGCAACTTGAGGGCCATAGACTTCAATTTTAACCCTCAAAAGTTGCATGAAAGTGGTAGCTGAATGTTATATAATGCAACAGTTGTTCATTATCACTAGTCCAAGTCAAAGTTATATCCAAGTGGCATCCATCCAAAGTTGCGTCAAGGTTACTTCAAAGTTGCATCAAGGTTGCACTCCAAAGTCAGTTAGATCAGAGAGCCTGAGACTGACAGTTCCCGGCTCTCTGCTCAAAGAATGCTAAGAACTGAGCGATCAGTGGTCTTTGATCGCTCAATTCTCAGTGCAGAGCCGGCAGGGGACAGATGCAGCATTGAATTGATGCTGCATCCACCTAAATGATGATAAATGTTTTTTTTTTTCAAGATCTAATACTTCTCTTTTAAATTATTACATAGCTGCTTTAATTGGAGTTTTTGGATTCGTCAGGAGTTCAGTTTTAAGAGCCAATAGAACATCTTTCTTCAAGCTTAAACAGTTTACTTATGCATCTTAGAAACAAAATTGAAAAGACTGTAGAACCGTTTAGAGAGCTTACCACTGTTCCGGAAATGTTATTGAGCTCACATTCAATTAGATGAAAAAATAGTTGTCACAACGTTATCCGTCAACCCCAGCTTTCATATGTTGTGCTCCTTGTTTGTCAGAAAACATTTCAAATTCCACTCATTTTTTCCATCTGCGTCTGTCTAACAATTAAAGCTTTTCACAGCACTGCAATGAGGGGTCGATATGAACTTCCTTGAATTCTTTGTGGGGCGTAGAGACTATTGTAATACTCCATGTGAATGCAGAATAAGCAATATTTATTCTTTTAGAAACACTGAGTCTTGCATTGTTCCACATCAGCTGCAATATTCTGGAGAATTGCACTGCAAAAGGCCAACACTGTGTATATCGCCATCTGTATGACCAGCAGTGGCGCTGGAATTTCAGCTAATCCCGGTTCACATGTAACAATCCCACGGCTTCCTTAAAGCAAAACTTCACTTTCTTAAAAAAAAAAAAAGAAAGAATTGATATACTGTATGCCACTATGTGCAATTAATCCAGGTACACCAAAACAAAACGTGTGCAAAGTTTTGCGCTAGCATGTAGTGCTAAGTTGCAGCAATGCATGTTTTAAGTGTTATTGTGATAGGCAACACATCTTGCCAATGGACGCGCATTGTAGTGCATTACCAAAAATCCTACCTACAGGCACAATTTTTGGTCTGTTGTGGTGCGTTGGGCCCTTTTTCCAATGATTACACAGCCCTAGCACAACGCACATTAGGGTGCAACACAATACACATGCATTTCATGCATTGCAGCAGACCAGACTGGTGTGTAGTGTATGGGACCTTATAATGTGTGTTTTATTTTTTGTAAAGTAGCCACAGCAAAGTACATGCTCCCTGCTGAAGGATTGGACAGATGAGGATGAGTCATAGCTCTGCGGAGAGACCACTGCTTCCACACAGAGAATAAAGGGTCCTTTGCAACAGCATGGTGGCAGGGGACATGCTTTTCTATTCAAGTTGTTGCTACTTTTTAAATGCCTCTGCACTCATGTGTCAGGTTTCCTCCCACTGTCCAATATGCCTCCCTAATGTGTGGGTGTAGTGTGAAACACTTCAGAAAAAACTGAGCTGCACCTGAGCACAATGAGCAGACCTTGCTAGCAGATCCTGCTCTCTGGTAGGCCAAGAACAATATAGATTCACCTGGCAAACCCTCTGATAAGCAGAAAGATCCAAACCATGCTCTCTCTCTAGCACCTACTTAGGAGGGTGCTACATTCACCCCCCCCCCCCCCACCAAACTGAACCATGTCCTCACTGGCTGTGAGAATCCGCCCCTTCAAAAATACCTGTACAAAACTTACAGGGAGTATCCCAAAAACTTGGAAAAGGGGAAAATGGAAATAACATATGTACAGGACCATGGGACATACCCCATATGTGGCCAGTAGATACAATAAATGATGTGAAAAATATATATCTCTGCTGTACAATACTTAGAAATTTACACGTAGGATTTTACCAGGTGCATTTGATTATTTACCCCCCGCCAAACAAAAATCTGTCTGACAGGAAAAGTTTAAATATATTGACTAACTATGCTACAAATACCATTTGTACAAACAGTATCTCACAAAAGTGAGTACACCCCTCACATTTTTGTAAATATTTTATTATATTTTTTCACGTGACAACACTGAAGAAATGACACTTTGCTACAATGTAAAGTAGTGAGTGTACAGCTTGAATAACAGTGTAAATTTTCTGTCCCCTCAAAATAACTCAACACACAGCCATTAATGTCTAAACCGCTGGCAAACAAAAGTGAGTACACTCCTAAATGAAAATGTCAAAAATTGTGCCATTTTCCCTCCCGGTGTCATGTGACTCGTTCATGTTACAAGGTCTCAGGTGTGAATGGGGAGAATGTGTGTTAAATTTGGTGTTATCGCTCTAAATCTCTTATACTGGTCACTGTATATTCAACATGGCACCTCATGGCAAAGAACTCTCTGAGGATCTGAAAAAAGAATTGCTCTACATAAAGATGGCCTAGGCTATAAGAAGATTGCCAAGACCCTAAAACTGAGCTGCAGCAAGGTGGCCAAGACAATACAGCGTTTTACCAGGACAGGTTCCACTCAGAACAGGCGTCGCCATGGTCGACCAAAAGTTGAGTGTTGAGTGCACGTGCTCAGCGTCATATCCAGAGGTTGTCTTTAGGAAATAGACATATGAGTGCTGCCAGCATTGCTGCAAAGGTTGAAGGGGTGGGGGGGTCAGCCTGTCAGTGTTCAGACCATACACTCAGACCCTGCACTACATCAAATTGGTCTGCATGGCTGTTGTCCCAGAAGGAAGCCGCTTCTAAAGATGATGTACAAGAAAGCCCACAAACAGTTTGCTGAAGACAAGCAGACTAAGGACATGGATTACTGGAGCCATGTCCTGTGTTCTGATGAGACCAAGATAAACTTATTTGATTCAGATGGTGTTAAGCCTGTGTGGCGGCAACCAGGTGAGGAGTACAAAGACAAGTGTGTCTTGCCTACAGTCAAGCATGATGGTGGGAGAGTCATGGTCTGGGGCAGCATGAGTGCTACAGTTAATTGATTGAGCTATGAATGTCAACATGTACTGTGACATACTGAAAGAGAACATGATCCCTCCCTTCAGGGACTGGGCCGCAGGGCAGTATTCCAACATAATAATGACCACAAACACACCTCCAAGATGACCACTGCCTTGCTAAAGAAGCTGAGGGTAAAGGTGATGGACTGGCCAAGCATTTCTCCAGATGTAAACCTTTTGAGCATCTGTTGGGCATCCTCAAATGGAAGGTGGAGGAGCGCAGGTCTCTAACATCCACCAGTTCCATGATGCCGTCATGGAGGAGTGGAAGAGGACTCCAGATGGTGGATGGTAGTTGGCAGTGAAGAGAGTGCCTGTGCTCTCGATCTTCTGGGTCAGCTGACCGTAACCAGCCTGGACCGCAGCGTTACAGCGCGTGACGTCACTAACGGGCAAAGGGGAACACAACGCGTTTCCGAGCATGCGCGCTGGCCCCACTGGGCATGAGCGCTCCTTTTTCAAGTGTCACTGACAAGCCGTTCATCATTTACCTAATGTGAGTGTACATTTGTGCTTTTATCCATTATTAAACTACTGCACTTAGAGGCACTCTTCTTCTCCTTCTTTGTCCTCCTGATCTACAGTGGCAACCTGTGAAGCTCTGGTGAACCTCATGCCTAAGAGGGTTAAGACAGTACTGGAAAATAATGGTGGCCACACAAAATATTGACACTCTGGGCCCCATTTAGACATTTTAGCTTAGGGGTGTACTCACATTTGTTGCCAGCAGTTTAGACATTAATGGGTGTGTGTTGAGTTATTTTGAGGGGACAGCAAATTTACAAACTGTGCACTCACTACTTTTCATTGTAGCAAAGTATCATTTCTTCAGTGTTGTCACATAACAAGATATAATGAAATATTTACAAAAATGTGAGGGGTGTACTCACTTTTTTGAGATACTGTATATATATATATATATATATATGAAATCGACAGTGAATGACCTTTCAAAGGCCAGAGGAGCCTCCAAAAGCCTGAAAAGGAAAGGGTGAACACATAGTAACCATAAATTCCTACATACTTCGTGAGACTGCCCTCTCCGCAGAGGCGACCTTCTCACCTGTGGAATCTCTAGCTCTAACATTCTTGTAGATACTTCTGATGCATCCGGCCCCCTAGGGGCATGCTTGACTCATCGTTATGTTGTGCACCTGTAATCGACAAAAACAGAACAAACTTACCAATCTAACTATATAAAAATAAATAAATACTCGCGCTATGGTAAAAAATGAAGTGAAAAAAGGAAGAAAATAATTAGTAGCAGCTGTGCACCAAGCACTAATCACTTGTAAACATGAAAGAAATAAAACAGCACTAGCATCATATAAACATATATATAACAGTCCAAATAAAGTGATATAATCAATGTAAAGTACTCTTGTGCTCCAATCTTCCTAAAAGTGCTGAAGTGCTCCAGATAAATGAATTCCCTGATGTGACACACACCCCCTTTTATGTTCCTCCTTAGAGGCTACTGGGGAGTTCTTGATCCATTCCTTGTGACCCATCAGTCCTATTTAAATCAAGCTTGTTTGGCTCCCAGACTGAAAAGCTGGGCGCCATTGTTTCTGGTAAGGGGGAACATGAAAGGGTTGTGTGTCACATCACGGAATTAATTTATGTGGAGCACTTCAGCACTTTTAAGAAGATTGGAGCACAAGAGAAATTTAAATTGATTATATCACTTCATTTGGACTGTTATATATATGTTAATATGATGCTAGCACTGTTTTATTTCTGCCAATCTAACTGACTAACGCATTCAGTCCGCTCTGCAGGTTCTCTACCAACATGTGGGATAGCCCGTGCGCTCCGGTTTATTCCGGCATCTTGCTCCTCCACACACGTGTCTGCTTCTCAGCTACACCCCGCAGCTGAAGTGACGTCTCAGCTCCCTTCCTCCCTACGCATTGGCGGCCTGCGAACAGTGACTTCCCCCACGGCCCCAGACTAGCTGACTCTCTAGCAGTGGCTTCTCCCGCAAGGCAGATCGCTTTGGGGCACTTTCTCCTGCGCAGTGCAGTAACCCCTTCGCTGATGCCATAACGCTGCCCAACCTGCATGAATGGTACTGCAATGCAGATTGTGTTTCCTGCTACAGATAAACATACATCTGCCTCTTCTGTGTGTACTTGAGCTGCAGTTGCACTTCCCTATTTACAAGTTAACCGAACTCCCTCACTGCTGTTAGAAATTGTCCAGCTGTTACTGACTGCATGGCCGATATCTACCTCCACAGCACATGTACTGACACAACCCCTGACGTGCCAATCCCCGCGTCCCGGGTCACTGCTTTCTTGACCATAACTTGAAAGCACACTTGCACTGATTACTGTAAAGCAGACACGATTTTCTCTTACAATACAGCACATCCTTTCTCCACCAACCCTCCAGCACTTTACTTGAGAAGACACAGTGTTTCTTGGGTAAAATGTCCAGTCGTTGCTGATAGAATCACTGCTGTGACCATGACTTGGAAGCACACTTGCACTGATCACTGAAAAGCAGACATTACTTTTTCCACTGACACTCCAGCACTTTACTTAAGAAGACATAGCGTTACTTGGGCAAATACTTGGCCATTGCCGGGAGCAACCATTGCTGTAACACTGTCCCTGTAGGCAGTGCTTTAAGTGGCCCAAAAGAGATGCCGGTACTCTATTATAGCCTATAAATCCCCCCCCCCACATCAGGGTCCCCACAGAGCCCCCCCCCAAGAATATTTCCCACTACAGAGCCAGACCAGTCACCACCAGTGAGTCCCCCTGCTCCGGAGTCCCAGCCCAGGCCAGAGGGGGGGGGGTGCTCTGTGGGGACCCTGATGTGGGGGGGGGATTTATAGGCTATAATAGAGTACCGGCATCTCTTTTGGAGGTGGCGGTATGCTCAAGAGCCATATTTGGAAGTGGCGGTACTGAGTATCAGTGCATACCGGCCCACTTTAAGCACTGCCTATAGGGGCTTGCTGTGTAATGACTTCTTGGGCCTCCTCCGAATACATGCAGAGTCACTTAGGGACAGTTCACACATTCAGCCTTACTCCCAATGGCTTGTTACTCAACAGTCCAGGGGTTTTGGTTTTTAATATTTATTATGGAACTTGGTTGGGAGAAGGGAATAGTGGGATACTCCAACTTGAACTATTTACAGTTGATAAGGACAACTCTCACTTGGCCTCACCAGGTTACTTGTAGAAGCAGACACACTGCTTTAACCATACTGCCACGTGTATGGAAAGGGTTAGGTCTTCTTGCTCTCTCTCTCCCCAGCAACAGACCTGGTAAACTACATTATCTTCAGGACACTCTCTAACATCTCCTTTACTGACACCTGTCCACTGACTCTTCTAGCTGAAGGAATGGCTCCCCCTTAGGACAGGCTCTGTACTCACTGTATGCATCAGATTCTTTCCAGTGTCTCCCTTCCAGTCAGCTCTGCAGGACCTCCAGGTTCAGTTCCTCTCTTCTCTTTAGGCCCTCAGGTCGACCACCTGAGGCCACATGGCAACCTCTACAGAGGAGGAGGCAGCCATCCCCTCACTCCGGGGCTCTTCTCTCTAGCTGAAAACCCCTGAGCACATGTGCCCTTGGCATTTTTACAGTATCCCAGCATGCACAAAGGCACTTTCCTCTGCCAATCACCAGGGCCTTACTAAATCCCTGTGCACTCATTTGTCAGGTTTCCTCCCACTGTCCAATATGCCCCCCTATTGGACCAGTGTGAAACACTTCAGACAAATTGAGTTGCACCTGAGCACTATGAGCAGACCTCACTAGCAGATCCTGCTTCTCTGGTAGGTAGGTAAGCAGAAAAGAGGCAAAACTATACTCTCTCTCTAGCACCTACCTAGGAGGATGCTACACATACACACATCATTCAGCAGCCAGATATTGTTGGTTGCATTGTTGAAACAGTTGTCAAGAGACAACTTGTGATACGTTTAAGAGGCAATTGAGTTGTAAGAAAGATCAATTCACTGGATGGTGAGACTGCTTAAATCTGGCTTATGGTGATCTAATCACAAACTTGTTTGTAGCAATTGTTACTGACTGTATGGACAAAGTCACATTCTTGAACTATTGCATCATCCTATATTGTGCACGAATAACTTATCTTTCTTTTCACGTAATGTTGGATTTTATTTATACAATATATTTATTTATTTAATAAATATGTCTGTTTCCTAGCATTTGTTTAAAGTGAAACTGCTAACACAGAAGTATGAAAGTTGCCATTGATAACTTTTTTTAAAGGTGCACGGTTACCTTCCCAAAGTTGACAAACACTTGCAAATATCCAAACTGACCATTATTGGTCAAAGGAGTTGTCCATTAAAATGGAAAATATCTAAACCTATCATAAATGTTTTATTGTCCTCTGCTGATTTCCTAAATCCCTCCTTTGCATGCAGATGTTTTTTTAATACTACTATGCTACTTTTGTGTTGCTAAAAGACCAAGGATACTCTACTACACACTCCTCGTACCTAAACTGGGGCTTAACTACCCTTTTGACATGTACTCCCTATAATGGCTGGCTTGCTGTCCATAACTCTCAACTGTCCAACATATGGAGGGATTGTCCTTTTTTTTTTTTTTTTGGGACCAAATCACTCTGCCCCTCTTTCTTCTTTAGCTCTCCCTCTTTTTGGTCCAATGTATTAAATCTACATGTTCTTTTTTCCTACCAAATGTGTTATACAGTAGCATTGTAACAAAACAGATACTCAGTTAAATGATCAGACAGAGAGTCATCTGTAAAGCCTTTTGAAAACAAAAAAAGCTGTCAGATTTGGTCGGAGTCGTTGTACTAACGATCCGTCGTTAGTAAAGCTATCTCCCCCACTGAGCTGTTGTGTATTGACAGTGGTATGGCCCATCCGCCAGAACACTCCAGTTAGCGCTCTCAGCCACTGCCTGAGAGTGCTGATCGGGAGTCAGTCGGGTGCTGGTTTTCAAGCATGCTCATCCGACAGAAGCTGGCCAGTCTCCTATACACAAGGGCCGAATGTCAGACATTTTTTATTGAACCAACCAAAGTCATTTGGCATTCGGCTCATGTGTACATGGCTTAACTTGCAGTTTACTAAACAGGTGCAAAGATGAATCAACAATGCAAAACAGATTCAGGGTGGCAAAGAGCATGCATACACTGAAGTGTAATACAAAACAGAATATAAAAACTCTGCAAACATAGACTTTTCATAGCTAGGTCTCTTTAGCTTAATCAGGGTAACGTGCTACATGGCATAGCCTCTATACAACTCTATAGCAGCCTTTCTCAGCCAGGGTTTCTCCAGAGGCTGCTAGGGGTTCTTTGAGCAATGAGCAGTTTCTGGTGATCTTTTTTAGCTATCTGTAAAGGGGAGATTCTTTCTATAAATGTATTTATTTATTACAGATAGTTATATAGAACTGATCATTTATGCAGTGCTTTACATTTTTACATATATAACGGTATATTGTTCATTCACATCAGTCAGCTGGCCCCCAAAGTATAAGTATCGTTTATCCTATTGACCATGACACTAATGTACTGTGAGTTTTAGATATAGTAAATAACAGCAGAGGTTCCCTGAACACAGAAAGCTGTTTCAGGGGATTTTTTGTGTGTTAAAAAAGTTGGGAAAGGATGCTTTATACAGTATTTGTCTAGCTAAGAATCACTACTTTAGTAAAACAAATCTGAACATAAACAGTTACTTGCAATTAAACACATTGTCCTTCTGTGTGAGGCCTGGGGTAGCTCTGGTAACACAGGTGAATGGCTGGAGTGATACTAAGGCTTGAGGACACAGGGGAACCAATAGATGTACAAGGTGCTCAAGCGGGTCCACTGCAACACCCGCATCATGAGCATCATGAACTCCTTTCTCAATGACATCTGTTAGCTCATTGCTGGCAAAGCTTCCTGCCTGGCTCATTACAAGTCCTCCACCATCACCTCCCAGGAGATCCAGAGTGTCGTCTGCCTCCTCCTGCCCGCGACATGGCCAAGCACACCATCTCCGAAAGTACCAAGGCTATCATCAAGTACACCAGCGCCAATTAAATCCTGACTCCCTGGCATCTTCTGAATAACATGCAAGATCATGATGCTCATGATGCCGGTGTTGCAGTGGACCTGCTTGAGCACCTTGTACATGTAGATGGCATAACTCTCCTTCCTACGCTACTTCCGCTTCGTGTCATCCTTCTTCTGGCTCTTGGTCACAGCTTTCTTGGAGCCCTTCCTGTGTGCAGGGGCTGACTTGGCTGGTTCAGGCATGACAAGGCTTAATATCTCTTGGCTAAGGGCCTCATGCACACTGGACATTTTTAAAGCTGCTGTTATTGGCTTCAGGCATTTTTTTTTTTTTTTTTTTGCAGTCAGTAAACTCCTCAGCATGTTATCCTATGTGTCCATGCACACATAGGCTGTTATCAGCATTTTTTGGCAGAAGCATTTTCTGGATAGAAAAGCCCTCCCCCTGAACTAGTGGGTTTTAAGAGGAGTTTTTAAGCTGTACAAATGCTGTAACTCTGATAAAAGCTTAGCAACTCTGAAAACCACTGCTATTTGGAGTTGTAAAGGAAATTTGTACATCCTGTATAATATTGTATTTTATTTTGTATGTATTGGACACTGCACTCATTGTGCACACGGCACTAATAATGTTTTCACTACATGTTTGCATTCGTTCGAGTCCTGACATTCGGCCCTTGTGTATGGGAGACTGGCCGGCTTCTGTTGGATGAGCATGCTGGAAAGCCTGCCTATGTTACTCCCCTTGTTACCATAAAAGTACAATTGTAATATTAATGTAATACCTACCTAATCATGTGTAAAAAAAAAAAAGCCTTAAACTGCGTCAAATAAAGTAGAACAGTTATTTTGGAAAGATGTGGAGTGTATCTTTTTCTGTCTGTTCCCTACTGCAGTAGTTATTAATTTGGAACCACTAATCAATATGAGGATAGGAGTTGCCTATCTATATAATGTCCAGAACAGCGTTTATCAGCGTTTTTAAGCCATAAGCTTTTGTGCTAGTATAGTTTTGCTAAAAAATGCTACAGCTAAAAAACACTACTGCAAAAACTCTGAAAAACTCATTCAAACAGCTACAGATTTCCACAGCTAATGCTACTGACATTTTTTAAACATCCAGTGTGCATGATGCCTAACTGGTGAACTCTGATAGCCATTGGGGAAGGGCTCTTTTTACTAGCTTGGTCTTCCAGAGAAGCGGTGTGCTATTAGGTTCTGGCCAAGTTCTGACAGTGGAGAGCCTCTCACCTGGCTACAGATCCTTTGCTCAGCTACCTCTGCCTCATCACTTGTGACCCTTCTGAGCTGCTAAGGTTGGCCATAGATGAGTCTTTTTTTTGTTCAACCAGAGTGTTTCCCCATCCACACATTCGAGGTAGGCGGGTGAATCCTCCTGCTGAGCTATTGTATTCTGGCAGCAAGGAGACTTAAGCCTCCTACACACGCACCGATTGTTGGCCGACCGATGGGCCGACTTTTGTCCAGTGTTGTTGTGTTGGTTGAAATGTGCTCTAGACTGCACACAAATTTTTTCGGCCAACAACAACCAACTTCAGAAGTGATGTCACGTGATGGTTTACTTTCCGTGTGTTTTTTCTTCTCTGAGCATGCCCAGTCTTGCTCATCTGATTTTTGTCAGCCGAAATCTGTACTGACTGACGAACAATCGGCCGTTCTGTTGACGGACAACAAAAATTTTATAGCATGCACACCAGATTTTGTTCGGCCGAAAAGTCGGAGTCGGTTGTCGGAAGCATCATACTAACAAGCTGACAATCAGCCGATCGGACGTTGGCCGAAAATTTACGGCCAACAATCGGTGCGTGTGTACGGGGCTTTACACTGATCAGTGCTGCTGGCTATAGCTGGCGGGGCTAATTGAGTGCCAAAAATCAGACAGGGTGCTTGTACAAGTAGTTGATCGGTAGATCGACTTCTGTACAACCACCCTGCCCATGCATGGATCAAAATGTAATCCATGTATGGCTGGCTTAAGGAAGGGAAGCAGAGAAACGTATCTTTCATGGGCAAGTCAAGAAACCCAGGGAGTTGAGGAAAATAGAGTTCAAGGGGCTTGCATATGAATCTCAGCATCGTGAGTACATGGGCACTCTGCTGCCATATACCAAACCATTCACCTAGCCTCTAAATCAGGGGTCTCCAACGTTTCTAGTTTACTGTCCTTAAGGGTTTAGGGGGGGGGGGCTACACTGTGGCCAGTGGAGGTAGAAAATGCCCCAGAAGAAATAGTGCCCCATTGTTGGTATCAATGGGAATAATAATGCCCCATTGATGGTGTCAGGATTAGGAATGATTTCCCATTATTTGAGTCAGCTGGTGGCGTAGTGCCCCCAAGACCAGATAAACGCAAGCAAAGGGCTACAGTTTGGAGGCCACTGCTCTGAATTATTACATTATGAAAAAACAGTGTACAGGAAATATAGTGGAGAAAAAAGTATTTGTAGGTTAACCACTTTACCGCTGCTCACTAGAGCTCTACTGCGGCAAAGTGGTTCGTTATCGTCTGGCGACGTAGACCTACGTCACCAGACACTCCCCCTTCCAGGCATACATTAACCCCTCCCTCTCCAATAAAATTAACCCCTTCCCTGACAGTGTCATTTTTACAGTAACAGTGCATATTTATAGCACTGATTACTGTAGTAATGTCACTGGTAACCCCAAAAGTGTCAAAAATGTCAGTCAAGGGTCCGATCTGTCCGCCGCAATGTCCCGCAAAAAAAAACGCAGATCGCCGCCATTACTCGTTAAAAAAAAACCCACCAAAAACGACAGAAATCTTTCCCTTAGTTAGTAAACGCAATAACTTTTGCGCAAACCAATCAAAATACGCTTATTGCAATGTTTTTTACCAAAAATATGTAGCAGAAAACAAATTGGCCTAAAATGATAAAAAATTCTGATTTTTACATTTTTTTGGGGGGGGGGAATTTCATATAAAAAAATGTTAAAAATATTGTTATTTTTTCAAAATTGTCGCTATTTTTTTGTTTATAGCGCAAAAAGTAAAAATCGCACAGGTGATCAAATACCACCAAAAGAAAGCTCTGTTTGTGGGAAAAAAGGACGTAAATTTCCTTTGGGTATGGCGTTGCATGACCGCGCAATTGTCAGTTAAAGTCGCACAGTGCCGAATTGCAAAAAGTGGCCCAGACATAAGACAGCAAAATCCTCCGGTGGTAAAGTGGTTAAACCAGCAATCTTTTTTAATTATTCTTTATGCTCTGTGTAACTTGGGGTGTATCAGGAGAGTTTTCTAGGCTACACACTTTGTGCTGAATCTCAAAAGGTTGGGAGGTATGTTGCCCTCTAGAATCCACAAAACCAGAATGTTGCCAGAGACCGGTTTTTGCCTTCAGCTACAGACCTATTATGCCTCCTAATTGTTCCCTTCCAATCGGTCCACCCAAAAAGGAGAGCAGACAGGGGTAGCTAGCTATTCAATTTATGTGTATTTGACTGATGCTTGTGTTATGACTGGCTTAAAGGTCTTTTTGCTGCAAATGCATATCATGCTTTATTTGTTTATGGTAATTGAAAGTAGACATATACTTCTTAGATCAAGCCACACTCCGCCTAATTAACAACTTAATTGGAACCTGTGAAAGTTTTCCGCTTTCTTTTCATTTGATGATGTCTGGATATGATAACTCCCAACTCTCCATTTTCACCTCGTTATGTGGGCTAAATGTGTATTTTGGTTACTCTGAACACAAATTTTAGTGCAATGATTCCCTTCCTATCCAGTGTCTCTTCCTATCCATTGTGGAAACAATGACCACCAAGGAGGTTGGAAAAGAGACAAACAAAAAAGTCATTAGCACAAGATTATTAGTACATAATAGTTGCTGCTTTTGGGCTTTGTTATGCCCCTTTCTATAAGGCCCAGAGCTTATTTCACAGGGCTGGAGTTTTTTTTAAGTGTTGGTCATGCCTAACAGCTGTGCTTGATTGAAACCATCAGCATCTGTGTCGTGCTAGCCGTGTTTTATAGAAATCACTTTTCACCTTCAGTTTCAGATGAAATGGCGATTGGTGCCAAGTGAGGAAGCACATAATGTTGCAGTCATACCTTTAATTGCCCAATAAAAGCATATTCTAAGCATTTAGGCTTAACCCGCTCATTTCCATCTAATGGCAAATGACACAGTGGTACAACGACAGGGGTAGCTGAAAACACACACTGCTCCATGGGTCCAAATGACCTTGATCCAAGAAAATTTGTTGTATTTTCATCCTCTTGAATCAATGCTAGCATGACTATCATGCATTTATTTCCAAAAAGCTGCTTCTCCTAGCTCTAATATATTGTACCCCAGCTCTACTATAGTATGTTGCAGAGTGTTTCTGCATGGTAGGAAAAGATGCAGTGCCCTTGTTCATACTATACCAATGGATATAAATGTGTGGGCAGGTGGGGTTGGTTTTGACAGGTACCTACTCCCACTTCCGGTTGGATCACCATGGCGGATCCACTGGATGTTTTCCCTCCCCGCCTGCAACCTTCTGTCCCAGATGCCTGCAGAACCAATCACAAAGCGCAGCACGGCTCACACATGCGCAGTGGGCAGCCAACTGTGAAGTTGCAAGGAACCTGCCCGGGTTCAGGATGGCGCTGGACCCCTAGAAAGGTGAGTGTACTTTTATTGAAGGTCAGCAGTTACAGAATTTGTAGTTTTGTCAGTTTGAATGGGTTGCCTAACACACTGCATGTTAAAGCGGAGCTCCACCCAAAAGTGGAAGCTCTGTTTATTTGCCTCCCCCCCCCCCTTCCGTTGCCACATTTGGCACCTTTCATGGGGAAAGGAGGGAGCGGTACCTGGTTTTGACAGGTACTCGCTGCCACTTCTGGCTGACTTCGCCAGGGCAAGGTAATCCAGAAGTTCGGCCCCCCTCCTTTTTCCCCTGCCACCAGACCATTCACAAAGTGCAGCGCATTTCGTGCATGCGCAGTAGGAAGCCGGCTGTGAAGCCACAAGGCTTCACTTCCAAATTCCCTTACCCAAGGTGGCGGCAGCTGCACCAGAGAGCCGATTGAAAAATCGGCTTGGGTGAAGACAACCCTGGATTCGTGGACAGGTAAGTGTTCTAATATGAAAAGTCAGCAGCTACAGCATTTGTAGCTGCTGACTTTTAATTTTTCCCAAAGGAGCCTGGAGCTCCTCTTTAATTTGAAAAAAAAATAAAAAATGTGTGTCTGCTATCAGATACAAGGTACTGTCATGTGAGCTTTATAACCTGACTTTACTCAAAGCCCATCTCCAGCTATCCTACTACCCTCAATCTGCCCCTCTCCCAGATACTTTCTTATAAAAATTCCCTGTATACATACTTTTTTCGTGGAGGTGTCCTCTCCTCTGACAAAGTCACCTGATACCCCTGGGTCCTTTTCTTTCCATGTCGTTGGACCTTAATACAATGGAGAACATCACTGATATTAGTGTGGCTATCTGCTGTAGTGGACTGGTAGCCAAGGATAAGGCAGTTGTGGGGTGGGGGGGGCAGAGTGTATGGTAGAGGGTTAAATAAACATAACACAGGATCAAAGCGCAGAGTCTCTGGAACAGGCTCAATGTCTTAAAATATAAGTATGGCCCACCAGAAAAAAGTTTTGTACCAAGTGTTGCTGGTAATGCCCATAAAGCCTACACCGTTCTTGCACCAATGGTAAAGGACAATACTCAAAAGAGATACAGAGCCACCCAGGTGAAGTATAATCAGCAAAGTCTACTTAATTAAATCCAATTGAGAATATTGGTAAAAAACAAATCATGTCCTTAAAAAAAAAAACATGTTCTTATCTTTATAAAGGTGGTAAATAGGCTTACATTCTACCCAGTAGTTTCATGGTGGGCAGTAAAACCCCTCTGGTGAAAGGTATGTGAAGTTACCCCTTTCAAGGTTGGGCACTCCCGGTGGGGACTCTTGCCGAAGATCCATCTCACAGATTGCTGGGAAAGGATGTTAATGAAATCAGTGAGATAAGATCAGTGAAATCAGAACCCATTGACCGAAGCACGATGCCAGAATTCACATCACCGGAAAGTCATGCCACCGGCATCTATATATTACATATTGTGTTTAATTTAACATTGAACAGGTTTTTTAGGAATGGACATTTTAGCTGTTGCTTACTATGGGGAAAAACATGAGGGTTCATTCCTGAATTCACAAAACAGTACACAAAATGTGCTGCGTTAAAATTTACCAAACAAATATCTGACAATTCAAAATGTCTGAACGTGAAAGTCCTTGCAAAATTATTGGACAAAGAGGAAAATTAATCTTTAAAGAACCTCTTCTATTGTGATCCACCCCCAGCAAAAAGAGACTTAGGCTGTGTTCACACTTATGCAAATTAGATGCGGGTTTCCCTGCATCCAGCTTGCATGACTGGAGAATGTGACCGTCGCTCAATGGAGCCGGTGCACACATCTCTGGGATGGCCGAGGAGGCAAGAAGGGTCCTGTGCGTCTACGGCTCCATTTCAGGTCTGAATTCAGGCAAAAATTCTAACCTGATATGCCCCTGAAACAGTGAACAGGGACTAGACCCCCTGCTGCGAGCTGCTCCACAAATAGTCTGAATCCGGCCTAAAAGTAGAACTATAGGCAAAACTTTTATTTAATTTTGGATTCAGCAAGGGAGGGTTATAATCCCTGTCAGATTTTTTTTTTCCATCTGTGTCCCATTGCGGAGATTTCACTTCCTGTCCCATAGCGAAACAGGAAGTGAGATGAAATCCCTGCAAATTAAGGAATTCCTTGGGGACCCCTAAGTTACCAGAACTCATATCCCCATTGGAAGATTTCCCCCCTGTTACTTTTCTGGGGATTTTCTGTGAAAAATTGGGGATTTTCTTTTACTTTCACTTTCGGTGATAATGGTAAACAGAAACAAATAGAGAGGATGAATCTCCTTAATGAGGGCGCAGACAGCAATTAAAACTGACAGGGGCTCTAATCTCTCTCCACTTTGTCCAAAATGAAAGAATTTTTTTTTCCCCGTAAATTATACTTTAAATCTGTCTACCAAATGGATATGACCCTCATATCACACTTGTTTTAAACATCCACACAGGCCCTTATTCCTGTTCTCCAGGTATTTTGCCCTCTGGAAATGGTCTCTTTACATGAACACACAGGTCTTGCCAGATTTAGGGTTTGTGCATGCAAAAAGAAAATCACATGCTCCACACAGTGTGAAAACGGTAGCAATTTAATTAAAAGTTAATAAACTAGCAAAATGTTAATATGTTAAAAGTTAATATGAATAAAAGTAAACAGCGTTGCTTAAAATAAACAGACATCCGAGTATACCGCACTTCTGGCCCACTTTTGGAGGAACTAAATGGTGTCACAACAGGCTCTTCCCTACACGTTTCATCTTT
Source organism: Pelophylax lessonae (assembly GCF_965119305.1). Classification (NCBI taxonomy): domain Eukaryota; kingdom Metazoa; phylum Chordata; class Amphibia; order Anura; family Ranidae; genus Pelophylax; species Pelophylax lessonae. The sequence continues at coordinate 282,517,093 of NC_138773.1, forward strand.
TGGGGCATGGATGCCAAGTTGGGTCATCGCATTTTATAAATCCATCGTTGACTAGGAAATTGGGCTAGCCAAGCGTTGTTTTCAAATAAACCAAGCCTCATTCTGGTTCAGCAACCATCTTAAGGGTAATTACAACTCTGCGGCCACCTATATTAATCTAAGAGACTGGTCATTTAGACCAAGACAACCAAAGACATAGACAACCCTTGATAAGCCCGATTCTATTGGCAGGCAAAACATGTCGGCGTGACGTCATTACACACTTGACGTCATTATGAATGGCAGCCGCTGATTGAGAGAGCATGTGCACCACAGCTTTCATCCACTAAGCTCCATTGCTGGTATGGGCAGTTCTACACTACTGTGAGTGCCTATGGAAGGACTGAGATGGTCAGAGCCCCATTGTGTGTTGCCATCTACAGTTTGGGCGGACCTGCATATGACCTCCTACTATTACTTGTCTGGAAGCGGTTGGTTAATTAGGGGACTGGTGAGCTGCAATTTATGAGGCAACATCATGTGCTACTACATGCTGCCTGTGCTTTACAGTATATTTGTTCTATTACCAGCTTTATTAGAGCAGTATAACTATGCTAGGTCCTACGTCTGATGGAACTTTGCTACACGGCCATAGCCTTACGTGGAAAGTGTTGGTGCAAATTCACTACCTTGTGGCTATTCATTAAGCCTAAACCGGACTGCGCCTTTGACTTTATGTCTGGTAACTGTGGACTCTACAGTATATACCACTGTGTTAGAGTGAGCTGTGGGCCTTATTAGAGTTTAGTGTGGAGCTTATGGTGGTGACATTTGGTATGGGAAGCCATTAGACAAGGGCCGTGATGTCATAGCTGTGGTTGGCACACTATGCACATCTCATATGAGATTTATTCCCATTACTGGGTCACTCCAATTTAATCTCCATGATGTGCTACATCTTTTATCAGATGGTTGGGGTATTTAATGTACGGTGTCTTGTGTGAGCGGCTGCTGCCGTTGCCTTGACAACATTGTCATTTTAATGCTGAAGTGGTGGAGATATTAAAGCGGAGTTCCACCCAAAAGTGGAACTTCCGCTTTAGGGAGTCCTGACCCCCCGACATGCCACATTTGGCATGTCATTTTTTGGGGGGGGGAGCGGGTACCTAGTTTTGACAGGTACCCGCTCCCACTTCCGCTCGGAGCGCCGCGGCGCCCTGAGCGGAAGTTCTCCTCTCCCCCTCCCTCCCTGCAATCTTCTGGGACACGTCAGAGGTCCCAGAAGATTGCCGGCCAATCACGGCGCGCAGCGCGACTCGCGCATGCGCAGTGGGTACCCAGCTGTGAAGCCGCAAACTGTAACAGCCGGGTGCCCACAGCAGTGATGCCGGCGCCGAGGGAGAGGATCGAGGCTTCCGGCGGCCGCATCGCTGGACCGTTGGACAGGTGAGTAAATGGCTGGAACTCCGCTTTAAGTCATTTTTTGCCTTATTTTATATTTTGTAAATAAAGTCTTTGTCATTTTTGCTGCCTGTTTCTTTTTATAACAGTCCTGGATTTTCTTTAGCCTGTTTTTTGTGATACATGGACACACACACAGCTCGGCTTGGCCCTGCCTCCAGCTCCCTAATCACAGGTTTTGATTAACAGAAGCAGGAGTCAATGGCTTCCACTTCTGCCTCTGAGTCCTGTAAGGAGACAGTGAGAGAGAAGCGATGCTGCTCTCAGGCACAGCACTGGATTGAACGAGTAGTAAGGTAAGTATTTGGGGGGGGGGGGGGGGAGCTAGATAGAATTGGAATTATTTTTGCCTTAATGTAAAGAATGCATTAAAGTGGAAGTAAACTCCCATGCATGACTTTTACCTATAGATAAGGCTATAATAATGGCTTACTTATAGGTACTGTAAATTTCTCCTAAATGTGCACCAGTTAGGAGATATTTATTGTACATACAGCCAGTGACATCACCGGTGCATACCCTCTGAAGGAACAGCATACCCGTGCTGTTCCTTCAGAGTCCGGTGACGTCATTGCGGCTCCAGACTGTCACTCCTCCCGTAGCTGAGCCTAATGTGTCTAGGGGTCACCCTGATGGAAGACGCAGGCTAAAGGCAAAAAGAAACAAAGAAAGGGCGCACCCACCTAGCGCATTATCCTCAATAATAGGCTTTATTTATGCAACATATAAAATGGCTACTCACAAACACAGGTGTAAAAATGATCATAACAAGCTCAGTTGCTCCAGTGTCAGGAATAGTCCATATGAAAGTCCATAATCCGATTAAATGACGGCTGACGCTGAAAGCCTATTATTGAGGATAATGCGCTAGGTCGGTGCGCCTTTTCTTTGTTTCTTTTTGCCTTTAGTACCGTTGGACTACCCCAGTCCATTTTGGGCTGCAAGACCTAGCCATCCAAGACGCCAGCTGTAAGTCCCGTGGGGAGTGTGGTTGGGGAGCTTGGATTCTAAGCGCAGTAGAAGGGTGGTATCACCTTATTGTTTTGGAAGACGCAGGCTAACCTGAGGTGCGGAGTCTAGGGGCCAACCGGTGTTCACCAGAGCTCCTGATGGTGGAGATGGACTTCGCTACTTGTTGGCACCAGGTCACAGTCCTCAGGGTCGCCCCACCATGAGGTGAACTAATTGGGATCCGGGAGCGGAGGAACCAATAGGGATTAGACAGAAGAGTAGTCACAAGAAAATAGTCATCCAATGGGACTCGAGAGCCAGGAAGGTCGTCAGCCAGAAGGGAAATCGAAAACCAGGAAGGTCATCAGCCAAAGCCAGATCATGCACGGAGAAACACAGAAAACATAAGATAGCAAGCAGAGATGCACCTTGAAGCACAAACAGTTGAGCAAAGGACTGCAAGCCAACAGGTGATATATATATATATATCCTGTGTGCAACCTCATCACTACGCGATGCCCAGGAAGCAGCAGGAAGTGATGAAGCAATCAGAGTCTATAAAAGACAGCAGTCAGCACATGTCCAAGATGGCTGCGGACAGGAAGGCAAGGTAAGACCTGGACACAGCCACTCACATAGCCAGAGTCTGCGAACCCAGAAGGAAGACTGGGTTAGGATAGAGGTGTCAGTACTGACAGCGCGCCACTTGAAGGCTTATTTTCAGGTAAGTTTCACATAGTACTAGCACATTATGACATTGCCTTTCAGGTTTAAAAAAAAAAAACACTCAGTGGTCTACTACCGCATTAAGGTAAAAACCTTAAAGCGTAACTCCACTTCTGTTAAGAAAAAACATTTCAGGGATTATAGCAACCTTTGTTGCAGATTCCTACCTTTTGTTATTCTACAGAATCCCTGTGTGTTTCTCTGTGTCCATGTGGGAAAGTGAGTCTAAAAGGAGTGTTTTCATAATTATCAATCAGCTGTGCACCTGCAGGGGACTAATGATTAAATCTCCTAAGCCTGCATCCCTTCAGCGTTCACATTGGGAGCATCTTACCAAAAATTGCATTTTTGTTGCAGGGGATGCCTGAAATCTGACTTGTATTTTAGTGCAGACTTCTCTGAAAATTGGTGAGCCAATCATACAAGCAGGAAATGATGTTTCTAGGGTGTGGTCAGTAAACATTCTGTGTATAGAACAGCTCCAGGTAGCCATATTGCATTGCATTTTCAGAAAATTACAACAGCTGCAGATTGAAAATAAAAGGTCAATTTTAATACAGTGTTAATTTTTTACATCAAATTTCGATTTCGTTTTAGTTTCTAGTTGTATTTTAGTCATCTGAGTTGTTTTAGTCATATTTTAGTCGACTAAAATTTCTAGTACATTTTAAAATCTAATAGGTTTAGGTAAATTTTAATCCATTCGTTCTTTTGAACTGCAAAACATTATATACTCCTGGAGTAAAAATCGAATAACATGTTTATTATTTATGGTAATAAGGTTTGAACATGCACTACAGACACAGATTTAGCGGTTGTGATATAAATTCAGTTTAGTTTTAGTCATAGTCTTTTGCAGCAAAAGGGACAATTCCAAAAAAAATGGTTAGAGAAAGAAAGTCCTACTTTGAGAGAATGATGCCGAAGAGTTGATCATATATATAACATGGAATATCTGAGTAGCAGGGTCAAAGAACAAACAGCTAATTTCTCTGGTAAATGAAAAAAATGGGCAGATTTCATGGAATCTGATGACTATTTAGAATTATGGAATGACTGAGGGGCATCAGGGGACTTTTAGACATTAATGTTTGGTAAAGCCCCGTACACACGTACCGATGGTCGGCTTACAAATGTTCCTCTTTTCTCCCCGGGATGTCGGTGTCTGCTGAAAAGTGCAAAGACAGCACAAGGACAGCACAAGAATTTTGTCCGCCGACTGCAGAAGTGATGTCATGTAATGGTTAACTTTCCCTGTGTTTTCTATTTTCTGAGCATGCCCAGTCTTGCAAATCTGCGGTCTGTCGGCCGAATTGTGTACTGACAGGCGAACAATCGTCCGTTCTGGTGTCGGCATACAAATATTTTCATGTTTGCACGAAAGACTTTTGTCCGCGGATTGTGCGCAGACATCTGTCGGAGGCACCATACTAACACGCGTACAATCGGCAGATCCTTCGTCCACCGACGTTTGTATGCCGACGATCGGTACGTGTGTACGGGCCTTTAAGGTGTATAAGGACATAGGGTAAGGAGCGCAACTTAGCATAACGATAGGGCAGAGGAGGGATTGGGGATGGTTAGGTTATGTTAAAATAAATGTAATATTTACATGCACTTTGAATTGAATAAAATAAAAAATTATTAAAAGAAAAAAAAATGGTCTTTTGACTAAAATGCCATTTTAGTTTTAGTTGTATGTATTTTAGTCATCTGAATTGTTTTAGTCATATTTTAGTCAACTAAAATAGTATTAATTTAGTAGACGAAAATATTTTAGTCGACAAAATTAATGTTTTCAATTACAATATGACTTGTGTCGCAATTGTATACGCTATATTATCTTTTTCTTTATTTGCTATTCCCCCCCCCCCCCCACGAAAGTGGAGTTACCCTTTAAGCCTTTAGAAGTACTTTAAAAAGACATACTCAAATATAATTCTTTATTAAACCAATTTAGTGTCAGTTTATTATAAAAGAAAGCCTAGTGTAGGGAGCTAAAGCAACCAGCCACCACTTACATTTACATTTCATTATTCTTTGTTAAACTGTTGAAAGATCCAATCTGATTGGTTGCTCTAGATTGCCACACATTGCTCTCTGCACATACATTTTCCCTTTATTACCCCAGTGTATTTCAAAGCGAATTCAAATGTAATTTAAAGGGGAAATGACAGTAAACAAAACATTGCATTTTTCTTCCTGCGTTTGGTCATAACTGCATAAATGTCACCAAGTTAAATAACAACGCAATCCATCATATGAAAAAAAAAAAAAAAAAAAAAAAAGCATGTAATAGCATTCCTAAAGCCCAGAACATTAATTATCGCGTGTTGGCCTTAGCAGGGTTCTCATTCGTGCAGGAAAAACGAACGTAATGGTTGTTGTTGACCTAATGGAATTACTGTGACAATAACAATGAATCACTATCTCGCTACAGATACTTTTAAAGACATTAATGGCCCCAAGGTCAAACATCTCCTGAGGAGCATCGGAAGATACATTTAATGATGAATATTTATTCTATATGTGCTCAGCGTGATCTGTTAAGCATGGCCCATTAAAGTCTCCACCTGAATTCCATTATGTTCCTGTCAGGCATGCATTTAGTATAAGTATCGCCAATTAGTGCTTCATTGTACTTGTGTTGTCGGGTATATGTTTTCCTTCCTGTATATTGTGAACTGTTAATTTATTACATACATTACATGTATACAACCCCTCCCCTCGCCAAGTAGCGCTTTTTGCACATCCCTAAATTTCCTCCACCATGCAAACATTAAAATAGATGTAAACTGTAATGTATAGCTGAACTGAAATACTTTTATATAAATGCATTTCTCAATAGCCACAAAGGATATAAATCCACTTTGTGTGAATCAAATGTCCTTGCATACTCAGAGATCACCTTGAAAAGGTAACAGTAACACCATGCTGTATATAGCCTGTGCAGAGAACAGAGCTGTGGGAGGGGCCCAGTAAGTTCCACCCACTACAGGCTGCCTACAGAAAACTACAGGAGGGGGCGGAGACAAGACCAGTCACCCTGCATAAGGAGAGAGAACAGAAGTGAGCGGTCTTTATTACAGGAAGCTCCTGCACAGAGGTAAAGTTTCACACTGGATCACTGCAGAGATCTGGAAAAAATACACAAAGCACAGCAAGATTCAAGAAAGAATATGCATGACTTATATTTAGACAATATTTGTTTGTCGCAGAGTTCGGCTTTAACGTCTATTAGTTTGCTACCGTTCTGTGTATCATAAACAATTTCCTTTTTTTAACAAATCATTTTTCCCTCATTTGTTGCATCTCAGTGCTGCTGACTTCCTGCAGCCTCAATTCAGCTACTTCTTCCTTCTATACGCTATATATATATATATATATATATATATATATATATATATATATACACAGTATCTCACAAAAGTGAGTACACCCCTCACATTTTTGTAAATATTTTATTCTATCTTTTCATGTGACAACACTGAAGAAATGACACTTTGCTACAATGTAAAGTAGTGAGTGTACAGCTTGTATAAGGCCTCTTTCACACGGGCGTTCCGTATGTCCGTATATCACCCCATCCGTTTGCGGGTGATATACGGACATAATTCATGTCAATGGGATTGCGGATGTCAGCGGATGACCATCCGATGACATCCGATTTGCGTCCTTTCAGTTCTGTTCCGATTTTTTGGAACGGAACAGAACCCTATTTTTTCTTCCGTTTAAAAACCGGAAAGGACGCAAAATCGGATGTCAGCGGTGTCATCCGCTGACATCCGCAATTCCATAGACATACATTATGTCTGTATATCATCCGCAAACGGATGGGATGATATGCGGACATACGGACCAGATGACACAAGTGTCATCCGTGTCCGTAAAAAAAAAAAAAAAAAAAAGTGACTGAACGGACTACAAAAACGGAGCGCCCGTGTGAAAGAGGCCTAACAGTGTAAATTTGCTGTCCCCTCAAAGTAACTCAACACACAGCCAATAATGTCTAAACCGCTGGCAAGAAAAGTGAGTACACCCCTAAGTGAAAAAGTCCAAATTGGGCTCAATTAGCCATTTTGCCACCCCGGTGTCATGTGACCTGTTAGTGTTGCAAGGTCTCAGGTGTGAATGGGGAGCAGGTGTGTTAAATTTGATGTTATCGCTGTCACTCTCTCATACTGGTTGCTGGAATTTCGACATAGCACCTCATGGCAAAAAACTCTATGAGGATCTGAAAAAAAGAATTGTTGCTCTACATAAAGATGGCCTAGGCTATAAGAAGAATGCCAAGACCCTTAAACTGAGCTGCAGCACAGTGGCCAAGACCATACAGCGGTTTAACAGGACAGGTTACACTCAGAACAGGCTCTGCCATGGTCGACCAAAGAAGTTGGGTGCATGTGCTCCACGTCATATCCAGAGGTTGTCTTTGGGAAATAGACGTATGAGTGCTGCCAGCATTGCTGCAAAGGTTGAAGGGGTGGGGGGTCAGCCTGTCAGTGCTCAGACCATTCGCCGCACACTGCATCAAATTGGTCTGCATGGCTGTTGTCCCAGAAAGAAGTCTCTTCAAAAGATGATGCACAAGAAAGCCCGCAAACAGTTTGCTGAAGACAAGCAGACTAAGGACATGGATTACTGGAACCATGTCCTGTGGTCTGATAAGACCAAGGATAACGTATTTGGTTCAGATGGTGTCTAGTGTGTGTGGCAGAAACCAGGTGAGGAGTACAAAGACAAGTGTGTCTTGCCTACAGTCAAGCATGGTGGTGGGAGTGTCATGGTCTGGGGCAGCATGAGTGCGGCCGGCACTAAGGAGCTACAGTTCATTGAGGGAACCATGAATGCCAACATGTACTGTGACATACTGAAGCAGAGCATGATTCCCCTCCCATCAGAGACTGGGCCGCAGGGCAATATTCCAACATGATAATGACCCTAAACACACCTCCAAGATGACCATTGCCTTGCTAAGGAAGCTGAGGGTAAAGGTGATGGACTGGCAAAGCATGTCTCCAGACCTAAACCCTATTGAGCATCTGTGGGGCATCCCCAAATGGAAGGGGGAGAAGCGCAGGGTCTCTATCATCCACCAGCTATGTGATGTCATCACAGAGGAGTGGAAGAGGACTTCAGTGAAGCTCTAGTGAACTCTGTGCCCAAGAGGGTTAAGGCATTGCTGGAAATGAAGGGTGGCCATACAAAATATTGACATTTTGGGCCCAATTTAGACATTTTCACTTTGGGGTGTACTCACTTTTTTGACAGTGGTTTAGACATTAATGGCTGTGTGTTGAGTTATTTTGAGTGAACAACAAATCTACACTGTTATACAAGCTGTACACTCACTACTTTACATTGTAGAAAAGTGTAATTTCTTCAGTGTTATCACATTAAAAGATATAATAAAATATTTACAAAAATTTGAGGGGTGTACTCACTTTTGTGAGGTACTGTATATACACACCGATCCACCATAACATTTTGACCACCCACCTAATATTGAGTATGGCACCCTTTTGCTAAACACCCCTGACCCATTGAGGTATGGACACCAAAGTAACATCCACATGAATGGCAGGACCCAAGTTTTCCCAGCAGAACATTTCCCAAAGCATCACACTGCCTCTGCCGACTTGCCTTCTTATACCTCATCCTGGTGCCATCTTTTCCCCAGGTAAGTTAGGCACATGCCTTCCACATGGTGTAAAAGAAAACGTGATTCATCAGACCAGGCCACCTTCTTCCATTGCTCCAAAGCCCCATACATAACAAACTGCGCTGCCTATTATTTTCTGCTTTCGCCACATCAACTTCAAGGACAACATGTTCACTTGCTACCTAATATATCCCACCAATTTACCAATTTTCAGATACCATTGTAACGAGATATTCCCTTTACCTGTTAGTGGTCATAATGTTATGGCTGATCGGTGTATATATATATATATATATATATATATATATATATAGATATATATATATATATATATATAGATATATATATATATATATATATATATATATATATATATATATATATATTATAATTTATTATTTTAGATCTTTATATATCTATATATACCACCACGAGACACAAAACAGGGGCTGCGGGCATGGTACAGGAGATGGCGCAGGTCATGATATAGGCATGGCACAGGTCATGGTAAGGGCATGGCACAGGACATGGCACAGGTCATGGTACAGGCATGGCACATGTCATGGTACACGCATTGCACAGGTCATGGTACAGGCATGGCACAGGTCATTGTACAGGCATGGCACAGGTCATGGTACAGGAGATGGTATAGGCATAGCACCGGTGATGGTATAGGCATGGCACAGTATGTACAGGCATGGCACAGAAGATGCAGTGCTGCGGGCATGGTACAGGAGAATGTCCTGTACCATGCCCGCAGCACTGTATGAGGAAATGCTGGGGCTGCTGAGGAGTCTCACTTACCTTTCGGTGAGGCGCCTTTGATTTAAAAATCGTGCCGCCCGGCGCCAATACGTCACTGCTCGTGCCAATACGGCACTGATGCTCGGGAAAGCCCGTACACGTTCGGCTATTCCCGGGCATGCGGTACATGCGTGGTGACACGTCGGTGTCGGGGCGGTGCCATTTTGAAAAAGACAGTGACTCGAGTATAAGCCGAGGGGGGCATTTTCAGCATGAAAAAACATGCTGTAAATCTTGGCTTATACTCGAGTATATACAGTATAATGAAATATATGTATGGCATTTCCAAAGGCAGATATTGTGATAGTGACAATAGTGCCTTTATAATGTGTGCAGAAAAAGCCAATTCGTAGTCTCCATCGGAAGCCTGTGTACAGGGTGACACAACTGGGCTGCGCTCACCTTATAAGAGGAAGTGCCTGGACAAGAACCTTAATGGCCAGATTTTCTGGTATTATTTTAACCACTTGACCTCCCCTCTTCCTGACCAGACCATTTTTTGCGATATGGCACTGCGTTACTTTAATTAAAAATTGTGCAGTTGTGCCCAATTAAAAATTATGTCTTTTTTTCCCACAACTAGAGCTTTCTTTTGGTGGTATTTGATCACCTCTGTGGTTTTTATTTTTTACGCTATAAACAAAAAAAGACCCAAAATTTTGAAAAAAACCCCAAAACTATTTTTTACATTCTGCTACAAAACCCATCCAATAAAAAGAAATTGAAAAATTTAATTTCTTCATCAATTTAGGCCAATATGTATTTTTCTCCATATTTTTGGTAAAAAAATCCTAATAAGCGTAAATTGATTGGTGTGTGCAAAAGTTATAGCATCTACAAACTATGGGATATTTTTATTTACTTATTTTTTTTTACTTGCAATGGCGGTGCTCAGCAAATTATGATGGTGGTCAATTTGGACACTGACACTTTAGACACTTTTTGGAGACTAGTGACACTAAGACAGTGATCAGTCAATGAACTAATGACACTGACTGGGAAGGGGTTAACATGAGGGGCAATTTAAGGGTTAAATGTGTTCCTACTGTGTGGGAGGTGCTTTTACTAGGGGAAGGCACAGATCCGTGTCCCTGCTTTGCAGGAAAACAGAATCCATGCCTTCCCTACTTACAGAATGGCGATCTGCCTTGTTTACATAGGTAGATAGATCGCTGTTCTGCCAGTGTACTGAACAACTGATGGGTGCTGGCGGACATCGAGTTTGTGGTACCTGCAGCTGGGCTACTGCTGTAAGTGATCATAGCTTAAGCAAGCCAGCAGCGGAGCGCATGTGCAAACCCTACCCGGAAGAGCTGGATTTTGTATATATGTGTGATCTGGCGCACAGGTTAATAAAAACTGTGTAAAATATTGAAAATGACTTCTGTATTACAGGTAAAGGGTTACCTTTTTTTATATATAAATTTAGATCAGTATTGGCCAGTTGAGAATATAAGATTAAAGCTGAATTTTAGGTATGGTAATTTTTACATTGGTACAGCTTGGATGGCATTCCTGTGGGATTCCTATGAAAGTTGGAAATCATTGTAGTAGGCAACACTACTTCAGTGATTTCCTCTATCTTTCAGGTCCCATGCCGACCGTCTGCCCTGCTTCTTGCTAAACACAGGATAATGCTCACTTGGCATGGGAGCCATTCAGAGAACACTTTGCATTTTTATAATGAATGCTAAGTGTTCTCTGATTGGACAAGGTGATGATCAAGATGTCACCATCCTGCCTCCCTGCCTCATACAATCAGAGAAAGCTTTGCATTAATTGAGAAACAGTGTTAATTTTTATGTCAAATTTCGATAGTTTGACTATGAAAATTACATTTTAGTTTTAGTCATATTGTAGTCATCTGAATTGTTTTAGGTATAGTCATATTTTAGTCGGCTAAAATGTCCAGTACATTTTAGTTGACTAAACTCATTTAGGAGACTAAAATCGAATGGGTTTAGTTAAATTGGAATGCATTTTATAAGCATTTCTCTAGAATTCCCAAACTCACTTTATACTCCTGGAGTAAAAATCTGATAACATGTTATTATTTGTGGTAATAAAGGGATTGCAAAGGCAGAAGGCTTTTTTTTTTTTTTTTTATCTTATTACATTCTATGCATTAGGATATGAAAACCTTCTGTGTGCAGCAGCCTCCCCCTCAGCCCCCCTAATACTTACCTGAGCCCATCTCAATCCAGTGATGCTGCAGGAGTTTCTCAGCTGCCTGGGACTCACCTCCTCATAGGCTGAGACAGCAGCCCAGCGCAACTGGCTCCCACTGCTTTCAAAGTCAGTCAGCCATATAGTAGAGAGAGGGGGCAGGGCCAGGTTGCGGCTCCTGTCTGAATGGAAACAGGGAACTGTGACTCGGCTCGGGTGTCCCCATAGCAAGCTGTTTGCTGTGGGGGCACTCAACAGGAGGGAGGGGCAAGGATCACGGAAGAGAGACCCGAGAAGAGAAGGATCTGGCCTGCTCTGTGCAAAACCAACTGCACAGGGCAGGTAAGTATAACATGTTTGTTATTCACACTGCTGTGCAAATCACATGCAATGTCTGTGTGATGCAAAGAATTCACATTGCATTCAGACCAAACTCGTGCAGGACCATTTTTTTGGTCCGCACCAGAATCGGATCGCATGGGTGTTCACACCCATGGGATCCGATTCCTGTGCGAATTGAGAGTTTGCACTGCGAAATGCAAACTGATCTGGGGGTGTCATTAACTTTGTATTGACACCCCCAGCGATTCGCATATGGTAGTGTGAACTGCCTGCGAGTCAGGTGCGATGTGGGAACCCGCAGTGGATTCGCAGGGTTCCCACATCGCACCAATGTGAACTGAGCCTCCCAATAGCTTTAAGGTTTGAACATGCACTACAGGCACAGATTTAGCCATTATGATATGTAATCAGTGTTAATTTTGGTGTCAAATTTCGATTTAGTTTTAGTCATAGTCTTTTGACTTAAATGCCATTTTAGTTTTAGTCGTATTTTAGTAATCTGAATCGTTTTAGTTTAGTCGAATTTTATTAGACTAAAAAAGTGTTAATGTTGTTAATGCCCCTCTCTCTCCTATGGCTGACTGACTTTGTTCCTTCATTATCAGACAGTTTTTTTATTGTATATGAAGATTCTCTTTCCATCTTAGATTTGGATTCTGACATGGATCTCACTACTCACCCAACATTTGCCTACTTCCCCATCCTTACTACACACTTCTTTTCAGCCTTTATCTTTTTTTTCAACCTTCCCACTCCAAAGGACCATACTTAGAAGCCTTTTATCGTGTAGTTTTTTTCAGAATTCAAAAAATGATGCCTACCGTCCACTCAATCTCCACAACATATACACCACAATCTTAGTCAAGGAGAAAGGTCTGCCCTAACAAATTTCACCAATAACCCGTCTCTGGTCATCAAACCAGCTGACAAAGGTGGAGGTATCGTTATCCAGGACGAATGCGACTATCTTCTCGAAGCCAATAGACTTTTATCCGACACCGCTACCTATCACAAACTTATCAAGGATCCCCTCCCTACGTTCAAATTAGAAGCTGAGACTCTCATTCATTCGGCTATCACCAATAACATCATTAACAAAAAAGAAGCAGCCTTCCTTTTTTAAAAAATACTTCAATACTCCATATTTTTATCACTTACCTAAAGTTCACAAAAACCTCCATAACCCTCCTGGCCGACCCATCATATCATCCATGGATAGTATTACTAGTGGTTTTTCCCAATACATCGATTCTTTTCTACAACCACTTGCTCAAGCTCTTCACTCATACATCAGGGATGCCATACACCTCCTGGAACTCGTGGAGCCATACTCATGGGAAGAAAATTACATCTGGCTATCACTAGACGTGAATTCATTATACACGTCAATACCCCACAATGTAGGCATGGCCGCCATTCAACATTTTCTTTTACAGGATTCCCTACTCCATCCGCTACAAGCTTCCTTTATTTTGGATTCCACCTTATTTTGTCTAACCCATAATTATTTTCAGTTTGATGGAGACTTTTACCTCCAGACTAATGGTACGGCAAAGGGCACTAACTTTGCCCCATCATATGCAAACCTCACCATGGGGTATTGGGAAGACCAATTTATTTGGAACAACAATCCATTCGCTAAACATCTGGTATTTTTTGGGAGATACATAGATGATATTCTGATCATCTGGGATGGCCAGGCCACTGAAATAGAAGCATTCGTTACATACTGCAATTACAATCAGTTAGGCCTCTCCTTTACCTTTGAGTTAAACTTAGACACTCTTCCCTTCTTAGACCTTGAATTAGGTCATGACAATAAACAGATATTTGCCCGAAACTACACCAAGCCTACGGCTGGGAACTCTTACCTTCATTACAAGGCCACCACCCCGTATGTGTCAACAATATACCCAAGGGGCAATTTTGCCGCCATTGACAAAATTGCACCAGAGAACAGGACTACATCACTCAGAGTTCACATCTCAAACAAAAGTTTCTCAATAAAGAGTACCCCCAAAATATAGTGGATCAGGCTTGCAATATGTATCTTACTGGCAAACTAACACCATCTGAGAAATCCAGGGATAACCCGCCTGCTAGATTCATCCCCAGATTTCATAATAAATATAAAAAGATGGAAGGTATTCTAAATAGACATTGGAACATTCTCCTACAAGATCCTCACCTCCAGAACATTCTGGATCCAAGACCCATAGTCACTTATCAAAGAGCCCCTACACTCAAAAATAAAATTGCCCCAGCAAATTACCTGAGCATAGGATTTCCCATCCTTTGAACCTTATTCCCCTTAAGAGAATGTACCCATGTCGAAAAAAACTCTGCAAGACTTGTGGCTTTATCATTTATGGTCAAAAATCTTTCTCCCACAATGGTAAAACGTACCCATTGGACAATTTTTATAATTGTTCAACTGACCACGTGGTGTACTGTCTCACCTGCGCGTCTGGATCATAGAGGATATATCCAGTCTTTTTTCAGAAGCCCAACGCTTCTCCAAATTATGCCAGCGCAAGACTTTCTGGATTTACACCCTTGATACGCTCAAGCCATATGGCCTTAATGAGGAGTTAGAGATCAGCACCATTCTCTAGGCATTCGCCTTACATCCCTATCATATCTCCTCCTCATTACTCTATTTCATAATATGTACAATATATTTTTTATTATTCATATTTCTGCAATAGTTTAATTTATTTATCTTTCATATTAATTTTCATAATCATTTTTATTCTCCTTTTTTTTTCATTCATAATTATTCTTTAATTCTTCTTTCTTCTTCTTTTTTAATTTAAATTTATTTATTTTTAAATATAACCCACATTTTTCTTCACTTTGTTCTATCTGGTTATACTATGTATTTTAACTGATTGTTAGTTTCTCTTTTATATAATTACAACTCTAGATGCACAAATGTCCTTTTTTCAGAATATATGGTATTGCCTTATCCATAGCCCATTATTATCTGCCTTTACCACTCCTTTAATTGGCTGTAATGTTGATTGGACATGCCCCTTCTTTTATCCCAGTTTGTATGAATCAGGATCCTTCCTTGTTTTACCCGTACTTACACTTGAGAAAGGAGCACGCATGCCGGCTGTGAGCTTGGCGCATGCTCTGAAACGCATCGTGTCATCTTCCCGGCCTTGGTGACATCACGTGGCGCACGCTGCGTTCCCGCTTGGGTCCCGGAAACAGCCAAACCCGGAAGACGCATAGCCGGCCTCTACGTCTCCCACTTTCATCTACTTGGCTACCACCAGCATTACATCTCCGGACGCTGGATCCTACAGCTATCCTTGCGGGCCACCGGACTAATACAGAGCCTATGATCTTTTACCCCATGTGAGTTAATATTATTGTGTGCTTCCCTGGAATAAATTAATACTGCATTCAGAGGCGCTCTGCTTGTTTCTTCATGTGCATACAGGATCAAACAGCCTTTTTACACAATGCACAGGATTAACCCCTTTAGGTTCCACAGTGAGTATAACAAGCGTGCGTTACTGCATATACAGACTGATTTTCCTGTTGCGGGTTTAGAAACAATTTAGGAATGCAATCAAGAATTGAAAGAAGAAACCACAGTTGTTAATATTTTTACTTTAATACGACTTTAAATCAACATGGTAAAGCTTATATGAGATTTTAGTGATTTGGTTTACATATACTTTCAACTCTTTAGCTGAATGTATACAATTCAAAAAAGGTTTTTTAGATTCAGCTATTGTATTTTGACATACCATAACTACTGTTTATGGAGCTATAATTCATCAGTTATATTGCCAATGTACCAAATGAATACTGAAGTAAGGCCTGCATTGAGAATGTCTGCTAGTGGAGTATATGGGTTGTACTTAGAAGGGTTTGCTGTAGGGGGAGAGTTCAAGGTGGGCATCGCCAGTGTTATGTCACCTCGTATCAGGAAAAGGCAGGAGGCGGGGCAGTGACACAATCTCTACAGAAATGCAGACTCTGAAATGTATCCTCAGATGATGAGAACTTTGCAGCAGACGTGGGTTGGCCTATGTAGCTGTACAGAAACCCCTGAGGAAGTAACAGTGTGTTGGCTACATTCACATAACACGAATGTACCTCTTCATTCAGCCATCATAGGCAAGAATAATTATTTGGTAGCTGGATTCCTCCAGCATAGTCCAGGCCAAGGTGGAAATAGGTTGGACGGTTATGTACACTGGGCCAGTGTTGGCTTTTTTGGGTTTTATATCTGAATCATTCCAGCCAATGATAGAAAGTTAAAGTTAAAATTCTATGCACAAAGGTAAAAAACCTTGTCTGTGCAACAGCCCCCCAGCTCCCCCTTATACTTACTTGAGCCCCATTACGATCAAGCGATGTACATGAGAGCATTGGCTGGAACAGCAGTGGGAGCCAATGGGAGAGAGAGGGGGCAGGGCTGAGTCATGGCTCTGTGTGTGAATGGACAAGCAGAGCAGTGCTTGGGTGCCCCCATAGTCAGCTGCTTTCTCTGGGGGCACTCAGCAGGAGAGTGGGGCAAAGAGCTCCGGTGGGGTACCCAAGAAGAGGAGGATTGGGGCCACAGCCCACAGAAGGTAAGTATAACATGTTTTATTTTTATTTTTTTAAAGTTGCCTTTAATATCACTTTAAAGCAGAGAAAGTAGATTTTTACACAAAGTTTCTACAGCTGCTATCTAGGGATTGCTAGACAACTGTGAGAGAGCGTGCAATAAAGAGGCTAGGTTCACACTTTGTATGCGGTTCAGCATGTTTCTAGGCATCATATTGAAATGAATGGGCTTTCCTATGTGTGGGAAATGCTCAAAAGAAGTCCCTGATGCTTTTGAGAAATTGCGCCACACTGAAACGCATAGTGTTGCGATACCATAAGTTTTGGTGAGTGTGAAAACGCGCACATTTGCAGATGCGTGGGGTGCACATTTGGAATGAATTGCACCGCCGTGTGTCTGTAAAAGGACAGCGGATTTTTGTGCATTCTGGTAAAGCAATGCGATTTTGTGTGCGTTAATGAACTGCATAAATGTGAGCCTAGCCTTAAAGAAGCACTTATGCATAGTCACTACTAGATGTAATAACAAGAGTTACTTGTAAAAAAAATAAATAAAAATTACATAAATCTTTTAGGCCACGTTCACAGTGGGGCGATCCGACTTGGGGGGGCGATCTCCGAGGTCCCCCCAAGTTAGCCTCTCTTGTACACTCCATCTGCTGTCCCCTACCACCTGTTATTGCACATGATTGCTAACCTATCTACCATCATCTACTACTCTCCTGAACATTACTATTGAGTACTCATCATTGCTATCACAACTCACGCCTGTCCTTTCAGCACATCACCTCTATACTATCATATACAACCTATCACTCCAGGAACATCTTATTGAGTGTTTGTATATTGTATGCTGAAGCAGGCTGGCCACAATGATGAGTCTGGAGAGTTGGACATGGTGATTCAACACATCTCTACATGACTACTGAGTGTAGATTCTGCAGCTGCAAATCCAACTCTCTAAACAAACGCTAGAGCATTACAGCCGTATCGCAAAAAATGGCCTGGTCATTAACCGCTTACCGCAAAGTGACGTAGGGGTACGTCGGCTAACTTTGCGGTGTAATACCGGGATGATGCCTCTAGCTTCATCCCGGTATTACACCGTGGTTTACAGCCAACGGTCGGCTTTCCGTCGGTAATGACTGATGCGGCTCGGGAGCCGCTCGATCGTTACCCGGGTGAGTGGGAGGGGACGTCCCCCCCCTCCCGCCGCCTTCCGTGACTTCGCCCGGGCCTCCCGTCCCACCGGGAGACCCGAGCACCCAGCCGGCGCGTCCGCTGGCTGGATGGAGTCCCGATCTAAGCCGGAAGCGGCTTCGATCGGGTCTCCGATGACGTAACCCGGAGGAGGCGTCCATGACGTCACTTCCGGGTTACTCTGCTGCAAAAGGCGGCAAATTTAAAAACGGCTGTATGCAAAAATGCAGTTTTCGGCGTTTTGCATACATGAAAGTGTAGTAGAGGGGTCTAGGGTATTTTAGACCCTCGATCCTTCCATAAAGAGTACCTGTCACTGCATATTGGTGTCACAAGGGATGTTTACATTGCTTGTGACAGCAATAAAAGTGATCAGATTTTTTATTTTTTTTTAAAAACGTGTAATAAAGTTAAAAAAAAAATAAAATAAATAGGACGTCACCGTTAGCTCGCGCACGGAAGAAAAAAACCTATACGGAAGTCGAGCCGCGAATGAAATCGCTGTTCAAACCACACATGTGAGGTATCGCCGTGATCAACAGAGCGTGAGCAATAATTTTAAAAAAAGAGCTACACTCCAACTCTAAACTGGTAACCGTTAAAAAAATTTAAAGTGTCGCCTATTGAGATTTCTATTGACCGTAGTTTGTCGCCATTCCACGGGTGTGCGCAATTTTAAACCGTAACATGTTGGGTATCTATTTACTCGGCATGACATCATCTTTCACAATATACAAAAAAAATGGGCTAACTTTACTGTTTAGTATTTTTTAAATGCAGTGAAATGTGATTTTTCGGAATTTTTCCACAAAAAATGGCGTTTTAAAGACTGCTGCGCAAATACCGCGTGATAAAAAATATTGTAATGACCGCCATTTGATCCTCCAGAGTCTTTGCTAAAAAAATATATATAATGTTTGGGGGTTCTAAGTAGTTTTCTAGGAAAAAATACTGATTTTAACCGAAATAGGGCTGGGGCTTAAGTGGTTAAGGGGGAAAACCTTCCGGTCCAGAAGTGGTTAAGCAGTGGCAAATGTTGCAGTGTAGACATTTCCTTCCCATTTTTGCTGAATTATGGACATATTCATTTAGATGTGTTTCCATGACTCTCTCTGTAGAATGAAAAAAATCAGGCATACCCTCATGCTATGAGCCCCCCTTGTTCCCACCTTTCCGGATAAGGGTTTCATACCTGTATATATGTTTTCCTGAAGATAACATCCAATTGAAGAATTGTGTAATACACAAATGATCTATACAGAGTCTCAGACCACCAGCCAGTTTGCAGTGATGTTTGTGTTTGTTGCCAGTCATTCATTCAAAAAACATAAAAAGAAGAATTTGTATACAAAATGTATTGCCTAGCATTCTAGGAAGAGCCAAACCATGGAGCATGGCCAAAGTACATAGGAGGTCTATAGCTAGATCTTCGTCATACTAGTTTACTTCTTAAAGTGGACCTTTCAGCAATTTTATAAGTTTGCATGAACTCATTAGTGACGTTTCACAATTTACATCAACAGTCTAATTTAAAAAAAAAAAAAAAACAACTTTAACCATTAACCACTTAGCACCCATGCTTAAGCCGAAACACAGCTACAGCGCGGGCTAAAAATGCCAGGAGAACTTACATGGATGTTTTTTTTTTTTTTCTTCACACTGCATGCGTGAAGAAAAGAATAAAGCTGTTAATCAGCTTCTGTTAGATGAACATCGGTCCCCTTAGTGCCCACCAGTGCTGCTAATCAGTGCCCACCAGTAACATCAATTAGTGCCCACCAGTGCCACCTATCAGTGCCTCATCATCAGTGCCTCCTGATCAGTGCCCACCAGTGTCACCTATCAGTGCCACCTTTCTGTGCCTCCTGATCAGTGCCCATCAGTGCAGGCTATCAGTGCAACCTTATCAGTGGCCATCAGTGAAGGAGAAAAAAATGACCTGTTTGCAAAAGGTTATAACAAAATATGAAAAACGTTTTGTTTGTTTTTTCAAAAATTTCAGTCTTTTTTTTGATTTGTTTATCAAAAAAAAAAAAAAAAAACCAGTGGTGATTAAATACCGCTAACAGAATGCTCTATTTGTGTGAAAACAAATGATAAAAATTTCATTTTGGTACAGTGTTGCATGTCCGCGTAATTGTCATTCAAAGTGTGAGAGCGCTGAAAGCTGAAAATTGGCCTGGGCAGGAAGGGGGTAAAAATGCACGGTAAGCAAGAGATAAAAGCAGTCTTTAAGCTCCAGTCCAGGATTTTGCCTTGGCGGAGATGATGGGGGTGGGGTGGGGTTGTACTGGAAAAGGGTACATTTTCTGTTTCAGGATCATTTTGACTTGCAAAGGTAATTTTTGCTCAGGGGTAAGTCTGAAGTGTGGGTAGGGGACTTTTGCTGACACACAATGCTAATACTTTTGGGGAGGGGGGCACCATTTGGCATCTTCGCCCTGGGCGCTAGATGACCTTGTCCTGGCATTGGGCTCTGTCCTTAAGTTAAAGTCTAACTAAAAGCAACACTTTTTTTCAGTTTTGGATAGAGGGGAGATGGATTAGAACACCTGTCAGATTTATTTTATTAAATATTATTTTTATTTATTAGGGAGATTCACCCTCTCTATTTATCCCGGTGACTGTTATCACCAAGAGTGAAAAAATCCCAGATTTTGGGCTGTCACCATACTAGGAAAAGAAGGGAAATCTTCCAACAGGGACACCAGTTCTGGTGACATCCAGGGATTTCCTCACTTTGGAGAGATTACCTCTCACTTCCTGTTTGGCTATGGGACAGGAAATGAACTCCCCAAGGGGACACAGATAGCATAAAAAGCAAACAAAAAAAATGAAGCCTAATACTGTAACTCTCTCATACTTTATCCAAAATAGGAATGGCTTTGAATTTAGTTCTACTTTACCTGGAGTTTCACTTTAATGTTGCCTTGCAGATACATTATTTCATGACCATGCCTGTAGAAAGACAAGCAGCCGTCATACCCCATGTTACAATCCCCTCTTTTTTCTACTTTTCCCAATAAGGGTTTCCATACCTAAATATGTGTTTTTCTTGAAGAAATCATCCAATTTCAGGACTGTTTTTCCAATACAGAAATTATCTATGAGTGTTTTAATCAGACCATCATGCTGTTAGTACCAGTTTGCACCAATGTTTCTGTGTATTGCCAGTCATTCATTCAGAAAACAAAAAAATGGGTTCTTTTTACTTTTACTGTAAAATCCATTTTTCTGATGTTCATTGACGGACACAGCTCCTCATCTTCTTGACTACGTGGGTTATACTGCCCCACTGGAGACACAGCTGATGAAACCCCTCCCAATGAAGTGACCATTCCCCCTGGCCCAATGCCTGTCAACTGAGGTAATCCGCTTGCTAATTTTCCACCCCTGGAATGTGCACAGCAGAGAGGGCTGGAACGTAACGTTCTGCCCACCTTAGAATACCAGCTAATTCTAGAGCCTCCAAGGCACTTCTTGTGCCCCCTCGGTGACTGACATAAATCACGGCCGTGGCATTGTTCGATTGAATTCATACCGGACACCCCTGAAGAAGAGTTGCCCAATGATCCAGCAAAGTCTGATTGCTCCGGAGTTCCAGTACATTGATTGGTGGCCTGGAATCTTCCTTAGTCCAGACTCCCTGAGCACAATCCCTGCCCAGGAGGCCTCCCCACCCGGACAGGCTGGCATTCGTGGTGTTGACCGTCAAGTACAGGGGAAGAAAAGATTTTCCCTGACAAAGTGCCGGAGAATAAAGCCACCAAACCAGAGGCCCTCTCTTTTTGAAGAGATCTCGTGTGGAACTGAGCACACGGAACCACCTCAAAAGGTAGACACCATCAGGCCCAGCACGCGCATGCAAGTTCGAAGAGATGACAGTCTACTGGACAGCAAAATTGCCTCCTGCAATTTCTGGAGTTTTTTCAGAGGAAGAAACACTCTGGCTGAGGCTGAGTCCAGAGTCAGACCCAGATAGTCTAGACTGGTGGACGGAACCAGAGCAGACTTCTGAAGATTCAGAATCCAACTGAACTCCCGCAGAGTTCGCAGCGTAATCTCTAAGTTCTCCAGAACAGCAGTCGGAGACTCTGCTTGCAAAAGTAGTCTGTCCAGGTACCCCAGTACAATGCCAGCACCGGGGCAACACTTTTGTGAAGACCTGAGGAGCGGAGGCGAGACCAAAGGCTACCGCCACAAACTGATAATGCTCCTCGCCCACGGAAAAGTGGAGGAAGCGCTGGTGGTCAGCACATATTGGGATGTGAAGGTAGGGGTCCTTGATGTCGATGGAAGCGAGGAAATCCCTCTGGCTGTAAGGACGCCACTACCATGCGAATGGACTCCATTCGGAACTTCTATACCCGCACAAAGCAGTTTAGTGCCTTTCGGTCCAGAATTGGACGTACCTTGCCTTCCTTCCTGGGAACTGTAAACTGGTTTGAGTAAAAACCTTGAAAACGTTCCGATGTCGAAACCAGACAATCACCCCACCCCTTGAAGTAACAAGCCTTGCACTGCCCCAAAGAGATCCCCTAAACAATCTGGGGACAAGCACAGTTTGAAAGGGAAGAATCTTTCCAGAGGATAAGATTGAAACCCGATCTTGTAGCCGAAGTGAATTACTTTGTGGACCCACTTGTCTTGTATCAGGGAGGTCAACGGATCCGGAAACCAACGAAGACGTCTCCCCACCCCTTCATGCAGAGGAAACCTTTTCCGCAGAACCGGCTCATGACTTGCCAGACCAGGTCCTCTTAGAACTCACGGTGGAGGCTCTGAAGGGCTTAGAACCCTTGTCTTGAGATCCTGAGGGATGAAAAGGCCGCTTGTGAGCCAAAAAGAAAGGCCCCTGTCTGCGAAGGGGCTCCTTACCCTTGGAAGCCTGTGGAAGAAGAGCACTCTTTCCCCCTGTGAGGCCTTTGATGATGTCATCCAAGGAAGCTCCAAACAGGTGATCCCCCACAAATTGAAGATTGGATAAGGCCTTCTTAGAAGCCTGGTCCGCAGACCAGCATTTCTGCCAGATAATACGCCGCAGGACCACTGCTGAGACAGACAGTCTTGAAATCAAGGGAGCCATATCCAAAGAGGCGTCACAGACAAACTGTAGCCCTTGGACCAACTGATCTGCCAGCCCTACAAAGGCGGGGGGGGAGCTGTTCCCCTTCTGGCGTAGAAGTTTTGCCCACTCAGACATAGCTTGTGACACCAGGGCAATAGTAAATACCGGCCTAAGTGCCGAACCAGCCAGAGTGAACATATGGCGGGTCAAGGCCTCCGACCTCCAATCAGCTGGATCTACAAAGACCGGGGACTCTTCAACCGGAATTACAGTGGCTTTATTCAACATGGAAACTGCAGAGTCCCCTACAGGAGAAACTGTCCCATTAAGTAGGGAATCCCTATAAGCGTACCCCATTGCAAAACGCTTAGGGATTGCAAAAGTGCGTTTTGGACACCCCCACTGTTTTGTGACAATATTGTCAAAAAGCGGGAAAGGGGAACACCTTAGACGCCTTGGAGGACCTGTGGGAGCCAAAGGTGACCAGCGTCTCCGATGCTGCGTTAGTCGCATCTTCCGTCTTTAAGGTTTCCACTAGCGCCTTTTCATGCATGGCTAGAGGAGCAGAGGAATCATCCTCACTATCTGAGCACGCAAGGTGTGTGGACGCAGACCCAAAAGGGCAACTCGCATCCGCCGCGGCCGAAGATTCAGGGTCTGATGAGACAGAGGAAGCAGGTGAAGGCGGGGGACGCTTTTTGCTAGCCCGTTTTCCCAGGGCCAAATCTACCTTGGATACCAAGGACTCCAGGACCGTCGTCAGTGCAGTCAGTTGTCGGGACCCGGAGGGCCTGGCAGCCTC
Source organism: Pelophylax lessonae (assembly GCF_965119305.1). NCBI lineage: Eukaryota > Metazoa > Chordata > Amphibia > Anura > Ranidae > Pelophylax > Pelophylax lessonae. The sequence continues at coordinate 282,540,826 of NC_138773.1, forward strand.
TGAAAGGGGATCAGGTGGTAAAATATGCTACAGGCACTCCATTAATAGAGAGGAGAACCCACACAAAAAAAGTGTATCACACTGCAAGGGACACCCCACCACGAGGGAGAAAGAACCCCACAAAAAAACTCACCACCACCAATCAGGCACTTACAGCACCGAACTAACTGCACACCATGCAGCGATCAGGAAGAAAGATATCCAGGGATCAGCACTATGGGCTAAGGAGGGGCTCTCACCGCCGATCACCGCTTATCCGGCTTCCAGAACATGGCCGCCGCTATTTTCAATGGGAAACCACAAGAAAAGGGCTGGCAAGGCTACACAAACATGGCCACCAATCTGTAGTATAAAAAAGCTACAAGAAAATGGTGGCCCCGTGGTGCACCATACAGCTCTTGGTGGGGGGACCCCAGGAACTTGACAATAATCCCAACAAGAAGGGGGGCCCTGGAATGCACCCCCACCAGGCCCAGCCCTCTCCCAACAAAGTTCGATGGTCTGGTCGCCAGCGGCGCGCTCCCCACCCACCCCCATCACCAGCCCATGGGGGGTGGGGGTGGCAGATGGGGGGTGACCAAGGCCTGCAAAACACCACTGGGAAGGGTGGGGCGCTGTCTGGGAAGGAGGGGAGCCTGGGGGTCCTACTATCCCAGGGAGGGGCCAACGTCCACCCCAAAATCATCCAGGGGTAGTGGGGGGGACAGCTACTTATAACACCCAGAACAGGGTGGGCACCACTCTAGACAGACCACTGCTCCATCCTAATGTGGGTCCTTTTGGCCAGGAGGAATGCTGCGATTCAGGCTGAAGCCTGGTTGTATGCGCCCTCGCGAGACATTTAACTCGCAGGCCAGTCCCCATCCAGTGGGGCTATGTCGAGGCCAAACTGGTGCGAAGCTGCGGTCTGCATGCGCTCGCTGGCCAGCCAGGGGGGAACCCTCTGGATCTAGATTATCCAGTCCATCTCCCAGTCTGGCAATTGCTTGTAGATTCTCATCGGGAACAAAATAATAGAGAGATTAAAAAATTCCATTGAAAAAGAAAAAAAATCGCCAGGACCAGAGATACCAGCAAGGAGCTAGGTCCTTACTCCTGACTAGGCAGAAAAAACTGAGTACCTATAGCAGAGAGTGAGAGAGCAGTGATACCCACTAGGACTGACCCAAAGGCGTAGTCAAGCTCTTTTCTGCCTAGTGTCCTACTACTGTAGGGGGCAGTATAACCCACATAGTCAAGAAGACGAGGAGCTGTGTCCGTCAATGTACGAAAGAGAAAATAATAATTTGTTTACAACATGTATTAAATAGCATCCTAGGAATCCGACAATTTAGATCTTGTTTCTTCTTAAAGCGGAGCTTTAAAGAATATGTTCTCCAATATTTAATTTTCATATGTGGCTGCTGTTCCATGTACAGTACTTGTGATAAAAACTATCTTTAACTTCTCTTCGTATTGCTTCCTTTGTAGGAAATACCTGGTGATCCTGCCAGTCCCTCGGCTTTCCTATTGCAAGCTGACCACACTAGGCATGAGAGACCATCCATTCCAGTGTGGTCAGTTTTCTGGCTGTCCTAACTGAACGGAGAGTGCGTACCATAGGCCATTGGTATTTAAAATATATTTTTTATTTGAATTATATAAAACATCTCTGAACTGTATATATTTGTGCAAAAAGGGAGGGTTTTTTTTTTTGGTTGGCAGATGTCAATGATGATTGGTGCACACAATAGTAAATTGGTCAGGACAGAACAGAAAAAATCAAAAACCAAAGAATGGAGAAGGGGGGGGGAACAACCACCCCAACTGATGACATATATGGCATCCCGTTAAATGAGCCCTCCATCCCAACCAAAAAAGGAAAAACAAGGACACCTAAACTTCCACTTATAGGAGGTATACTATAAGTGGAAAAAGTTTAGGGGTCCTTGTTTTTGCTTTTTTGGTTTGGGTTGAGGGTTGATTTAACAGGATACCATAAATGTCATCAGTTGGGGTTGTTGTTCTCTCCCTCCCTTCTCCATTCTTTGGTTTTTGATTTTTTTTTCTGTTATGCCCTGACCAATTTACTATTGAATGTACCAATCATCATTAACATCATCTGCCAACCAATAAACAAAACGCTGCCCTTTTGTACATGTAAACAGTCCCGAAATGTTTTATATAATTTGAATAAAATATATATTTTAATACTAATGGTCTATGGCGGTCAGGGTACGCCCCCTTCGTTCAGTTATAATTTAATCATTGCCAGCAAAGGTAACTTTTGAAATATTTAAGGTATTAGTTTGTGTTTATCAGTTTTCTGGCTGTGCTGGGAGAACAACCTGCCCGTCCTAAAGTGGCCAAGAATTTTTTTGACATGTTCTCCTGCATTGATATTTACTGGGAAGATCAGTGTACTGCTGGTTCTCCACCCCCAGCTCTCTAAGATTATGTGAACATTGCTGCTGTATCACCCTGTGAATTTGGATTAAGTCTCTATCCAGATGACTTGATGGACTAGATTATCTTCAGAATACTCTCCTAGTATCCCCTTTAACTTGACACACTGACACCCATCCTCTGACTATCCTACACTGGGGTGGCCCCCCTCAGATCAGGCATCTAGATATCATCCCCTGTACTTACGATACTGTTTTTCAAGGGTCTCCAGTGTCTCTTCCCCTTTAGTCAGCTCTCCTAGACCTCTGGGTTCAGATCCGTTCCTCTGGTCCCCAGGCCAACTGCCTGCGACCACACGCCTCCACTACAGAGGAGGAGGCAGCCACCGCCCTCCCTCCGGGACTCTGCTCATCAGCCAAAGACCCCGCAGCACATGTGCTCCTGGCTTTTATACAGTATCCCAGAATGCATCGAGACAGCCTGTCTCTAGCAATCACCAGGACTGTATCAAAGCCTATGTATTCATTGGTCAGGTTTCCTCCCACTGTCCAACATGCCTCCCTATTGGACCAGTGTGAAACACTCTCTAGACCCAATAAATCACATACTGATCACACTGTGCAGACCTAACTCACAGATCCTTCTCTCTGGTAGGTAGAAAGCAATATAGATTTGCTTGCAGCTCCTCTGATAGGCAGAGAGAGCCAAAAAACTAGCTCTCTCCCTAGCACCTTTCTAGGAGGGTGCTACACACTGGATACGCCTATCTCTCTGGAGAAGAGACGCTGAGGGGATATGATAGCGTTTTACAAATACCTCAATGGTGATCCCAGCATAGAAAAAAAGCTATTCAGTTTTAGGGAGTGTAAGAGGACACGTGGCCACACAATGAGATTGGAAGAGAAGTGGTTTAACCTTAAGCTGCACAGGGGTTTTTTCACTGTCAGGGCGATAAGGATGTGGAACTCTCTTCCACAATTTGTGGTGTCAGCAGGGAGTATTGATATTTTCAAAAGACTCTTGGAAGTGCATCTTAAAAAACAAAACATACAGGGATATGGGAAATTATTATAGACACTGACACACGTAAAACACCGTTTTAACTGGATGGACTATGGTCTTTATTCAACCTTACCTACTATGTAACTACATCCGGGTTCCCATCAAATTTCTCCATCAGAGTGCCCCCCACAGCAATTGCCCCCTCTGTGTGCCTTCTTACAATAGTCCCCATCAATGCCTTCTTACATTAGGTTTCTCCTTCAGATTGGCTCATGGATCAGTGGATGCACTCTCAGAGACCTGGGGGGGGGGGGAATGGGAGGTGGAGCACAACTAAAGTATGGGGTGACACAGCCCTTTCCCAGCACCTCCTAGATCCAGGACTGGACTACATAATACCGTTTCAGCACGCATTACCCAGGCAAGATCCACTGTTGTCTCCATCAGGAAGCCTAATAGGAGGAATGACATGCGGAGGCAGTGGTGTATTTAGGTTTTGTGCTGCCCTAGGCCTGACTAAACTTGTGCACCCCCTAATTTAAATATGACCCATCCCTTCCTGTAAAGGCCACACCCCTTCCTGTTTATGACCCACCCTGTCATCTGTAAACCACAGACCATAACCACAGTGTATCAGTGCCCATAAATGCAGTTTTATCAGTGCCGCCTAATTACTGCTCATCAGTGCAGCATATCAGTGTGACCTCATCAGTGGCCATCAGTACAGACCCATCAGTGGCCACCAGTGCAGCCTTATCAGTACCCATTAGTACAGCCTCATGTCACAGGATTAGTAAGATTACCCCTTTCTTTTAAGATATTTGGACTTGTGTTTGCTGCCACTGATTGTAATCCTAGGATTATTTCACTTATTTGTATAATAAATGGCAGCAAACACAAGTCCAAATATCTTATAAGATTGGAGTAATCTTACTAACCCAGTGACATATTGTGATAGCACATGAGGTGAGTGGGACCAAAATGTTGTTCCCATCATATACAATTAAAAGTCTTAATTGCATATGATGCAATTCAATATGCTCGCTCAAGGACAAGGATGTTTAAAGAAATGAAATTATATGATGCCTGCCATACCTGGGGGCTGAGGAGGCTGCAGTGCCACACTTATTAGCATTGGCGGCCCTTGGGCCTGTTGTATTAGGTGTGGTCGGCGGCCTGCGGTCTGTCCGAATGTCCTCACCCGCCAGTATTTTCATACCGGCAGGTAGCAGTGTGACCGCTTAATGGGGAGTGCCAGACTGGTTTGCCTCCTGGACCCTGCCCGCCCCGCAAGCCGGCAGGGACCCTTTTTTCGTGCGGGAGCCAGGAGGAGGCTGTTTTTTTTTCATGCAGGGAGCAGCTTTTTTTTTTTGCTGCCCCCCTGCAAAGTGCCGCCCTAGGCCTGGGCCTTGTTGGCCTAGGCCAGGATACAGCACTGTGCGGAGGGCATGCATGTAGGATGGACGTGGCAGAAAAGAGGATGCAAGTGGTCAGCAACATTGAGACAAAGGATGAAAAAAATGTGAAAACACCATTTTCTGAAAAAAAAAAAAAAATGCAATGGTTTAATCTTACACAGTGAATTAGAAAATGAAATGTCATTCTCTTAGGGCTTACACCCACGTAGTTGGCAAGCATATAGTATGTTTATATATACAGTTCTATTCATCAGACTTAAAAGGACTGGGGTCAACAGAGGAACAGAGCGTGAGCAGGCAATGTGGGCTGTTGCCATGAGCATTCCTTTCCTAAACCATGCTAATTATTTGGAATGGAGCAGTGCAATCTATACACATTCATAGCTTTAGCAATGGTAATTGCATCAACGTCTATGATCTAAATGGGTCCATAGTGTGGCTGCTGTTCCTGACCCCTGTATGCCTAAATTGGAGCATTGCTTACTTTTACCTAAGACTACAAACTCACATCCATCTACAAAGAGACCCTGTCACCAGCTTAAAAAAACTGCAGGTAAAAGCACAGATAAATCAACTATTGTAAGTGCTTATTTGCATCATTTTTCTTTCCCTTAAATTATTTTTATTGACTTGCAGTGTGCCTTTAAACTTGCTGGAAAACTTGACTACTCCAGGAAGAGTCAGTTCCTTTACACGGCCCCTCCCTCCTTGCACATCGTAGCCCTCTCCTCTTTTGGGAACGTTGATGAAGCACCCTTCTAGGTAGGTGCTAGGCTGACAGGTCAATTTAGTTATTTTTGATCTTCTCTGTAATCAGTCTACCAGATGTTGATTGCTTTGGACTGATCAAGGTCCCATAGGCTGCAGGCTTGACTGCTTCTCCCTGCCTTCTGGAAGGTTCTAGAAAATAGAAGTGGAACATTTCAAATGAGTAGTCTGCGGCAATCCCTGGGGAGGGAGTAGGTGGCTGCGGGGCACATGAATAGGCTAGGGCTTGAAGCAGTCATGGTTGTTGTCCTGGGGGAGAAGTTCCCAGCCTGGATGGCTGTTACCCACCCAGGCAGTCCAGCTGAAAATTACCTCATTGCGGTCCCAGATATGATAAAGCTGGGGACCTACTTGCTAAGAACCTCGGAAGCGAAACCAAGGAGATTTCACCTAGGATCCAGTCTGGGGAGATCACTAAGGAAATGTCTGCCTGATACTGGAAGGAGGCATCCAAGTACCCAAGAACTTATGAGTACAGACCTGAATGCAGGATCTGGGTGACTGTTGCTGCTGTTAACCACTGGTGCATTAATAAAATATAACTTGCCTGCCCTAGAACATTGATTACGGTGTCCCAGTGCTGTTCATTCCCTGAGCTATTCTTAAAGGAACTCTTCTAAGAAGTGGCTGCAGAGTGACTAGTGTCCTCCTATTATTGTTCAGCATTCTGGAGTATCCCACATCTCCCTGTGCCCAATCCAAGTTTGTTCAACAATAACTGCTAAAAAGGCAACCCCTAGACCAGGCCTGGCATTTTGGACTAAGCAGCCCATGACATGTTACCCGACCCCTTCTCCACTCTCCATCCTGATGGATCCCCCAGGAGAGCACAGGGAGGACCCTAGAGAATAGGGTGGGACAAGAGCACAAGGGGGGGCCAGAGAACACCGTGGGGGGGGGGGGTGGGCTAGAGAGCACAGGGGGGTCTGAAGAGCACTTGGTGTGGGGAGTCAAAGAGCACAGAGGGAAGCAAAAACACGGGGTGGTTTGGAGAGCACAGGGGGGCGGGAGAGCATGGGGGAGGCGGAGAGCACAAGGGGAGGTGGGGAAGAAAATGTTAAATTACATGTAGCACTGCCCCCTAGGGGACTGCTGAGAATTGCACTTTCTGGATTCCCCTGGGTTACACATAGCAACAGTTTGTAGAAATGTATCACTTTATACGCTTGGCTCAGACAATGAACGGTCCAGGGGATTTGGTTTTTGTGTTTTATTTAGAACTGGGATAGGAGAAGGGATGAGTGGGATACTCCAACTATGATCTATGCACAAATCTTGTGGACAACTAGCTGTAGTGTTCAACAAGGCCGCTGTTTCACCTTGCCACTGAAGTGAAGATAAAGAATATGATCTTGATTTATTTTCTCTTCAGGGTCCTGGCTTGGCACCCCCCTTCTCACTTGCTGTGCGTGCTAGCCCCTGTCCACTGACTCTCCACTGGAGTGGTCCCCTTCCTGGGCAGACCCCTGGCAAGCTTCCCGGTACTCACAGACACTGTTTTTCCCAAGGTTGCTCTGCCTTCAACTCTGCTTATCAGCATCCACTGGACCTCCTGGCTCAGCACCACACTTCTGGCTCACTAGGCCCACCGCCTGTAACCACCTTCCATACAGACAGGAGGAGAGACAGCCGTCACCCTCCTCCTAGGACCTGGCTTCCCGCCCAAAGACACCCTGTCACATGTGCCCTTGGCTTTTATAACATATCCCAGGATGCACCACTGTTTGTGCCAACCCACTGGGACAGTTACAAAAGCCTGTGTGTCACTGTCTGGGTTTCCTCCACTGTCCAATAGGCTCCCCTATTGGATACAGTGGGGACACTCCCTCAGCCCAGATGAATCACACATGGACACATGCAACAGGCATAACTATTGATAAGGCTCCCCTGTTAAGCAGATGGAGCAGGCTATATTTTACCTGCTACTACCCTGTTAAGCAGGCAGAGCAAACTACTCTCCTTCTGGCACCAGTCTAGGAGGGTGCTACATACATATAGGAAAGTTTGTTGAAATACATGATCTGGCATTAGGGCCTCTTTTACTCTCCTATGTTTTGTTTTGGGCATCATTGTTTAGTTGCAATATAGACAAAGTGGCTATTTGCAACACTCTAAGAACATTAAAGTGAAACACTGGACAAAATGTTTTTATTACTTATTACTTTGGGGTATAGATTAAGAAAGATATTTTTAAATAACTATCAGTGACTTTAATGCAGTGATTTCTCTATGTTTCCTGTCCCAATAACCCCTATTTCCCAAAAGCAAAGAAATTTCCCAGCTCAACTCGCCAGTCAGCCTGCTACCAACCAAATTAACCTAACAGTTTGCATTAAAACTGGGGGTTTAGTTTGCACCCATTTGCAAATACATGCGTAAGCTGTGGAGGCGCGACAAGACACCCAAATATTATCCACAGTCCAAACTCTATTCCTTTTTTGAGAGCCTCTATAGTAGAAGCACATGCATTATAAGAGATAGGCAGAGGGCAAGTTAGTCTGGAAGAAGTCCACCCATCCTAAAGGCACAGGGGCGCACTAGACACCCAGCATATAGCACAATGGCAGAAAAGGTGTCTAGTGCGTCCCCTCACCAGTATTCCAACTGTACAAACAAATGGCCACTGCCCCCACCTATAACTGGCCTTCGCAACAAGGAGCACATAGATGGGCAACACAGGTAAAACAAACTCACTGGACACATAGGGCAGGTGAGCCTGGAGGGAGCCCACCCATCCTCAAAGGTACAGGGGCACACTGGGTAATTCAGTTGGTTGCAGGCTGGTCAGTAAGTTGATTTGGGAATTTTCTTTGGTTTTACTTGGCATGCGTTGCCCTTCCATGTGCTCCTTGTTGCAAAGGCCAGTTATAGGTGGGGGCAGTGGCTATTTGTTTGTACTGTTGGAATACTGGTGAGGGGATGCATTGGAAACCTTTGCTGCTATTGTGCTATATGCTGGGTGTCCAGTGCGCTCTTGTGCCTTTAACCACTTTAACACTAGCCACTGTGCTGCTACTGCGGCACAGTGGCTCGTTATCGTCTAGCGACGTAGACCTACGTCGCTAGACTCCTCCCCCTGTAGGCGGCGCTCGCGTGCCGCCGGAGGCGCGCTCCCGCTGTTTTCATTCACAGCGGGAGTCGGGCCAGGGGAGGAGCGGCGGCAATCGCCGCTGCTCCGCCCCGATCGTCGGGGAATCCAGCTTGGAGATCCGCCCGCCTGTGTAAACAGAGCGGGCGGATCTCCTAAGTGACAGGGAGTGACAGATCGGAGTGTTCAGCATAGCTGAACATCCGATCTGTCCCTGGCTCACTCAGTCACCTCCCCCCCTACACGTCAGTAAGCACCAGGCATACATTAACCCCTCCCTCTCCAATAAAATTAACCCCTTCCCTGCCAGTGTCATTTTTACAGTAACAGTGCATATTTATAGCACTGATTACTGCAGTAATGTCACTGGTACCCCCAAAAGTGTCAAAAATGTCAGTCAAGGGTCCGATCTGTCCGCCGCAATGCCGCAGTCCCGCAAAAAAAATCGCAGATCGCCGCCATTACTCGTTAAAAAAATAAAACACCAAAAATGACATAAATCTTAGTAAACGCAATAACTTTTGCGCAAACCAATCAAAATACGCTTATTGCGATTTTTTTTTACCAAACATGGGTAGCAGAAAACAAATTGGCCAAAAATTTAAAAAAAAATTGGTTTTTACATCTTTTTTGGGGGGAATTTCATATTAAAAAATGTTAAAAATATTGTTATTTTTTCAAAATAAACGCTCTTTTTTTGTTTATAGCGCAAAAAGTAAAAATCGCACAGGTGATCAAATACCACCAAAAGAAAGCTCTGTTTGTGGGAAAAAAAGGACGTAAATTTCGTTTGGGCGTCGCATGACCGCGCAATTGTCAGTTAAAGTCGCACAGTGCTGAATCGCAAAAAGTGGCCCAGACGTAAGACAGCAAAATGCTCTAGTGGTAAAGTGGTTAAGGAGGGTTGGGCTTCCTCCAGGCTCACCTGCCCTATGCCTATCCATTATAATGCATTTGCTTCTACTATAGAGGCTCTCAAAAATGTAAAGAGCTAGGGTTGAGGATAATAATGGGGTGTCTTGTGATGGCCTCCACAGCTTACGTATGTATTTGCAAATGTGTGCAAACTAAACCCCTGTTTTAGGATCATTCAGTTGGTAGCAGGCTGGCTGGCGAGTTGAGCATGAAATTTTCTTTGGTTTTGCTTTACATGCATTGCCCTTCCATATGCTCCTTACTGCGAAGGCCAGTTATAGGTGGGGGCAGTGGCCATTTGTTTGTGCTATCTCCCAAAAGGGGACACAAATGTAATTTCAGCCTGCAAGAGATGGTAACACATCCCCACTCTATCCATACCTCCCAACCTTTTGAGATGGAGAAAAAGGGACGCCTATTAGCAAAGTGATGTAGGCATAGGACACACACCCGGCACTCCCCTTAAAGTGGAGTTCCACCCTAAAATTTAACATCGGTCCATCTTCTTGCTCCGGGTCACCTGAAAAACAAATGGATAATCGCTATTTTTTTTTTTTACTTACCTTGTTTTAGAAGAAAATATACTCACCTTACTTCCTCTTCCTCCCTCTACGGCCACGGCCCGTCGTCACTTCCTGGCCTGCAATGATTCCTGGGAGCTGAACGTCATCGCTCCCAGGAATCAATGCGCCTGCACCGGCCCCGACGTCAGTTCCGGTGCATGCGCGTCATACCTTGCTAAACAGCTTCTGGGCATGCCCAGAAGCTGTGCAGGGATGACGCTGCAGCCCCGGAAGTGACGGCAGGGCCGGTGCAGTGCATCGTGGGACCGAAGAGGACGGAAAAGGACGCAGAAGAGGATCGCGCTGGCTTCAGCTGCCCACACCTGAGATGGCAGCGCTGGACAAGACATTTTCAAGGTAAGTATTTCTTCTAAAAGGTAAGTGCAACCTGGGACAGTTCAGAGGCTATCCATTGTGGAATGTACTAGCCCTGACTGTCCCGGGGGTATTTTTATGTATTTTTTTTTGTTTTAGGTGGAACTCCGCTTTAAAGAAGAATTATACAAAAAAACTGTTAAACCCACAAGGGATTTTTTTTTTTTACCACTACTATTCCTTTATACTGGCTTATGAAATTTACGAATGCAGCAATTTAGAAATTGGATGAAAGGTTTAGCACTGGGAAACACTTCTTGGAAGATAAAAAGTGCATTTTATATACAACTTTATAGATCAGACCAAAATGAGAGACAAATGAGGAGGAAAGAGGGACAGAGTGACTATGTGTTATATCAGGGACAGTCCCTCAAAATCAGGGACAGTTTGGAGCTTTGTCTATCCAATACACATACAAAAAAGTTAAGATGAGGTTCCACTTTAATTCTCCATGTAGTGACAAATATTCCGTCCACCCTGCTCCAAGGCAGAGATAGACAGGGCAGCTGCATGTGCTTTTCTCTGAGAGTTTTCTGTTCTGCACTCAGCAGAAGATCTGTAGAGCAACTCATTGGTGTAAAATACAAATTTACTCAGTATACCCCGCCCTACCAGCCAGCAAGGAGCCCCACTATGTGCCAATTCATATTTGTGTGATTCGTTATGTCTATTAACATGCGTTGCATTAAGACAGTCCATTGAAATTGCACATGTCACAACACACTGCAATGCACTAAGGTGCTGCAAGACACATGCATTCCCTTATTATAGTGTTCCTGAATGCACAGGACTCTAAACACTGGTGTCACTTTGTAAAGCCTTCAGCCCCATCCAGTCACAGCCTGCCATAGACTATGACAGGCAGCAGGCAATGGGGCACTCAAACGCTGGAAGAGACACACTGAACTTAGATGGCCCAGTGTGCAAGGGGCCTTACAGGTTACGACTCTTTGCACATTGCCATCACTTTAGTTCTGCTGTATTTTACGTACGTCTGAGGTTTGGCTATTGCATCTGTCAGCACAGAGAAGCAGGAAAGGAGTAGCACAAAAATGTCAAGAGAGGAATTCAAGAACAATATGGCTTTACTTCTGCGACTCACTGGTTATCTCGTAGCGAAATAATGAGAGGATATAATAACTCCAAGTTCACTTTCTTATCACCCCAAACAGCCAATGAAACCTCAGCAGTGCGATAGATGGTGAAATTCTCCACGTTTTGACGGGAAACGTTTCTGTTGGCAAATCTTGCTAAATGAAGTCATATTCTTGGAAGTTGTTTAGTTGCGTTAATTCCAAACCACACAAGTAAAATAAAAACATATGAGACAGGAGGAAGAAACTGTTAATCCAAGTACAGCTCATTGCAACAATGTTTATGACTTTCAGCAGGATGGGTGAAATGATATGTAGTGAGGAACCTGGAAATGACTTTTAATGGGGAACCTGAACATGATATGTAATGAGGGAACCTTGAAATGGGATGTAATAGGGAACCTGGAAATGGGATCTAATGGGGAACCTGGAAATGGGATGTAATGGGGAACCTGGAAATGGGATGTAATGGGGAACCTGGAAATGGGATGTAATGGGGAACCTGGAAATGGGATCTAATGGGGAACCTGGAAATGGGATGTAATGGGGAACCTGGAAATGGGATGTAATTGGGAACCTGGAAATGGGATGTAATGGGGAACCTGGAAATGGGATGTAATGGGGAACCTGGAAATGGGATGTAATGGGGAACCTGGAAATGGGATGTGATGGAAAAACGGAAATTGTATTTAATAGGGAACCTGGAATTGATGCTTAATGGGGAACCTGGAAACAATGCTTAATGGGGAACTTGGAAATTATATTTATTAGGCAATCTAGAAATTATATGTAATGGGAAACCTGGAAATGGCATTAAATGGGAAAATTGGAGATGGTATTTAATGGGATACCAGGAAATGGTATGTAATGGGGTGTCTGGAAATGATTTATAATGGGGAACCTGAAAATTATTTTTAAATTGGGAACCTGGAAATGGATGTAATGGGGAACCTGGAAATGCCATATGATGGGAAAACTGGAAATCGTATTTAATAGGGAATCTACAAATTATATGTAATGAGAAACCTGGAAATGGCATGAAATGGAAAAAGTGGAAATGGTATTTAATAGGTAATCTGGAAATAATTTTTAATGGGGAACCTGGAAATTATATTTTATAGGGAATCAAAAAAATCTATATAATGGGAAAGCTGGAAATGGCAAGAAATGGGAAAATTGCAAAGGGTTTTTAATGGGGAGCCTGGAAACTATTTTAAAAGGGGAACCTGAAAATTAATTTTAATTGGGAACCTGGAAATGGGATGTAATGGGGAATCAGGAAATGATAAGCAACAGAGAACCTTAAAATGGCATATGATGGGAAAACTGGAAATTGTATTTAATGGGGAACCTGGAAATGGTATACCACAGGGAATCTGGAAATTATATTTAATAGGTAATCTGGAAATTCTGTTTTTTGGGCAACCTGAAAATGGTATGCAATGGGGAACTTGGAAGTGATATGTAATGGGTAACCTGGAAATGACATGTAATGGGAAAACTGGAAATGATAAATAATGGGGAACCTGGAAATGGAATGTAATAGGGAGCCTGGAAACATTGAGGTGGATTTACTAAAAGCAGATAGATTGTGCACTTTTCAAGTGCAGTTACACCAAAGCATAGTAAATGAGGTAAAGTTTTACTTTACAATACCCATTTACATGCAAGGAAAATAAGAACACAGCATTTTTGCTTGCACAGGATTGGACAATGGAAATCAGCAGAGCTTCCCCTCATTTACTAAGCTCTGGAGCAACTGCAGTTGCAAAGTGCAAATTCACTTTTTAACATGTAAAGTCTATTTGCCTATAGTAACTCAACACTTGTGAGTGTTTGTGTACTTGTGCCAAAAATCTTAAAGTGATATTAACCCCTCAGCTTTTTTAAGCACTTTAAGTTGCTGATTTAATCATATACTAAGTAAGCAGCTTTTACATCTTTTAATCCTTGTCTATGTTCGATTTTAAGCGGTGCCTTTATAGCTGTCTCAGGTTACCTGTTTGAGGGTGGCTCCTTTCTCTTGCAGCATCCCTTGGAGCCACCCTTGCATGCGGGGGGCTAGAGTTGTGTCTCCCTACAATGTGTGCATCGATAGAAACACACAGCCCCATAGCCTAGAATGGCAAGGCCCTCCCCTGCTCCTCCCTCTCCCCCCTCAAAGCAGACTGGAGACTGCACTGTCCATTGTAAACTCTTTCATGTGAAAACCAGACATTTGGGGAAGCAGCACTGGGAGAGCTGGAGCCAGCTGCATTGGAAGTTGTAAAGTGCAAGAGCTGGGATGAGAATTCTAATAAATAGTTTACTGGGGAATGTTTATTTTATTGTGCTGATTGTGTTAAACTACAAAATACTATTTTAAGTTGTCTGGGGAAATAAATATAGTTTGTTTAGGTATTTTCAAAGTAAAGAAACTATGAAGTCAGCTATTGCTAACCTCATTTTATGAAAATGCTAGTTGCCTTACTGGCATGCTGAACCAAGGGCCTTTAAGACTTTGGATTTCTGGCCTTAAAGTAGTATTAAACCCAAAAGCAAATATTTATTATATTGTAGCTTACTAATTCTTAGATGTGATGGCTGCATTTGTTTTTTGTTTTTAGGCTTTCTTTTCGTTATTTTCCGCTGGTGATCTGGCCAGTAAGTCTGTTGTTTTTCAAAAGAACAAACTGTTGTGTAGATGTAGCAGTTAGGTGGTTGAGACAAACTATTTGCCACTGACAGGGGCGCCTACAATGGTCAACTTTTATATAAAACCTTTATCGCAAAAGGATAAAACCATTGTTGCTGTTATTGATTAAAACATGTGAGCTGGAGTTTGGCTGCAATCTGTCTGTGTATCTAAATCCGCTAGTACATCTAACACTCCCCTCCACCTAGTTTAACAATGCTGCTGTCCAACACTGTCTCTTTTGCTCCTTCATCTAGAGTGAAGGCACTCCTAAACAGAAAATGTGTAACTGGTAAATTTAATCAGGTGAAAATAGAGGGAAAAAAAAGCCTAAAAAAACCCAAAAAAAAACAAAAACGAATGCAGCTACTACATCAAATGATTGTTTAGCTGCAATAAATTACATCTTTGGGTTTGTAGCCAGATGCTTGGCTAAGGCATGTGCACAGGGTGTGCCAGATGTGCCAGGGCACACCCTAATCACCCTCTGTGGTGCAGATTCCCCCTGTTTAAAAAAACATTATAAAAAATAAAATAATAAAAACTACTGACACCATCTGCTGCCCTACTGACACCATCAGTATATATACACATGCACACATACATATGTGTTTAAGCTTTGGGGTGCACACCCCAGTGCAGTAGGCTGTGCACACCTATGGCTAAGAATGCTTCAGTTGCCCTCTGTAGATGCTGCCCGGAGGTGGTGAACTGGTTAACAGCTATTTCAGCAAGAGGAGGGAGCTGTTGAACAGGAAGAGTTCAATAGACTGAGTCAGGCAGCACTGAACTGTGGGAACTGTAGTCCAGAGGAGAGAGACTCTACTGTAGTCAAGATCTTTTGAACTGCATTTCCCAGAGAGAGATTGCCAAAAGGAGGGGAAAGAGCTGCATTTTCTCAGGCTGTACAGGACACAGCTTCCTCTTGCCTTGAGGTAGAGTGCACATTGCTGTCCAGTGAGCACCATCACTGCTGCATATTGACGGCCTGAGTGGGAGTCTGAGCACTAGATTCAGGGGTGCTGACAGCCAGAGTCACCTAGGTGTAGAGCAGAGAGTGGACTAATCACTGTGTGACTGAATGGCGAGCTACAGTGTCACTGGGACTGGTGAGCTGATGCTGTGGGATTTATCATCTGCTGCTAGAGAGACTGAGCCCTTTAGGAACTGACCATTTTGCTGCCTGCTGGTGTAACTGGGACTATTCTTATGTGCACCAATGGTACAACTGGGCTCCAATGCTAGCCGGCTAAAGAGTTAGGGCTAAAGAGTTAGGGCTAAAGACTGTTCCTTTTCAGCTGCTATACAGAGACCTTCACCTATTGCTTATGCTAAGAGGTACTTCTAAGGGGACAATACACCATATCCTAGCTATTCTCCTAGAGTGCACTCTTGACTTGTTATAGTATTATTATTCACATTGCAGTTAATGCTTATATGCACTAATTATTTCTGACTTTGCTGATTCATGAGCTATTCCCAGTCTAGGTACAAAACTCTATTCTAAGTTACCTTGGCATACGGAATATACTGTCCAGCAGACCGTGTCTGAACCTACCTTCAGTGTGTTTATTCATTCGTTTATTCTAACCCAATACATTAAAGCAGTTGTAGCCCTAATAAAAAAAAAAAAAAAAAAAAGATTCTGTTCCTTTAACCACTTAAGCCCCGGAGGATTTGGCTGCTAAAGGACCAGGGTTTTTTTTGCGATTTTTTACTGCGTGACTTTAACGGACAATTGCGCGGTCGTGCGACACTGTACCTAAACGAATTTGACGTCCTTTTTTTCCCACAAACAGAGCTTTCTTTTGGTGGTATTTGATCACCTGTGCGATTTTTTGATCACGCGCTATAAACAAAAAAAGAGCGTAAATTTTGCAAAAATAACAATATTTTTCACATTTTTTTATATGAAATTCCCCCCAAAAAAAAGTAAAAATCAAAATTTTTTAACATTTTTCGGCCAATTTGTTTTATGCTACATATGTTTGGTAAAAAAAATCGCAAAAAGCGTATTTTGATTGGTTTGCGCAAAAGTTATCGCGTTTACTAACAAAGGGAAAGATTTTTGTCATTTTTGGTGTTTTTTTTTTAACGCGTAATGGCGGCGATCTGCGATTTTTTTTTCGGTACTGCGACATTGCGGCGGACAGATCGGACCCTTGACTGACATTTTTGACACTTTTGGGGGTACCAGTGACATTACTGCAGTAATCAGTGCTATATATATGCACTGTTACTGCAAAAATGACACTGGCAGGGAAGGGGTTAACTTTATTGGACAGGGAGGGGTTAAGTGTGTCCTAGGGGCGTGATTCTAACTGTGTAGGGACATTCCTATTGGTGTAAAAGCAAAGATCAACCATTCTACATAGTAGAACGGACAGATCTTCACTTTTACACAGGGAGAACTGACAGGCAGCTTGTTTACACAAGCTGCTCTGTCTTTCTCCCTTCACAGGAGCGATCGCAGTGTGACTGGCGGACATCGAGTCCGCCGGTCACACGCACTGACTTGCCTGTGAACGAGCCGCGGCGGGCGCGCGCCTCGGCGGGCGCGCGCCCGCCCGCGATAGGCTCGCAAGTCAGTGACAGGCGAGTGACGTACCGATACGTCACTCTGCCTGGCCGGGGCTGACCGCCGCAGTATATAGTCGTGCGGCGGTCGGCAACCGGTTAAAGAATGATGTACAGCATAGTGCTTGTGCATTGTCATTTGTGCCATTCTATGCTGTAAAATACCTGGTTGATCCTGCCTGTTCCTATGTCCCCCTGTGTGTGCTGACCACGGGAATCACAGCTGCTGATCAACGATACCGTGGGCAGTTTACGTGCCTCCATCATCCCGCTGCTCTCCCTATCCCCCTCCTTCCCTGCCTGTCAGCTATTGAATCAGTGATGTGAGAGCCGATCTGCTCCCCGTCCCTCCCCTTCTGCTGCTAGTCTGTGTAAAGTCACTGTGCCTAATTACCACAATCCCCTCTGTTATATGAAGCTATTGTATGTTTCACAGTGTCTTTGTTTTTTGTTTTTTTTAAATTATGCATCTCAATCCCTTATTTCAGAGCAGCACTGTGCAGTTATGTGACCTCCAGTTGCTATCATCAGAGGGTAATCTTAGCCCCTTCTGCTGTAGTTATCAGACCGGGGAAGGAGAGCAGCAGGAGGTCACGTGACAGCACAGCGGCGCTCTAATATAAGGTATTGAGCTGCATAATTAAAAAAAAAAAAAAAACACACTTTGCAACATAGCTTCATATAACAGAGGGGATTCTAATAATTAGGCACAATGACTTAACAACCACCACTAAACAATCTTGTGTCTATTTCCTGGTGCAATTTCACAATGGGGTATCTATACTGGTTTTCTTACACATGCATGCAGTAATCTTCATTCAACCAGGTGTGTCAGAGGGGCTGAGGTTGTTCTTAGAGTCGAGGCACAGAACAGAGAACTCAAATTACAAAGCGCTACAGGTTTAATACTGCTTAACCACTTGCCGACCGCCGCACGACGATCTACGTCGGCAGTCAGCCCCTCACAGGCAAAGTGACGTAGGGCTACGTCACTAGCTTGTGAGGGTCTAGGGAGCGAGCGCGCGACGCCGGAGGCGCGCTCCCGCTCCCGCGTGGTCACGGACCCCCCCGCGCGTGTGACCGGCGGACCCGATGTCCGCCGGCCACTCTGCGATCGGCGGGGGAGAGGGAGAAAGTCAGGCAGCTTGTGTAAACAAGCTGCCTGTCATTCTCCCCTCTGTATGAGAGCTGATCATATGGATCTACTATGTAGATCCGTTGATCACTCTGCATACAGCTGAAACCACAGCCAATCACAGTAAGAATCACGCCCCTAGGGACACACACAGCCCCTCCCTCGCAAATAAAGTTAACCCCTTCACTACCAGTGTATTTTTACAGTAACAGTGCATATATATAGCACTGATTACTGTAGAAATGTCACTGGTAACCCCAAAAGTGTCAAAAATGTCAGTCAAGGGTCCGATCTGTCCGCCGCAATGTCGCAGTACCGCAAAAAAAATCGCAGATCGCCGCCATTACGCGTTAAAAAAAAAAACAACAAAAATCTTTCCCTTTGTTAGTAAACGCAATAACTTTTGCGCAAACCAATCAAAATACGCTTTTTGCGATTTTTTTTACCAAACATAGGTAGCATAAAACAAATTGGCTGAAAATGTTAAAAAATTTTGATTTTTACATTTTTTTGGGGGGAATTTCATATAAAAAAAAGGGAAAAATATTGCTATTTTTGCAAAATTGACTCTCTTTTTTTGTTTATAGCGCGTGATCAAAAAATCGCACAGGTGATCAAATACCGCCAAAAGAAAGCTCTGTTTGTGGGAAAAAAAGGACGCCAAATTCGTTTAGGTACAGCGTCGCACGACCGCGCAGTGCCGAATCGCAAAATACCCCCTGGTCGTTTAGCAGCCAAATCCTCCGGGGCTTAAGTGGTTAAGGGTTGGGTAACACCACAAAAACCCTTCCAGATGCATAACTGCATGCACATTTTTAATGCATTTTTTACATGTCCAGTGAGTTTTTCATGCGTTTCCAAAAGCATTCCAGATTTTTCTTCTATTTTCCTATGTTTTTTTTTCTCCTATATTAGGGTCTGGTGCATTTTTGATGCATTCAAGTGCATTCTGGTGTGTTTTTGATGTATTTTACCGCGTTCCAGTACAGGCCAGTGCAGGAAAAATGCAGTATGTTCAACTGTTTTTTTTTTCTGGAACTGACCGCACTGGGGTGAACTATGCCATTGGAAACCATATAATCTACTTTCCATGAATTTTTAATGCAGAAAAAATGCACTGGACTGCATGTGGTGTGAACTGGCCCTTAACTTCTTAACGACCGCCCGCCGCAGATTCACTGCAGACCCTCCTGCGCGAACCGATGTAGCTTTATGTCGGTCGTGTGCCTGTAGCTAGGGGCAAACACTCAGCAGCGGGGACTCCAATGGCTCCGGTTGCCACCAGGCACCCATGATCGTTCCCCGCTGCGAGTGAAGAACAGTAAGCTGTTGTAAACACAGCTGACCGTTCTTCTCTTTGGAATGATCATAGAGCTCCTGCCTGTGATCCTTCTATATAGGAACACAGGTCTCTATAATCATTTCAAAAGCCCAACCCCCATACAGTTAGAAAACACTCCCCTAGGCTTACATTTAACCCCTTGATCACCCACTGTGCTGCCAGTGTCATTATTACAGTAACAGTGCATATTTTTAGCACTGATTACTGTAGTAATGTCACTGGTACCCCCAAAAGTGTCAAAAATGTCAGTTAGGGGTCCGATCTGTCCGCCGCAATGTCGCAGTCCCGCAAAATATCGCAGATCGCCACCATTACTAGCAAAAAAAACAAAAACAAACGATAAAAATGACATAAATCTTTCCCGTAGTTAGTAGACGCGATAACTTTTGCACAAACCAATCAAAATACGCTTATTGCGATTTTTTTTTTTACCAAAAATATGTAGCAGAAAACAAATTTGCCTAAAATGTTAAAAAATTTAGATTTTTTAATTTTTGTTTGGCAATGTCATATAGCAGAATGTGAAAAATATTGTTTTTTTCCAGAATTGTCGCTCTTTTTTTGTTTATAGCGCAAAAAATTAAAATCGCAGAGGTGCGCAAATACCAACAAAAGAAAGCTCTATTTGTGGGGGGGGAAAAAGGACATCAATTTTATTTAGGTACAGCTTCGCACGACCACGCAATTGTCCGTTAAAGTAACGCAGTGCCGAATCACAAAAAACGGCCTGGTCATTAAGGGTGCAAATCCTTCCGGTCCAGAAGTGGTTAAACAAACCACTGCATTTTTTTGTTTATGGGCAGTAACACATATTGATGCCAGTGGGCATTTTCTGAAGGATTTGGTTTATGAGAATATCACACTCACTGCCTCCAAGTTCTGCAGACTATTGCACCAAAAAAATGTAAGCTCTAAATATTGATTCAAAATCTCCAGTACAGAAGTTCTGTTTTTTATTATAAAACCGTTAACAAGTTACACGCAGACACAAATTTCAGATTTGTCAACTGTCAAAAAAGAACTTTATTTTTTTCAGAGTTCACACTGGATTGGGTCCAGCTAGCAGACGGTGCATGTGTTTACATATATTGTGTCAGTGTCACTTGTGTCAGAGTTGATCCAGAGGTTACAGCGCTCAGTAAATTACTTTATGTTGCCATCATAAATTTAATCTCATCCAACAGGCTTAAAACAGCTCTCCGTGCAGCCTTATATTTTTACTATGATGTGATCCCAAACCCATGTTTAAAATTAGCTCTAAAGGCGCTTTTATGGCACCTTAGTTAGTAACCGACCAATCGCCTGCCTTCTCCCATTCCCAAAATAACTCAAATATTCAATTTTACTACCACCAGTGTATCATTTATAAGCTTAGCATGAGCTCATAGTAACATTTTGAGTATTACTTGAGGTTCCGATTACTTCCCAGTTCTTTTTTTAAGTTCATACAATCCTTCCCGAATGACCCCCTGCCCGGTCTCAAAAATCATGTGACCAGCTGTTTATTTTCTTTTTTAAAGTGAAGGATTAATTCGAATCTTGTAAACATGGCTAACCGCTACCTCTCCCTGATCAGATTTCACAGTTCATTATATTTTTAATTGCGTGTCTAATTATTTATTTTATTGGTTTATTTTAATCTGAAATGGTATTTTCTGCAAAAGGTTATGTCGGGGGAATAATGGTTGCTGTGCACAATTTAAACCAGAGCACCACAAACTGAAAATGCTATTTACCGTATTTTCCGGCGTATAAGACGACAGGGCGTGTAAGACGACTGGGCGTATAAGACGACTGGGCGTATAAGACGACTGGGCTTATAAAACGACCCCCTAATTTTCAAGTTAAAACATAGGTTTTGGGCTATACTCGCCGTATAAGACTACCCCCCTTCTGAAGCAAGGCAACACCATTGAAAAACATCAGATTTCTCATAGATCTCCAAGGTACCCCAAATACTGTAATACATGTAATCTCTCATAATATCTCCAAGGTACCCTAAGTATAAGTATTACCGGTAGATGTAATCTCAAGACGCTGGCTGTGTGGGAATCCTGTACCGGTATACCGTATGTACCGTAGCTTCGGCTATATTCAGTATACCGCGCTGAGCCAATCACAGAGAGCGATGTATTCTATTATTTACTGCAAAGGCCGCTCGGATTGGCAGAGTCAGAGAGGCGGGCTGATGTTACTCTGCCAATCCGAGCAGGCTTTGCATTCAATAATAGAATACATCGCTCTCCGTGATTGGCTCAGCACGTTATACTGTATGTAGCCGAAGCTACGGTACATACGGTATACCAGTACAGGATTCCCACATAGACAGCGTCTTGAGAGATTACATCTACCGGTAATACTTATACTTAGGGTACCTTGGAGATATTATACTCGGGGCATAAGACGACTCCCCATTTTTGGAGGATTTTTTTGAGGTTCAAAAGTAGTCTTATACGCCAGAAAATACAGTATTTCATTTTTAATACTGAAAGCAAACTCCCCCATCCATTCATGCCTTTATTTTGATGATAAATCACTTTGAACTCCCCCCTGGGCGTAGATGAGGGGGGGCAGGGGGGTTCAACCCCCCCCCCAGAGCATCGGTCAATTTCACAGCAGCTAGGCTAGTGTTGCCTATAAGCTGCGGGGGTCGCACTGCCACTGGGAAGACCACCAGTCTCATCCACGAGGCTGACAGGCAGGGCCCAGCTTACATTGAAGCCATGTTTACTGTTTGCTTGACTAACAGATGTGCCTGCTGGGGGCACTGTATATACTGTATATATTTACACATCACAATTTGTCACAGCGTGGCAGGCGTGATAATTATTGTTCTCTGGGTACTCAAGGCTGAACCCCCCCAGGAAAAAAAATTATCTACGGTCCTGACCCCCCCCCCCCCCAAGCTTATCTAGCCTTGGACATCTTGAGTAAGGGAAGATCATTCATTAATGTAGCATTTACTTCCATCTCCCCTTAGCTCAGGCATGCAGGAGAGTGTGCTTAGCTGAGAAAGCCCCTTCTACAGAGGAAAGGAAAAAAATACCATAAACCATGACATTGTTTTGGCCTAGGCCAGGAACCAACTGAAGAAATGTAAAAAAAAAAGTTTAAAACAAGTAAAATATACGGAGGGGTAACTAGAGCCTTCAGGGTCCGGGGGAAGAAACCATGAAGGGCCCCCTGCACTCCTGGCCAGTGCCCTTCCCTTCAAGCCTGGGGCTTTTCCCACTGATCCTGGGGCCCTTTACTCTTGTTGCGGGGCTCTTTATTACGGTCCCGCAGCGGGACCCTTTCACAAGTTCTGCAGTGGGCCCCCTACCTGCCATCTTGGGGCCTCCCCACAGTGGTGGAATGCCAGGGCCCGGTTGCAAGTGTGACCTTTGAGATCCTGGAAGTTCACCCACTGGTGTCAGTCGTTTTTTTTTTTTGTATTTTAATTGTATTATTTTTTATCATTTTATTTTATTTTTTTTACAATGTCACTGACTATGACTCTGTCCATTCAGAAAAGGAAGGAGCTGGTAAATTACATATTTACCGACCCCTTCCTGGTTCTCTATTGTGACACATCCCCTGCAGCAGCCGACAGGAGAGAGAAGGGAGCACAGTGGGTGGGGGCCCAGGGGAGCACACAGGGGCCCAGAGACAGCAGAACACAAGTGAACTGGATAGGAGGAGCGGCGGGGGCAGCATACAGAGGAACCAATCTCCTCCATTTTCCTCTTGCAGCTACAGGAGGAAAAAGGAGGACAGTGATTTCTCTACATGCTGCCCCCGCCCCCCCTCCTATCCAGGTGTACAGGGGAAATGCACAGGCCCCCTGGAGCATGGGGCCCGGTTGCAATTGCAACCCCTGTAGTTACGCCCCTGTAAATATAATATACCTTCCTATCTATTTACTAAGGCTAGCAGCATCAGGATTAAAAAAAGTTAGGCCCTGTTCACACTACATGTATTTACATGTGTTTTTAGTGCAATTCCCATGCCGTAACGTGTTTTACACATAGGGCAGCCCATTTACTTTACAATTGTCCCCTCCAGAGAGGCTCAGGTACCAAGTTTTGGCCATAAGCTAGGAGGGATACTGCACTTGTGTTTTGTTGCATGACAATCGCGGCAAAATTGTGCAACCCAAACCTGCATTGCACATTTGCTGCGATTTGGAATCTCAGGCAAAATCTCGGCGATTCTTTCCACGATTCCAAACCACCCATATGTGAACGGGGCCTTAATGTTAATTGAGAGTGTTTATTTCTGCTTGAAAGTGAAACTCTGGTTTTGCTGAGATAAGAAAACGGTCCAACATTCCTCTCTAGGTCAATGTTGCATGTTGCAAGGATTTTTGCAAACATTACTACACATCCTTATTTGCTTCAGTTCTGGAGATACAGTCAGGGCCGCTGACAGGGGGGGGGGGGGGGGGGAAACCACCAGTCCTCCTGTTGGGGGCCCGGGCACAGAAGGGGTCCCAACAGCACGGGGAATCGGTGCAGTTGGGAGGAGGGGCAATTACAGAAAAAGGTCCTGTGCGGCTCTCTGCAGCAGCTGAAAGACAGTTTCTCCCCCTCCTGCCAGCTTTCAGCTGCTGCGAGGAGAGACACAGACACAGGGCATCATTCCTGTAATTGCTTCTCCGACACCGATCCCCCTCCCTGTTCTGCCTGCTTCTGATTCCCCCCCCCCCTCCCGCAGCGCTGCAGGCTTCCCTGTCCTGTAAAAAAAAAAAAAAAATGTAAAATAAAATAATAATTAAACATTGTAATAAATAATTCTAAAATAATACAATTATTTTAAACATTAAAAAAAAAAATTATATATATTTTTTAAAATGTTAAAAACAATTAAGGGCTAATTCACACAAGTTCTCTGTTATGTTTGTGTCTACTAATTATGATTTTAGTGTATTTTTAGTGAAAACACCTTGATAAATACACTACATTGTCAAAAGTATTGGGATTGCGTTTACAAACACATGAACTTTAATGGCATCCCAGTTTTAGTCCGTAGGGTTCAATATTGAGTTGGCCCACTCTTTGCAACCATAACAGTTTCAACTCTTCTGGGAAGGCTGTCCACAACGTTCAGGAGTGTGTTTATGGGAATGTTTGACCATTCTTCCAGAAGCGCATTTGTGAGGTCAGGCACTGATGTGGATGAGAAGCCGTTGGTCACAGTCTCCGCTCTAAATCATCCCAAAGGTGTTCTATCGGGTTGAGGTCAGGACTCTGTGAAGGCCAGTCAAGTTCCTCCACCCCAAACTCGCTCATCCATGCCTTTATGGACCTTGCTTGCACTGGTTCACATCATTTGGTGGAGGGGGGATTTTGGTGTGGGGTTGTTTTTCAGGGGTTGGGCTTGGCCCCTTAGTCCCAGTGAAGGGAACTCTTAAGGCATCAGCATACCAAGACATTTTGGACAATTTTATGCTCCCAACTTTGTGGGAACAGTTTGGAGATGGCCCCTTCCTGTTCCAACATGACTGCGCACCAGTGCACAAAGCAAGGTCAGTAAAATCCTGACTTCAACCCAACAGAACACCTTTAAAGACAGGGACTGATATGAATGTACACTATATTACCAAAAGTATTGGGACTCCTGCCTTTACACACATGAACTTTAATGGCATCCCAGTCTTAGTCCGTAGGGTTCAATATTGAGTTGGCCCATCCTTTGCAGCTAAACCAGCTTTATCTGTTCTGGGAAGGCTGTCTACAAGGTTTAGGAGTGTGTCTATGGGAATGTTTGACCAATAATCCAGAAGGGCATTTGTGAGGTCAGGCACTGATGTGGACAAGAAGGCCTGGCTTGCTGTCTCTGCTCTAACAATAGAACACCTTTGGGATGAATTAGAGCGGAGACTGTGAGCCAGGCCTTCTCATCTAACATCAGTGCCTGACCTCACAAATGCCCTTCTGGAAGAAAGGTCAAACATTCCCTTAGACACACTCCTAAACCTTGTGGACAGGCTTCACAAAAAAAACTGAAGCTGTTATAGCTGCAAAGGGTGGGCCAACTCAACAATGAACCCTACAGACTAAGACTGGGATGCCATGAAAGTTCATGTGCGTGTAAAGGCAGGCGTCCCAATACTTTTGACAATATATTGTATATAGCTCCATGTTTGACATAGGCTTTATTAAAGACTTTGTGTCCTACTAGTTGGAGGATACATAGCCAGCTCCTTGCTTTCTTAGGATTTCAACAACAAAACCTGGGCAGTCATTCTAACATCTCCTTAAACTATCCAAAAAAAAAAAAAATATGGCTTTAGATATACTTAAAATCTCACCCCAATCTGACCCCCCAATATGATCATACCCATATTTGAGCAAACCTACACCTACTTTTGTTAATCCCGTCCCCAGGACAGGTATAACCTGCCAGTCACCTTCCTTCGCCCTGTGGACAGACTCTATACATGTTTTCTTTGACCTATATGTTGTGTAGGTAATTCTGGAAGACAACACCTTATTATCTGTTCTTTGTGGGATATATTTAATAATAAATCTGGGCATACAACCAAGTTTTCCTAGTCTAAAGCAGCACTGAATATAAGATGTAATAACAGTCACGTTAGAACATGCTTTGATAAAGAGATCTTCCTTCTTTAAACTTGTGACACGCACAACAGCGTAGAGTTGCCAAGTGTACAGGCCTTGAAGGCCCAGACACTGAAGACGTTGCTTATGTCAAAATATGGATTCATTTTTCATGTCAGGGTTCCAAAATAGTCTATTCCATAGGAGCCATACTGCACAGCTGTTTTTCATGGTTTTAATTAAAGATCAATCCATTATTAATTTTATCATTTTTTTTTCCAACAAGAAGAAATTTCATAATTTTTAACCATAAAAGGACCAAAAACTACAACTTCTCTTAAGCATACCATGCTTGTTGTGAAGTTTTTGAGACGCTAGTTGCTCCCTACCTTCACGGTATTGGAAGCCTTTTCGACTCGTAGGGTTGCATATTACTCAATAGCATTTTGATCTAAATTTATAACTTTACGGCTCTCTTTTCTATGGGTAAATCATTAATACCTCAACTTGGTTTGCCAGAGCTGAGTTATGGGGGAGCCAGGGTTGCCCTATCTCTCCTGAGGGGACAGTCTTAGCCCCCAGTAGGGGTCTCCTTGGGATTGGGCGGGCCTCTCCGGATCTCCATTTCACGGCGCATAACTTTTCCTCTGCGCCTTTCGCATTGTGAAACATGTGAAGACCACTTACTTACTTACACTTTGAAGTTTTTGAGAGTTGTATGTATTCTGTTTAGTATGTTTCAATTTGTCAAATATTTGCTTCTAGTGCATGGTTCATAATGTTTTGTATCTGTTCCATTATATTACAAATAAAAATCTTTTGAAATTAAAACTACCACTTCTTCTAAAGTCACTTACTAACCAAAACTTTATTTTTTTTTTTTTTTTTTTTAGTGGAACTTTATCCAATAAAACAACTTTCTTCTTCTTGGCTCCTCCCATCTCACTTTCCTCTAATTGGATCAGAATTCATAATTGAGAAAAAAATGTTTTTGACTCTTTTGATGCAGCACTGCACCCCTTCTATGTTTCTTGCCTAGGTGGGAATGACGTAGCAAGCCCTGCTGCCTCCTGGGATGTCCACATCAGTCATCCCAGGAGACTGTTGGGCGTATGCGCGCAGCGGGATTCCAGATGTGCCACAGGGTTTTGGTAATCGGCAGAGACATGCGACACATCTGCACACATGTGGGTTTCCGGCACCTGCTTGCAGATGCCGAAGGTATTAGGACCACAGATACTGGTGGTGTTTGCGCATGCGCAGGAAAGGTAAGCCCCGTACACACGTACTGATTGTCGGCCGAACGATCGGCTGTCTTTTGTCCAGGGCTGTCGTGTCTGTTTAAAACTGCAAAAGACTTCACACGAATTTTGTCGGCCAACAACAGCCGACTGCAGAAGTGATGTCATGTGATGGTTAACTTTCCGTGTGTTTTTTCTTTTCTGAGCATGCCCAGTCTTGCAAATCTGCTGATTGTTGGCCGAATTCTGTACTGACTGGCGAACAATCGGCCGTTCTGGTGTTGGCCAACAAAAATTTTAATGCCTGCACGACAGATTCTGTTCGGCCGAAAATGCGCTGTCGCCTGTCGGAAGCATCATACTAACAAGCCTACAATCGGCCGATCGGTCGTCGGCAGAATATTTACGGCCGACAATCGGTACGTGTGTACGGGGCTTTAGATGCTTTGCAATCTCTGTGTTAGACTGTTAGTCAGTACAGAGTCACTTTAAACCTAATCTAAACCTGTTATGTGTGCACTGAACAGAACATGATTCCAAGGAAACCAGACTCTAAAATAAGAGCCAAAACATTGCAGTTCTGCAAATCTTCAAAGATCTTGGCCAACGCTCTTCCATTTACAAACCTGGTTTTCAATCTGCAGGCTGAATCAGTTTTGGCTGGAGTTGGTCTTTAAAGGGATCATGACAGGCTGAACTCGTAGGTTTTAGAGCAAACCAGTGAGCATTGTATACTTACAGGGATACTAAACTCTCGTTTAATTACTTCTGGACCGGAAGGATTTGCCCCCTTAATGACCAGTCCATATTTTGTGATTCGGCACTGCGTTAGTTTAACGGACAATTGCGCAGTCGTGCGACGTAGTACCCAAAAAAAATTGATGTCCTTTTTTTCCCCCCACAAATAGAGTTTTCTTTTGGTGGTATTTGATTACCTGTGCGATTTAAAAACATTTTTATTTTTTTTGCGCTATAAATAGTCTAATCAATGGAGGAGAGTAGCAGATCCATTTCATGTGATCAGTTCTACCCATGTGACTGGTCAGCTAGAGAAATGTCAATGGGGGCTGCATAGGCAAATGCTTGTTTCCTGCTCCAGCCCAAATCAGCCAGATGGTAGAGCTGCACGTTTCATCCTTAAAAAATCGCAATCTCGATTCAACCCCCCTCACAATCTTAATCCGGCATTTCCACGATTCAGTGCACAGTCGTTCTCTGCTCACAGCTGACAGCTGTCAAAGAAAAAAAAAAACAGACAGCAAAGTTTATCACAACATTGCTCAGTGCTGAGAGATAGGAGAAACAATGTATCCTTTCATTCTTTTAGATCAAAGAGATGAACTTCGGTCTGTAAATCTGTAAATGAGGTCAGTTTAACCACATAAAGACATAACGATTTATGCTGGCCATACACAACCCGAAAAATGGTTAGAAAATTTGTCATTTGGTCCGATCGTTCGTTTTTCGTCCAGTTAATCGGCACAAATAGAAAATCATTTTTAATTTTTCAGAGCCGAAAAATTGAAGGAACAGTTTGGAAAATTCTGCCGAACGAACGATAAATTGAAAGGTTAATGTGTTTCTCAGCCGACCTGTTTGCACTAGGCATATGTGACAAACTGAACGAAAAATGTCCATTGAACAATTAATCGTTCGAAATTCGGTCATTACAAGATGGCATGATCATCTGCTCTTATGGACGATTTTCCGTTTTTCGAAAATGAGTTTGAACGATTATTCGGCTAGTGTATGGCCAGCTTAAGGCCCTTTTCACACGGGCTTTCCGATCAGGTCCACCTGTCAGTTTTTCAGGTGGACCTGATTGGATGCTCCATGTACCTCTATGGGGCAGTGGATGTCAGCAGTGACATCTCCACTGACACCCGCTGCTCTCCGATCCGATCCTGTCTGTGAAATCCAGACAGATAGAAACCCTATTCTCCATCTGTCTGGAAGATTGGATAAGATGAATACGGACAGGTGGTCCGTTTTCATTCAATCCCCCGTAGACGAGAGCGGGTCTCTGACAGGTCGGTCTCTGCAAAGTAAGCAGAGACAGACCTGTCATCCGCCTGCTCAGCGGGGATCGGCGGATCAATTCCCGCTGAGCAAAACAGAGTAAGCCTTTTTCTGACACTTGTTGATTACAAGTTATAATCAGTACTTGTTGCTAGAAAATTACTTAGAACCCCCAAACATTATTATATATTTTTAGAAGAGACCCTAGAGAATAAAATGGCAGCCGTTGCAATATTTTATGTCACACTGTATTTGCGCAGCGGTCTTTCAAATGCAATTTTTGGGGAAAAATACACTTGAATAAAAAAAACAAAAACAAACAAACAAAAAATAAATAAATAAAACGGTAAAGTCAGCCCATTTTTTTTTTAATATGTAAAAGATGATGTTACGCCGAGAATCATGGGAGGATCATGATCTTTTTTTTAAGCATAAAAATTGTGATTCTCATTTTATCCAGAATCTTGCAGCTCTACCAGATGGGTGTAGAAAGTTTTCCCAAGCTCCACCGCTATATTATGTATACAGGAGCTGGAGACCGGAGCTCTGGCTGGGGCATTCACCTCCCAAAGTAGTAGATATCAATAAGGGGAAAGCCTGCAACTAGGAGTGCTCTTGGAAAGGAAATTCTTTATTAGCTACATGTATATAAGCATGATACAAAAGATGCTAACGTGTTTCGGCATTTGTAGCCTTCCTCATAGCATAATCAGCCGGATTGGGGATCGATCATCTACTGCTTGTGGGCTCCTTCAAGGTTCAATCACATCAGCAACGTTGGGCTTCCCAACGCAAGAGCAAGGTCATTTGCCTTATATCTTTTGGCTTCAGTTGCATGTTTGTGTAGCATGTTCTGGTTTGCTGCAATGCCAATGCATCACATTGTGCTGAAATGCATAGAATTATATAAAAGTAAAAAAGAAGAAAAACAACTCATTGCAGCACATGGCAAAGTGTTCACCCCACTCGCATTATGCGCACAATAAAGCACGGTGTATGGTGTGAATGAACCCTGTGTGACACATTTTATCTGCCTACTATTTTGTTCTCACTTTTTATTTTTCTCTCTCTCTCTCTTTTTTTTTTTTTTTTAAGCCTAAAAGTCTCTCTTGACCTTGCTTGACCCAAAAATGATATGCCAGCAAAAAGGGGAAGATTATCATTCCAGCCGATTAGACGTGTTTCTGAAGATGTAAACAGTTGTTGTGAGTTCCAGGGCTGCGCCTGCGGTGCTGGAATCATGAAACGTCTCAACGCCTTAAACTGCCTGTCTGTCTAATAATCCCATTAGGAGAATATCAGACATTAAAATCTCTTAAGTAGAATTATAGGTGTTCAGCCATAACATATGATGATATGGCCATTAGTTCCTATTTAAATAAGCCGGGCTGGTTAATGATCTTTCTGGTAGCAAAACTAAAATAGAAACTGCTAACATTTTGTCCAAACTTATAATTGCAGCGTATGTAAACCCGAACATTGAACTTTTATTTGTCCCTTCTGGTCTGTTGAGTATGCAATCGAAAGTATTTTGCGGTTTTATATTGGTGCTATAAATAGCCTGTATAATATTAAATAATAATAATATTAGTTTGATAAGTGCAAAATATACCTCTTGATCCTGCCAGAGTTAAAAGGAACAATTCAATAATTGATTTTGAACAGAGCAAAAAATAAATAAAAAAACAAGGATTGAAAATGTTTGTTGAATCAAATGGGAACGGTTACATTTCTAATAGCTGAATTCACTCCCAGCCGAGAAAAATTATATTTATTCCGCATTCACACTGGTACGACTTGGACAGCGACTTGTCAGCCTGACAAGTCGCGGTCCTCACGCTCCCACTGTGTAGTACAGGAACCGTTCTAATAGGAGCGACACAAGTCGCTCCGACTTAGAAAAGGGGTCCTGTACTACTTCGGGGCGACCTGGAGGCGACTTGCATTGACTTCCATTATGTGAAGACCGTGCAAGTCGCGCCGAAGTCACGCTGCACACGACTTCACAGGTCGCCCCCTAAGTCGGAGCAACCTAATGTGAACGGAGGCTTATGCGTATGCACTTGTCAAGTTAAAGCGGCCTTAAGGCCTGTACACACGATAAGAAAATCTGTAGGGAAAATACGTCCGACGACCGATCTGCTGATTTTCGGATTGTTAGTATGGTGCTTTCGACAGCTGACTCCGACTTTTCGGCTGACAAAATCCTGATGTGCAGGCTATAAAATTGTTGTCGTCCGTCAACACAACGTCCAATTTTCATCTCATTAGTACAGATTTTGACGGAAAAAAATCTTAAGAGCAAGACTAGGCATGCTCAGAAACGAAAGAACACATACAAAGCAATCCAACACATTACATCACTTCTGAAGTAGAATTCTGTAATACGGGAAAATTGGAATGAAAATAACTTCTTCTTTTTCCACATCAGACTAGCATGCCACAAAAAACGGACGACAGATCGTTCGATAATCTGATCGTGTGTACGGGGCTTTAGCCCCCGTCCACGACAAAACGACTTGTCATGCAATTTGATTTGTCAAATCGCATGGCAAGTCGCACCCTATTGTCAGCAATAGAAATAAAGATATAAACAGCGCTAGATCCTCCCACTTAATATACACATATCACTGTATATAAATGTTAGACTGTGTAAATCGTCCAATTTGTATCTGTGCAAAATAGCTTTACACAATGACCTGTGCCATGACCTTACCATGACCTGTGACATGCCTATACCATCACCTGTGACATGCCTGTGCCATGACCTGTGCCATGCCCTTACCATGACCTGTGACATGCCCTTACCATGACCTGTGACATGCCTGTACCATGACCTGTGCCATGCCCTTACCATGGCCTGTGCCATGCCCTTACCATGACCTGTGCCATGCCTGTACCATGACCTGTGCCATGCCTGTACCATCATCTGTGCCATGCCTGTACCATGACCTGTGCCATGCCCTTACCATGACCTGTGCCATGCCTATACCATCTCCTGTACCATGACCTGTGACATGCCTGTACCATCACCTGTGCCATGCCTATACCATCACCTGTGCCATGCCTATACCATCACCTGTGCCATGCCTATACCATCACCTGTGACATGCCTGTACCATCACCTGTGACATGCCTATACCATCACCTGTGACATGCCTGTACCATCACCTGTGCCATGCCCTTACCATGACTTGTGACATGCCTGTACCATCACCTGTGCCATGCCTGTACCATGACCTGTGCCATGCCTATACCATCATCTGTGCCATACCTGTACCATGACCTGTGCCATGACCTGTGCCATGCCCTTACCATGACCTGTGCCATGCCTATACCATCTCCTGTACCATGACCTGTGACATGCCTGTACCATCATCTGTGCTATGCCTATACCATCACCTGTGCCATGCCTATACCATCACCTGTGCCATGCCTATACCATCATCTGTGCCATGCCTGTACCATGACCTCAAAGTCACGCAATTTTTACCGCGTTTTTTGCCGCAAAGCAATACCTATTACATTTTTCTTTTTGCGCCTCCCAAAAATTTTGAGCACCAGCCGCCACTGGAAGGGGGGCAGGGTGGCAATCCCCCCCCGGGCTGTTCTGATGCCAGGAAAAAAGGCCGCCCTCAGGGCTGGATTAATGTAGGGGCCAGACACTGTATACAGCTGCCGGTCACTGTAACATAATGTTATATTTGCAGAGCTGCAGCAGAATGGTATGAGTGTGCAGAGTACGCTCCTGCACCTGGCTGGCACAATACTAACATCACTGTCAGGCAGAGTGATCTCTGCCCGAAATGAAACTTCCTAGGCCCCCGCCTGGCGAGAAGCCGCTCGACTGTCATTACAAGGAGCAAGAGGGGACGACTCCCTCCTTCCGCCGCCTTTAGCGGTTTGCCTGGGTCTCTCGTCCATCGGAGACCCGGGCAACCAGCCTGCACGGCCGCTGAAGAGAAGACCTTATCAAAGCCGCATTCGGCTCTGATCGGGTCTCCATGTAAAAAACCCGGAAGTGATGCCATGACATCACTTCCGGGTACTCGGGGTTAAATTTAAAAAAATGCGAGCATTCAAAACAGCCAAACTTGGCATTTTGCTTTTAAGTGCAGAGGAGGAGGACCCCCAGATCCCTCCACAATAGTACCTGTGAAAAAAAAAATTTTAAATGTCCGAAAATATTGGCTGATACCGATATCCCATGACCAAAATATCGGTATCGGCACTAAAAAAACGATATCGATCGATCCCTAATTTAGAGATTACTTTGTTACTTTTAATGGGAGATTAAAAGGTTAGGTTCATGATAACTGCATGTTTGTAATATTTTGTGGGTCTGATTTATTTCTTTTATGTTTTTTTACTGCTTCAATTTTTGTGCCAGAGTGGATGGGTCCAACACCGTCATGCCCATTGTACCGCAATGGATGGATTGCCCGCCCTGTCTCAGCATCCCTAATGGTCATTTTAACACCTTGCCAATAAAGTATTAATGTATAAGAGGTGTCTCTTTAATGTATATACTAAACAGCTTTTCACTGATGGCTAATCCCTGTCTTTAGAAACTGCTGACATGTCTGTGGACAGAGACACAGAACCTTGTTTAAAGACTCAAAATCTTTTTAATCTCCTCCTTACTAGGCATCCTTTCTGGTGAAAAGGGTCCATCTGCCTGGTGCCATATGTATCTGCACTGTACACTCAAACACACATACACGTACACACATGAAAATGGCTGATCATGCTTATTGCTCTCAGACTGATTCCAACTCTCATTTTTATTGCTGAAGATTGCAAGTAAAACAATCTGATTGGTTGCCTTGGGCAATATGTTTTCCTTTGGACATTTTTATAAAATATGGCATGTAATATTATTTTTTTATGAATTTGTGAACATGATGTAATGATGTATAATAATATAATAATAATAATAAAAATAGATTTAAAAAATATATATATTATTCTGTTTGGACATTGGGTCATAGGATACCTTATAGCAGCCTTTCTTAACCTTTTCAACAAAGAGGAACTCTTGAAATAAATTTCTGGTCTCGGGGAAACTCTGCTAAAAATTAAAAATCTACAACTCATGACAAATTAGTGTGACAGTCCGTGGGAAGAATGCTCCTTATGCCTCGTACACACGTACCGTTCGTCGGCCGACCGATCGGCCGTCTTTTGTCCCCGGGCTGTCGTGTCCGCTGAAAAGTGCAAAAGACTGCACACAAATTTTGTCCGCCGACAGCAGAAGTGATGTCATGTGATGGTTAACTTTCCCTGTGTTTTTTCTTTTCTGAGCATGCCCAGTCTTGCTAATCGGCTGTCTGTCGGCCGAATTCTGTACTGACTGGCGAACAATCGGCCGTTCTGGTGTCGGCCTACAAAAAATGTAATGCTTGCACGACAGATTCTTTTCGGCCGAAAGTGCACTGTCGGCTGTCGGAAGCATCATACTAACAAGCCTACAATCGGCCGATCAGTCGTCGGCCGAATATTTACGGCCGACAATCTGCACGTGTGTACGGGGCATTACTCTTGCCATCATTGGGAATAATTACTCCCTTACAGATAGCTAAAAGGAACAATGGTGTCATTGGAAACTTATCTGAGAGGTAGAAATCGCCCATTGCTCAAGGAACCATTAGCAACCTCAGGAGGAACCCTAGTTGAGAAACCCTGCTTTATAGGTTTATACACTTGGGGCTTTAATAGGTATTTTATACAATTAGCGTAATTTCTCCACATCTTCTACTGTCCGGGGAGCCACATGTGCTGCGTACAGCCTGCCATGCAAGTAAATGTTTGTACGCATCCGTGCACTTGAAAGCACTGCTGCTTTTTTGCATTGCTAACATACAGGTGCATCTCAAAAAAAAAAACATACAATATCACCAAAAAGGTAATTTATTGCAGTAATTCAATTCAAAAAGTGAAACACATATATTATATTGATGCGTTACACACAGAGTGATATATTTTAAGCATTTCTCTCTTTTAATTTTGATGATTCTGGATTACAGCTAGTGAAAACCCAACATTTTTTATCTCAGAAAATTAGATTATTGTAAAAAAAGTTTAATATTGTAGACTCCTGGTGTCACAGTCTAATCAGCTAATTAATTAAAAACACCTGTAAAAGTTTCCTGAGCCTTTAAAAAGTCTCTCAGTCTGGTTCAGTAGGTTATACAATCATAGGGAAGACTGCTGACTTGACAGTTATCCAGAAGACAGTCAATGACACCCTCCACAAGGAAGGTAAATCACAAACGGTCATTGCTAATGAAGCTGGCTGTTCACAGAGTGCTGTATCCAAGCATATTAATGAAAAATTGAGTGGAAGGAAAACGTAAAGGTAGAAAAAGGTACACAAGCAAGAGGGCTAACGGCAGACTTGGTAGGAATGTGAAGCAAAGGCCATTTAGGAATTTGGGGGAGAGTCACAAGGAGTGGACTACGGCAGGTGTCAGTGCTTCAAAAGCCACCACACACAGACGTATCCAGGACATGGGCTATTAGTGTCGCATTCCTTGTGTCAAGCCACTCCTGAACCAATGTCAGAAACTTCTTACCTGGGCTAAGGAGAAAAAGGACTGGACTGTTGCTCAGTGGTCCAAAGTCCTCTTTTTGGGTGAAAGTAAATTTCGCATTTCATTTGGAAATCAAGCTCCCAGATTCTGGAGGAAGAGTGGAGAGGCACAGAGGGCCATGTGAAGTTTCCACAGTCAGTGATGATTAGGGGAGCCATGTCATCTGCTGGTGTTGGTCCACTGTGTTTTATCAAGTCCAAAGTCAGCGCAGCCCTCTACCAGGAAATTCTAGAGAACTTCATGGTTCCCTCTGCTGATCAGCTTTATGTAGATGCTGATTTCATTTTTTTTAGCAAGACTGGGCACCTGCCCACACTGCCAAAATACTGTACCAATACCTGGTTTAATGATCATGGTATCACTGTGCTTGATTGGCCAGCAAACTCGTCTGACCTAAACTCCATAGAGAATCTGTGGGGTATTGTCAAGAGGAAGATGAGACACCAGACCCAACAATGCAGATGAGCTGAAGACCGCTATCAAAGCAACCTGGGCTTCCATAACACCTCAGCAGAGCCACAGGCTGATCGCCTCCATGCCATGCTGCATTGATTAAATAATTCATGCACAAGGAGCCCCGACCAAGTATTGAGTGCATAATATACTGTAAATGGACATACTTTTCAGTAAGCCAACATTTCTGTATTAAAAATCCTTTTTTTTATTGGTCTTATGTAATATTCTACTTTTCTGAGATACTGAATTTTGGGTTTTCACTAGCTGTAAGCAATACTCATCAAAATTAAAAGGAAGAAATGCTTGAAGTATATCACTCTGTGTGTAATGAATCTATATAATATGAATTGAATTACTGAAATAAATTAACTTTTAGATTCTAATCAACAGCTAGTCATAGATATAAGACATGTTGGATTTTGCAGCAGGTCTTTTATAAAAAAAAAAAAAAAAAAAAAAATTTCATTAAAGTGACACATGTATCAAAATTTCTGTGATTCTTTTATGGCTGTGCATTTTTAAATAATTTTTTTAGGAGCTTATATTGCGCCATCAAATTACACAGAGCTTTACATACGCTATATTACCAAAAGTATTGGGACGCCTGGCTTTACACGCACATGATCTTTAATGGCATCCCAGTCTTAGTCCATAGGGTTCAATATTGAGTTGGCCCACCCTTTGCAACTATAACAGCTTCAACTCTTCTGGGAAGGTTGTCCACAAGGTTTAGGAGTGTGTCTATGGGAATGTTTGACCATTCTTTCAGAAGCGCATTTCTAAAGTCAGGCACTGATGTAGGAGAAAAGGCCTGGCTAGGGCCAATGTAGACAGAAGCCAATTAACCTACTAATCTTTTTTTTTTTTCGATTAATTTTTCAGATTCTCTGAAAGGATCTTTCAAATTGGCACGGATCCAGTTTTCTCTGGAGTCCTCTTAGCTGAAAACACACAAAGCACAATAAAAAATAAAATAAATTAGTAATTAAATGAATAAATAAATATATTATATATATATATATATATATATATATATATATATATATATATATATATATATATATATATATATATATTAGTGACCCACACACATTGGTTTTACAACTTGCATAGCTCCACCTAATTTTAGCAGATGTCTTGTCTGTGAGGATACCGACAAAGCCAATTATCACAATACCTTGGCTTTTCTGTTCTCTGTCCTGCCTGACATCCTGATACACAGACAGGGTGACACAGACACATAAATCTGTCAGCTGTGCATGAATGAACCAGCCAGTGGGATCTCAGCACAGTATAATCTTGGTGTGAGACTTCTGGCACGGGTGGCATAGAGACTGGACAATGCTTCAAGGCTGTACTGACATTAATGTCTATCTATAGCAACATTTAGGTTTAGAGTAGGAAATGGTTAAAGTAGAACTCCACTTATTTTTTTCCCTACCACCCTTGTATAAAAAGATGTCACCAATGACTACTTACCCTGCTACAGTGCTGTCCCTGACTTCCTCCCTGGTCCAGTACTGATGGTTCTCTAAAAGGCAAAAGGATATTCTGACATTCTGCCCATTTACCGCGCCCAGTCTGTTGTCTACATGTTACCCTAGCTTGGGCTCAGTGTACTCCAGGACTGGGCGGTCATAATGTGAGTGTTGCTTAGGCCGGCCATACACGGTTTAAATCTCAGCTGGTTCAGCAGTCCTGTGCCCAGCGCGCTGTGTATTATGCAGTCCTGTGCCCAGCACTCTGTGAAATTTGGAGTCCTGTGCCCAGCGCTCTGTGTATTATGTAGTCTTATGCCCAGCACTCTGTGCATTATGCAGTCCTGTGCCCAGCGCTCTGTGTATTATGCAGTCCTGTACCCAGCGCTCTGTGTATTATGCAATCCTGTGCCCAGAACTCTGTGTATTATGCAGTCCTGTGCCTGGCGCTCTGTGTATTATGCAGTCCTGTGCCCAGCGCTCTGTGTATTATGTAGTCTTATGCCCAGCACTCTGTGCATTATGCAGTCCTGTGCCCAGCGCTCTGTGTATTATGCAGTCCTGTACCCAGCGCTCTGTGTATTATGCAGTCCTGTGCCCAGCCCTCTGTGTATTATGCAGTCCTTTGCCCAGCGCTCTGTGTATTATGCAGTCCTGTGCCCAGCGCTCTGTGTATTATGCAGTCCTGTGCCCAGCGCTCTGTGTATTATGCAGTCCTTTGCCCAGCGCTCTGTGTATTATGCAGTCCTGTGCCCAGCGCTCTGTGTATTTTTCAGTCCTGTGCCCAGCGCTCTGTGTATTGTGCAGTCCTGGGCCCAGCGCTCTGTGTATTATACAGTCCTGGGCCCAGCGATCTGTGTATTATGCAGTCCTGCGCCCAGCGCTCTGTGTATTATGCAGTCATGTGCCCAGCGCTCTGTGTATTATAAAGTCCTGTGCCCAGCACTCTGTGTATTATGCAGTCCTGTGCCCAGCGCTCTGTGTATTATGCAGTCCTGTGCCCAGCGCTCTGTGTATTATGCAGTCCTGTGCCCAGCGCTCTGTGTATTATGCAGTCCTGTGCCCAATGCTCTGTGTATTAGGCAGTCCTGTGCCCAGCACTCTGTGTATTATGCAGTCCTGTGCCCAGCGCTCTGTGTATTATGCAGTCCTGTGCCCAGCGCTCTTTGTATTATGCAGTCCTGTGCCATTTGCCAATAAAAGAAAAAAAAATATGTCCCCGGATTTCATTATGAAAATCTGGTCACCTTACCTTACGGAGGTTGTTTTTCAAGTCTTTTGAACTGTAGGAAGACTTTCCAAAGCCCTATTACAAGAAGAACTCATGGAGAGAACATGAAAAAAACAAGGAGGGTCTAGCTAAGACTGAACAAACTAGCATTAGACAGGAGGGGAGGAAAGGGAAGATAGAATATCACATAAGTAAACATGTTTTAGTGGCACTAAACCACCACTAGATGTTAGCATACATAAGAACAGTAGTAACCTGATACAGTTCAATACAACTACTGATGTTTTTATATGGATTTATGTATGGGTATACAATTCTGTTTCTGCATAAGAACAACAGCATATAATCCTGGATGTGACCGCACCCTTAAAGTGGAGCTGAACTCTTTCAATCAACATTAACTCATTCATTTTAATCCTTATGCAGCTAGCAATAGTAAATAGATAGGCAGGTGTATTTATTTACTTGTTTTAACATTTTATTTTATTTTTTTACATTTCTGGTTTCTAGTCTAGGCCCAAATTATGTCATACAGCCCAGGAGTCTTTATGTTCATTTTTTATTTCTTTCACCCAGAGTAGGGGCTTTCTCCGCTAAGCACACCTACCTGCCTGCATGCCTGAGCTAAGGGCAGATGAATTCCAGGAAGTAAATGCGACATGAACTATCTGCCCTTAAGATGGCTACGACTAGAAATTCTAGGGGGTATTTTTTAAAGTGATTTCTCAAAAAATAAATAAATAAATAAATAAATAAATAAATAAAGCATGGAGACATGGATGGATGGGGGAGTTTGCTTTGAATAAAAAAAATGAATTACAACAGCGTTTTCAGTTTATGGTGCTCAGATACAGTGTAGTTTCGCTTTAAAGGGACGCAGTCCATGTGAGATCTTATTGTACACATGTGGTTCTAAAAGGAGGAATTATCACTTATTGAAGATCATGAGTGGACACACATTAAGGAGACACAAGAGTATATTATTTTGACTAGAGTTTATGTTATGGAGTGTTGGTGCACTATGACTATTGTATGAAGAGATATATATTCAATGAACAATTTACAATTGGTTGATTTTGTATTTACAAGACTGTACTGTATATTATTTATTAGTTAGATGTTTCATATAGTGCTGCACTCGTTTATAATTTTTAAGTGGAATTCCAGTCGTACTATGCTTAAACTCGCTTTCACCCCACCGTCTAAATCAAATTCTAACTACCCTGGAAGGTGCCTTTTACTTTTAAGCAGGTGCAGTTAGGTAGTTTGCCACTAGGTGGCTGTGTCTCAAAATATTGTGGTGATAGGGAATTATGTAACTGGGTGTTAGGTCCCCCTTTAGACAAGGCCTTTCTTTGGTCGTAATATAATGGTAGTGATGTAATGGGTGGAATTAGTGCCCACATATATGCCAAGTTGGGAGGAGCCTAGTGCAGTTGGGGCATGGTAAGCAAAAACCCCACACACCTGCAGATGTAATCTGCTACTGCAAAGGCCCTAAACAGGACATCGCAGATCGGGTGATATTGGCCGACACCCATAAGAATCAGCTGTTGTCATCCTGTCCCATAAAACATGGTCCAACTGGATTGAGAACGTGGTCTAAATGGACTGGGAGCAGGATGAAAAAGGTCTTTTAGGCCAGGCTAAGTGTTCTCTGGCGTGAGTGCTAATCCACCTGGAGATCCTGGGAGAAGTGTACAGAATCTGGAGGTACAGCTGCAGCAGTGTTGTCTCTGGAAAGACATGAAGGGAGTCATGGGCTGGATGCATAAAGCCTAATGGGCAAGTCAGAGCCTTCTGAGTGAGTACTAACGACCCTGGGAGTGAGAGAGTCACATCTAGGAGTGTACCAGGCTGGGTAAAGCTATGGAGAGAGACACAGAAAGAGAGACTGGTATACTATAGAATGCATCTTTTTAGTCTTGGCTGACAGGGCAAGAAATGCTTCAAGTATATAAATAGTAAGAAAGTGAGACCAGAACACATTGGCCCCATAAAAGACGACAAAGGGAATCTGGCCAAAGAGGACAAAGAGAAGGCGAAAGTGCTAAATAAATTCTTCTCTTCAGTCTTCACAAAAGAATTGGGGGACTACACAAACCCAGCTTGTAATGTTAAGTTAAATAATACACCTCAGGAAGCACCCTCATGGTTAAAAGATAGACTAAACTTGAAAAACTTAACACAAATAAATCACCGAGACTGGATGGCTTGCACCCGAGGGTTCTTAAAGAACTCAGCCAGGTGATAGCCAGATCATTGTTCTTGATCTTTATGGATAGTCTACAGATGGGTATGGTGCCAGCTGGTTGGAAAAAAGCCAACGTGGTACCAATATTTAAAAAAGGGCAGAGATATATCCCGGGGGAACTATAGGCCAGTTAGACTAACATCAGTAGTCTGCAAAATGTTGGAGGGAATGGTAAGGGACTATATACAAGAATTTGGTAATGAAAAGGGTATTATTAGTAGTAATCAGCATGGATTCATGAAAAATTGTTCTTGCCAGACCAATCTATTAACCTTCTATGATGAAGTGAGTTGCCATCTAGATAAAGGAAAGCCTGTGGATGTGGTGTATCTGGACATTGCAAAGGCATTTGACACAGTTCCCCACAAACGCCTACTGTACAAACTAAGGTACATGGGTGTGGACCAGAGTACCTGGATTGAGAACTGGCTCCAGGGGCGAGTCCAGAGGGTGGTGATAAATGGGGAGCACTCGGATTGGGTGAATGTGGAAAATGGGTTCCCCCCAGGATCTGTCCTGCGACCAATCCTGTTTAATTTATTCATAAACGACCTAGAGGAGGGGATATCTAGCACAATCTCGGTATTTGCGGACGATACAAAGCTAAGTAGGCCAATATAATCTATACATGAGGTTGTAACCTTACAAAAAGACCTGAACAAAATAATAGGGTGGGCAACTACATGGCAGATGAGCTTTAATGTTGAAAAATTTAAGGTAATGCACTTGGGTGTCAGAAATACGAACACAAGTTACTCACTGGGGGGGGGGGGGGGGGGAACCTCTGGGTGAATCCAAGATGGAAAAGGACCTGGGGTTCCTAGTGGACAACAGGCTTGGCAGTGGCATCCAAGCTGCTTCAAGCAAAGCCATCAAAATACTGGCATGTATAAAAAAGGGGATTCACTCCAGAAATAAAGAGATTATTCTCCCTCTCTACAAGACTCTGGTCCAGCTACATATTGAATATGCTATCCAGTTCTGGGCATCGGTCCTCAGAAAGGATGTGCCGGAACTGGAGAGAGTCCAGAGAATGGCAACAAAGATAATTAGGGGAATGGAGGACATCAGCTATGAGGAAAGACTGCAAGCATTGAACCTATTCTCTCTGGAGAAGATATGATTGAAAGGGGATATGATATCAATGTACAAATACTGTACTGGTGACCATAGCATAAGGAACAAACTTTTCAGAGAAAGGGAATACAGTAAGACACGGGGCCACTCACTAAAACTAGAAGAAAAGTGGTTTAACCTTAAACTACGTAGGGGGTTCTTTACTGTCAGAGCAGTAAGGATGTGGAATTCTCTTCCACAAGCAGTGGTATCAGCAGGGAGTATGGATAGTTTAAAAAAAACTATTAGATGGGCACCTTAAAGACCACAACATACAGGGGTATACAATGTACGGTTATCAGTAAACACACACACACACACATTATGGGTTGAACTAGATGGACTGATGTCTTTTTTCAACCTCACCTACTATGTAACTATGTGAGGATGCTTCATCTGTGAATCTTGTTTGAACAGAGCAGAATGCTACAGATATAGAAAACAGGGAGATGGGTGCCAATGAATGCTGTGGTGTTTCCAAGGAGAGGAGAGGCACTAAGGGAATATGGCTTATCAGTGATGTGCAATGTGCAGCTTTCACAATTGACTTCAACTTTATTTGATTGGCAAAGTATGCCAAGTGACACTGATAAGTATGTGATGTGATGTGTGACTGCCATTTTGAAGAACAACAGTAGGGCAGAAACTATAACTTTGTGTGGACTTTCCTTTCTTGGGTAATGACTAGGGATGTCGTGGGAAGGCCTATGACAAGGAGTTGGGCACAAGATGGCAAAGGCTAAGAACTACCAGCAGTGGCTTGTTATTCCAGAAGAAGCTATTCCAGAAGTTGCTATTCCAGAAGAAGCAGGGCAGTAGCTTGAGTGATTTGGCACCAACAACTGGCAAATCAGAAGCCCCCTTACATACTTACCTATTTTCAGGGCACCCCAGTCCAGTCATGTGATTGGCTCCCAGCGACGGCTTCAGGGGGGAGCCAACAATGGATGC
Organism: Pelophylax lessonae; assembly: GCF_965119305.1. Taxonomy (NCBI): domain Eukaryota; kingdom Metazoa; phylum Chordata; class Amphibia; order Anura; family Ranidae; genus Pelophylax; species Pelophylax lessonae. The sequence goes on from NC_138773.1 coordinate 282,584,043, forward strand.
TCCATAGTAAGCCTATGGTTGATGTCAAGCATTGCAGCTGTTGTTGGCGATCTCTCCCTCTCCCCTAAAGCCAGACACTGGGGAGATTACGTGACTGGACCACCCTCAGAATAGGTAAGTATAAGCATCTTCCTTTTCACAGGGCAGTTAGAATAGGAGTTAGAAGAGGGGTGGGAGCAGATTGAAGCACAGTTAGGCAGTAGTAAATTGTATGCATTAAGGTTAAAAACCTTCTGTGCCAGATAATCCCCCCAGCTCCCCCTTATTCTTGCCTAAGCCTGATCTAGATCCAGCGATGTATGCAAGAGCAGCGGCTCTCTCCCTTCTCACTTGGCAGTTTATTGGCTCCCTCTGCTGCCAATTCAATTCTGTTATGGGGGAGCTGGGACGTGGCCGCGTACTCACTGTCTGTGTCAACAGATGCAGACAGGGAGGCTCAGGAGTGAGCCCGCACAAATGCCCCTATAGAAGGCGGCTTTCTATGGTGGGAACTCGCTGAAGAGGAGGAGCCGAGGATTGCCAGTGGGGGACCCAAGAAGAGGAGGATCAAGGCTGCTCTGTGCAATTTAATTTCAAGTATAACATGTTTGTTATTTTAATACAAAAAATCGAAGCTTTAATATCACTTTAAGGTCTTAGCTTAGTGTGTGAAACCCAGAGGAGTGCTTGGCTGTTAATAATATACAGTAGGTTATATTGGCAATGCAGAGTGGTTATTGGTTATATTTAATCACACAAACGGAAAATGATGCTTTATAAGGTGTTCTGTACACCATCTATGTACAGAACACTTCCAGGTTTCCATATTGCATTGAATTTTATGGAAAATTACAGCAGCTGCAGATTGAAAAACAAAGGTAATTTTAATAACATTAAACTACAATATGGCTTGTGTAGGAATTGTATAATATATATATATATATATATATATATATATATATATATATATATATTGTGAGGGATTAGCTCGGTGGTGGGTGTGGATGACCCCTTGGGGGGATTCGTTACACAGGGAGATAGCCGAGAAGTGGTTGCAAACAACAGTTTGGTTTATTCATGCAATTTTCTTCACACAAGTGCAAGCGTCAAAAACATCCAAAATAAAATAAAACAAAAAATAAATCCTTGCCACCTTCTCACACACAGGAACCTACCTAAGGAGTCTGTCCCCAACCTACTGTTGGGCAGACTTTGCTGATCCTACAGCAGACACTCAATAGTCCATGTTTTTTCTCTTCATACAACAAATGTCCATTGAACATGTCCCTTTTCTCTTCACATTGAACATGTCCCTTTTTTCTTCACATAGAAATAGTTCATTTATTTCTTTTCACATAGAAACAATCCAAGACCTCACCTTGAGTAGTCTTCACACTTTTTACCCTCCTCAGCGCACATCGCTTCAGGAGGCATTTCCTCTCCCATGCTCAAACAGCGTCGGGAGGCACACATCTGACTGTCCTCCTCTACTCACACAGCGTCAGGAGGCAGCAATCAATAGGACTTCCTCTGGACAAATTATAGAGGCCTTAATTTCCTCATTCTGAATAGCTGAATGGTTTTCAACTTCTTTACACCTTCCTGCTGCCTTTGCAGCCGACACCCTATAGTAATTGGTGAATTGTCTAAACCAATCAGACATGTATCTCCTGTCTGTGACAACATCCACAGATTTACCTGACTTCCTGTCACAATATATATATATATATTTTTAATTTGCTATATTCTTACAAGGAAAATGGAGTTACCCTTGAAATCTATGAGTCAAGGAAAAGTGAACTGCCCCAAATGTCCAAGCGCTCCCCTCATTTGCTGGAATCAGGTCCTGGATTGGAATCCTTAGGAACAACAGATTTTTGTGCACAAGGCTTTAAAGAGAAAAGAGAAAATATGCTAAAAGGAGAGAGCTTTTCCTACTTGCTAAAAATTACAAAGTATTTTATATTTGCCCAATTTGTAAAAGGGTCTTTTTTTAGGTCCTGACTATAAGAACATATGTTAAAAAAAAAAAAAAGACATTCCCTTTAAATAATTGTGCAGAAAATGTTATGTTGTTTGGAGAATGAAACCTAAAATGGGATTTATAATGTATTATACTTTATAGTGAGCTGTGTGAAGGTTGGTTGGGAATATTTTGCCCTTATGCTGGCTGCAGCTGTGATTGGGAATTGGGTTTCTGATTTAGTCAACCTTATCAAAATAAATGTCATTTCACAGGATGAAAAAGAAATTGAGATTATATCAAAGAAATAAAAAAACCTGAAAGTTAGTTGAGATGAAAGCTGGAGAATGTTCAAGTGTATTTTGATAACAATCATTCTTAAAGGAGCACTATAGCGTAAAATGTATTCTGATAACTGCGTTAGTTTAATGCATGTAATAATAGTAATCGGTTTATTATACTGTATGTTATGCAGACACTTATGTTATTTTATTTCGCCATTTACTTTTAGCTCAAACTGTCCAGCAAAGGGGACAGTAACATGGGTTGGAAGAAAATATAACACTTCCAGGGGTACACCAGTTACCTTTCATGCAGATTCTTTAACTTTCTTTTAATTAAAAAAATATTGCTGCTACTGCACCCGGGCAGTGTTATAGTTTCCCTTGTTTGCCTCTGGCTTCTCCTTTCTGTTTCCATTGACACCCTTACTCAGCCTGACCCCCCGCTCATTTATCTGACATATTACCCTCCATAAACAATGCCTCACCTCTGCTTCCAGCTCTTCCCTGTACCATTCCTCCACTATATCTTCAGATTCCCCCTCATACCATATCTCCACCTCTACATCTCCAGGGTCACCCTGTGGCCTGCATTACCTACATCTCCAGGGTTACCCCTGAACCATGCCTTACGTACACCTCCATTGCCACTTCCATACAATGCCTTACATTGGCCACAAGTGTTCCCTCTGTACCATGCCTCATGTCTCACCTCTGCCTACAGCACCTCCTTGTACCATTATCCACCAACATCTTCAGTGTCCCCCTCATACCATGTCTAACTTCTGCATTCAAAGCACCCTTTACAATTCCTCATTTACATGTTTGGGGTCATCCCTCTACAATGCCTTACTTACATCTCCAGTGTCACCATGGTACCATGCGTCACTTCAATCTCCAGTGTTCCCCCTGTATCATACCTCACCTCCATCTCCAGTGTTCCCCCTGTATCATACCTTGACTCCATCTCCAGTGTTCCCCCTGTATCATTCCTCACCACACATCTCCAGTGTTCCTTCTGTAACCATGTCTCATTTCTGCCTTGGGCATCTTCCTCTACAATTCCTCACATCCATTTCTAGTGTCACCCAGGTACCATTTCTCATTTCCATCTCCAGTGTCACCCCGGTACCATGCCCTACAGTATCACCCTTGTACCATGTCTCACCTCCATCTCCAGTGTCCCCTTGGTACCATGCCTCATTTCCATCTCCAGTGTTTCCTCTGTACCATGCCTCTGATCTCCATCTCCAGTGTCACCTCTGTACCAGGTCTCTCCTCCATCTCCAGTGTCACCCTTGTACCATTCCTCACCCCCAACTCCACTGTGATGAGCCTCATCTCCATTTCCAGCCTTCATAAAAACAAGGATTCTTTGTAAATATTTCAATACATGCTCAGTCTTGCCAACTGCGTCAAACTGATCCCCTCTGGGCAGTCCCTATTCTACTGTGCAAAATGCCAAATACGTACTTGCTCACAACATGTTTAAATGAACCTATAGTGCCAAAATGCAACAGACAGTAATAACTGCTACAGACTCATAGCTACAGACACAGGTCTGCTCAATGACATGCACTATGCAATTGAAATGGAGAGATGTCTGTGCTGAAATCCAAATAGCTTACAAGTATATAAAACACAAGTCGTATTGCAATATATGCAAACCAAAAATCCCTGTTCTTATGCAAAGGTTTGATAGAAATATGAAAGGGTGCATAGCAGTGTATAGGGTGGATAAGTCGCACCTACTACGCTCTATGTTGTAAGAGGGTGGACTACCTCAGGTTGTGGCTGGGGCCATTCGCCCATGCACATGGGGTACTTTTGTTTCTGTAGCACGCTCATCGATGCCTGGGCCCAGGCGGGGCTGCTTTAAAGGGAAATCAACCTTTTGGCATCACTCCAACTTAGAGATGAGCTGTGCACCCTGTGTAGCTGTATGGCGTATAGAGTTTCCTTGTGAACATACTGTCCCATGTAACTATACACCCTGCTGTTAAATAGTTGCATTGAGGAGGGACATTGCGGAGCCCATTCCCTCTCCACCAGTCCAGCACAGCTCACTCCCAGTGACAGAATGGGGACCCGTTGAGCACCGGTACGGACCTTATGCATGCACTTATTGTGCGGTGAGGCCATCATCTCCATAACGTGGGTTCGGTTCTGGATGCTCTGTCAAACCGACCACTGGGGGAGGGAGTCAGAGCACTGAGCTACCGGAGGACACCTTAGCCAAGCCAGGTACCACACTTCACAACAGGCTGCTTATTCATTTTACACCAGTCCTTGGTTACTCGTGGCCACTGCTTACTTCCCTCACACCTTCTGCCAAGTTAACCCTTTTTAATGAACTTGCTTCATACCCTTTACAGTATGTGCTTCACTGACCCAAGGTCTTTTATACGCCAGGAACTATCATGCGCCCCTTAAGAGTAACTTCAAACCAGGATTAGAACAGTTGATGCAACTTTTACTAACGACTTGGCAATACAGTCTAACATGAATAATACAACATAATGTTCCCTAACTAGCTCAACTAGGTGGCCCAGGTGTACCTTAACAAGGTGCTAGCCCATCTCTGGCATTTCCCATGACCTGGCAGTTCTCCATCTTTAGGCGGACTGTAAGGGCACAGAAATCCCCCTGTGAAGCTACACAGCTTCATGGCATCTTGTTCTTGAGTAGGAGAGACCTCCTGAACCTGTCCCCTTCCTATATATATATATATATATATATATATATATAGCACCCTACAGGTAGGTGCTAGGTAAACATATAGTGTGCCTTGTCTGCCCAACAGCAGGGCTGTGATTTGTTTAGTCAGGGTGTCATGGTTTCCAGGTGTGCCTGCTGAAGGGGGGAGTCTCCCCACTGGCTCCTGTGAGAGGCTTCTCATAGGGCAGTGAAGGAAACCCAATCAGGGGACACATCCAGGCTTGTAACTACCCCAGAAGGCAGATTATGCTGCAAAGGATTCTGGGAGTGGGTATAAGTTTGGGGGTGGCGCATGACACGATGTCTTTGGCGGGAGCAGAGACCAAGGAGAGAGAGAACGGCTGTCTCTCTTCCTGTCTGGGGAAGAGGATCTCGGGGTGTTGCCTGCAGATTCAGAGAGAGTGCTGAACTAAGCTGAGGGGATCCGGTGTGCCGAGAACCTGCGGAGAGTCAGAGGGGTCCAGTCCCAGGAAAGCCTACACAGGTTGTGAGTACTGAGGATTGCCCCTGGGGGTCTACCTGAAGTGAGAGGGGACCACTCCGGTGGAGGTTTGGGGATCCAGTGCCACCTAGTGGTGAAAGGGGGTACCTAGGTTGAGGACCCTGAAGTGACAGAGGGGGTGCATAGTCAGTGGACCCTGAAGAGTTCAAGGTTAAAGGGGGCGCCTGCAGTTGGGCCCTGAATTGGACAGAGTGTGCCAGTTGGAAGTTACAGCTTTACAGAATCCTACCACATACTACCTTAAGCCAGTGCAAGGTGGGAGGGAAGTATTCAGTGACTTGCAGTACAACAGTGTCAGTAGTTCTACAATTCACAGTCCTGGATCTTCTGGACTTCAAGTCGAGGATTCAGCACTTCTATTGAGTGACAGAGTGCTCTCAGAGTTAGTGAGCGTTGGCTGGCGCCGGCTGGCATCAAGGAAGTGCCAACGGGCATTTTTCAGGAACAAAGTCCCAAGTGTGTATAGCTGAAGCCTAAAGGAGTATCCCACTCATTCCCTTCTCCCATCCCCTTTAATTTAAATAAAACAACTAAAAAAGTTGCCGGAGTTGTCGATGTCTCAGTGCTCACACCCAGGGTCGCAGCTCACATGGGCTGGAGAGGTAACCGGTACCAATGGCACACCCACATCAGGCCACAGGCCTGGAAAACCCTGATATATATACGTATATATATATCACAGGGAAGGTAGGTTGGGCCCAAAAAACACAGGAAGAGAGGCAAAAATCATTAACTCCTTCTCAGCCTGGGCTAGACAACTGTCTAGCTAACAGACTGTAGGCAACCAAAGTGTGCAGAGTGCAGAGGGTTAATTCAAATCTAGTGGTCAACACTTCTACCTGTGGCCCTCAGTTTGAATACTGGTCAGGACACTACCTACATGGAGTTTGCATGTTTCTCTGGTTTTTCATACATTTTCCCTGGGTTTCTCCCTCACTTCATAGACATGCTGATGGAATTAATTGGCTGCTGTCAAAATTGGTCTTAGTATGTGTATACAGTATATGAATGTGAGATATGGACTGGTGTGAATTAATAGTATGTAAAAGCAATGCAGAAATTGATAGTGCTATATAAATATTTTTAATAAATAAATAAATCTTTAGTGTTAACATGTGATCACAGTCCTCTAGCACTATATGTGTTACACATGTGTATACCATTTGGATTCGAGTCACTCATATCTCCCCGTTTCTAGTGCCTTGAACTCTGGCTTACTCCTGTCTCCAGTATTCCTATGCCCCATGCTATGGCTCACCTCCAATACCATTTCTCACCTGCATCTTTAGAATCATTATGATTACTGCAGGCTTCAGACCAAATTATTGCTAAAAGGTAAATGTATTGATCTAAACTGCCCTATTGTCCAGTGTAACGGCTACCCAGGTGGTGAGAGGGTATCAGCCGTTGGGGATGTCCTTTTTCCCGGCAAGTCCCTGTGTAGTAATGGAGTAGTATAATCCCAACCATAAGATCCAAGAGGAGAGTCAGGTTCAGCTGTTGAACGACCGGGTAATAATGCAGTAAAATCCCCCTCCAGGAACGAGACGAAGCTACGTTTTGAAGGGTCAAGAAAAACAACACTTTATTGAAACAAGAATACAGGCTTTTATACACCTGGGGAGTATATCAGACACTACTTAAACAATGGCCCGACATCCACCCAGACAAATAGGTAAGGTCATTACCACACTTAACAAAAGCTGCCTCAGCCCAAATCAACATAATGTAGACAAAAGTGCATCGTTAATAAGCAGACATTCCGTCTCTAGGCTGGCCATACCTTGACTTCATGGAATGTCCATATAAGGAGTCACTTCCTGGGGCTCACAGTGCAAAGAGAGATGATAGCAGGGAGTGTAAATAACCAAATGGTCGCTGGGAAATCCTTCACACACATGAGCCAGGTAAGCACAAATATTCTCTGTCAAAGGTAAGGGTCTGTTACATCCAGTACTATAGAAGAGTTTACATTTAGTCTGGAATTCTTCTTTAAAACATTTTTTTACAATATGAAAAAAAAAAAAAAAACAGAGTGCGAAGGAACCTCGTTGATCCTACACAATGCTGTTAATAAGGTTAAATCTACACTGTACTTTTATAATACTCCCCTGATGGAGGTTGTGCTATGCAACTTGCTTGCTCTGGACAATTCTCTTTCAGTTTTTCGGCAGTGTTTATAGCTGAGTGTTCTGTTCCCAGAATCCCCCAGCCCATTCCTGATCTCTGCATGTTCCCCCTGCTGTATAAATAAAGAGTCCAACAAAACTGGCTGTTTCTGGGACCCAACAACACGTCCCGAGACATGTTTAGATGTCTGCTAAGGTTGCATGCCAATATAATCCCAGCACAGATGTCCCCATAGAACTGCCTTTGCTGTGTAATATGGAAAATTGTGTTTGCAGTTTGTATATTGAATCCTGTCAATGTATTAAAAAGGGGGTTGTATTTCCATTAAATGTGCTTAAAACATATGCTTTTACTTGACAACTGATGAGGAACAGAATGAGGAACAGGGCAGGTGGTTAGAACATGTGCACTTGGTTAGGGCTCACCAGGCCAGGGAGATTGGAAATGAGAGGTGGGGGTTGGGGGGCTCAGCTGGGTGTGTGGAAAGCTAATAGAAGACCACCGCTGAAAAGTGTTCATGTTCCGCAGGGATTTTGTTTCACACCTTCACACTGAAAGTGGCACGTTTCTAAGGATTTGCTTATTTTGGCTCAATTTATCCAAGATAATTTGGAAGTTCTTAATATTATACAATTGTTTTAGCATCCTTAAAGGTAATCTATAGTGTATACGTTCCCTTAAAAGTGGGCTTCTCAATAACTTTGCAAATCTGCATTAGTAAATTAAAGAAAGTTTAATTTTATAAGGCTCCTTTCACACAGGGGATCCAATGAGGTCCACCTGTCAGCTTTTCAGGTAAAATGTGGAATGATGGTAATATATGGAATATTTATTACCCACAGCGCATATCCTGTTTAAATGAATGATATGGTGGGACAATCTGTTGTCTCTTAGTACCTCTGTTAGATGTTGTACACTTGTGCTTATCTGTGAACCAAATTAAAGTGCAAGTGCTGTATTTAGTGCAGTAAATATATATACACATATGACGTAAATATTAAATATGACACAATTGATATAATCCGATGTAACTGCAAAATAAAAAAGTGCAAAAATAGCATGATAAAATCTTGGGTGCAAAAATGTGCAAACAATGCAAGGTGAGGAAAGTTCAAAGGTTATAAGGTGCAAAAAATGATGTCCATATAGTCCAAATGAATTGTGGTGATTATCCCAACTGAAAATGCTAGCTTCAATGACGGTGTTCCAAAGTACAGTAAAACCTTGGTTTGAGAGTAACTTGGTTTAAGAGCGCTTTGCAAGACAAGCAAAATTTTCAAATAAATTTTGACTTGATATACAAGCGATGTCTTGATATACAAGTAGCCTCAAGTCACAGCTAAGTATAAAAGAGAAGAGAGCCGCCTCTAAGTGTAGCAATATGGTTAAATTTAATGAAGGTACAACATTTAGCAACTCACATGGTTGATGATTGGAACAGGCACATCTAAGTATGCAGGCATCCGGGGTAAAGCTGTTCACATAGACCATCCTCTGCACAGCCATCTACGTCATCCCTTCCATGCTGCCCCTCGCTTTCAGATCGCTTTACTGCAGGGTGGTCTTCCCGGTCAGGATTACAGACCGGCAGCCAGCGGTGCAGAAGATAGTCTATGTGGACAGCTTTACGCCAGATGCCTGCATACTTAGATGTGCCTGTTTTATTCATCAACCATGTGAGTTGCTAAATGTTGTACCTTCATTAAATATTGCTACACTTAGAGGCGCCTCTCTTCTCTTTGATACTCTGTAGCTCCTGCTGGATTTTGCTTCTAATCCCCTTGTGGAAGCGGCTATTTGTGGATGGACATTTTATGGTTACACAACCTATCACAATGCTATAATCTTTTTATATGGACTATAAACTGAAGGACTTATGAATAAATGGTTGTGGAACGAATCATCTGAGTTTCCATTATTTCTTATGGGGAAATTCGCTTTGATATAAGAGTGCTTTGGATTACAAGCATATTTCCGGAACGAATTATGCTCGCAATCCAAGGTTTTACTGTAACACTTTGTGCAATAGTGGTGTCGCCCTCCTTGCTCCTGTGTTAGTATAGTAAACAATGCAAACTCACCAGATGGTGTTTACCCCCAATACCTTACGGTAAGTGGGTCAATAAAGCTTGTAGGTAGATGTCCAGCGGGGGTCCGTGCCTGGGTGGTCCTGGATCCTCCTACAGGTGAGTATTTTAAAACGCAAGTATCGCACTCCTCATGGTGTAGTAAGGTAAAAATCCATATTTATTTAAAAAAATGTAAATGAACAGAGATTAAAATGCAAATAATTATAAAATCGTTGGTGGTACGGGTATAACAGAAAAACCGATTGGGAAGCCTTGCGGGACGCAATTCTGCTGTCTCCCGCTTGCTGCACGGGGCTTCCGGGTATGACGCGGTATGCGTTCCGCGTACCAACCGAGAACGAGGCTACGTGCGGCTCTTTTCAGGTAAACCTGATCCGAAGCTCCATTTACACTATATTACCAAAAGTATTGGGACGCTGCCTTTACACGCACATGAACTTTAATGGCATCCCAGTCTTAGTCCGTAGGGTTCAATATTGAGTTGTCCCACCCTTTGCAGCTATAAAAGCTTAAACTCTTCTGGGAAGGGTGACAACAAGGTTTAAGAGTGTGTCTATGGGAATGTTTGACCATTCTTCCAGAAGCGCATTTGTGAGGTCAGGCACTGATGTTGGATGAGAAGACCTGGCTTGCAGTCTCCGCTCTAATTTATCCCAAATGTGTTCTATTGGGTTGAGGTCAGAACTCTGTGCAGTCCAATCAAGTTCCTCCACCCCAAACTCGCTCATCCATGTCTTTATGGACCTTGCTTTGGGCACTGGTGCGCAGTCATGTTGGAGAAGCTTTCGCACACTTCTACACACTGGATTACTGCATCAACCTAGAAGAAATACACAAAGCACATAAAGATTCAAAGAATACACATGCCTCTTGTATTTAAAAAATAATTGCTTATTCTAGAGTTCAGCTTGTGGTTTTCTGGTGTCCAACCTATGGCCCTTGGGCACATGTTGTGTGGCTCCTGGGCCTCTGCAGAAAGTGGCCTATGTTTTCCTTACCTAGTTGCTTGGTAAGGCCACTAAAGGAGAAATATTTGTAAACTGAGGTCTAGTAATTCAATTGGTTTGGTGTATTTCTTTCATACTCTATTACTTTTTTCTGTGCTGTCCTATTCATGCTTTTTTTTTTCTTTCTTATCTATTATAATGGCTGTTATCATATATGGTCCAAGCCATTTTTAGGGAGCTGTAGGGAGCACAAATGTGGAAGCATTGATTTGTAAAGGGGCTGTAACAGTGCCGGAAAAAGGTAATCTAGAGCCCAGGGCAAACCTACCAAATTGTGCCCCCCAAGATGTATGAGCATTATGTGTCAGCATAAATCCCCCCCCTCCCGAAAAAAAAAAAAACACAAATCGAAATGCTTATTCCTTAAGCATAAATTCCCCCTCCTCCCATGACAAATCGGACCCCCTGTTGAAACCCCCCCCCTCCAAGCTCAAATCCTCTCTCTTCCCGAATCCTCCCAGCACAACCCCCCCCCCAAAAAAAAAAAGAATACCCCCTCCTAGTACAAATCCTCTACCCATCAAATTTTCCCTCTGGGCACAAATCCTTTCCCCCCCCACTCCAAATCCCCCCTCAAATTCTCCCCCCCCAATCCCACCTCTTAGCACAAATCCCCTCCTCCCCTTACCCCTTTTACCATTTTACTTCTTCTAGCACAAATCCCCCCCCCCCCCCCGTCCCAACACAAATCTCCCCAAATCACCATTCCTAGCACCCCTCCTCTAATTTCCCCTGCTAGAAAAATTCTTATTCCCTGCCACCCTCCAAATCACCCCTCCCCCTCCAATCTTCTCGTGGTGCCCCCCCCTCCTCACCTCACCTCACCTCACCTCACCTCACGATACCACAGTGCCCAGGGTAGCCGTCCCTCCTGCTCACCCCTTGTCCCGGCCCTGGGCTGTAACAGCAATGGTCCCTAGCAGTCTCATTTATGTGTTTTCTGCCTATGTCTGTCTCCTGTAGCAAGCTTAAAATCTTTGATCAGCTCTTTTAGCATGCCTGTAGTCCATTGGAAAGAACTGGAACTGACTGCACTAGTTTGAACTATGTAATTAGAAACCATATAACCTACTTTCCATGTGTTTTTGTTGTAGAAAAAAATTGCACTGGGTTTCATGTTGTGTAAACTGGCCCTGAATGGGGACATGTGTGTTCCAGTGCGTTTTTGGCGCATTTTACTGCATTCTAGTACAGTTCAGTGCAGAAAAAAATACAGCATGTTCAACTTTTTTTCTCTGGTACGGGAACGCACTGAAGCTGACAGCAGTGATGACATTGTAAACCATATAACCTACTATCCCTGCGTTTCTGATGCAGAAAAAAACGCACTGGACTGCATGTGGTGTGAACTGGTCCTTAACCACTTAAGGACCGCCTGCTGCAGTTTTACTGCAGCAGGTAGCCCCTCCTGCGCGAACCAACATAACGGTACATCGGTCGCGCGCCTGCAGCTAGGGGGCGGCGGGCTTCCGCCCCCAGTCGGTAGCGGGGATCTGATTGCTGCTGGGCACCCGCGATCGTTCCCTGCTGAGAGAGAAGGACGGTCAGCTTTTGTAAACACAGTTGATGGTTCTTCTCTCTGGAATGATCACAGAGCTGCCTGTGATCCTTCTATATAGGATCACATGTCTCTATGATCATTTCACAAGTCCCTCCCCCATACAGTTAGAAACACTCCCTTAGGCTTACTGTTAACCCCTTGATCACCCACAATGTTAACCCCTTCCCTGCCAATGTCATTATTACAGTAACAGTGCGTATTTTTAGCACTTATTAGTGTAGTAATGTCACTGGTCCCCCCAAAAGTGTCACAAATGTCAGTTAGGGGTCCGATCTGTCTGCCGCAATGTCGCAGTCCCGCTAAAAATCACAGCTCACCGCCATTACTAGTAAAAAAAAAACACTAAAAATTACACTATTACTTTTGTGCAAACCAATCAAAATACGCTTATTGTGATTTTTTTCTTTACCAAAAATATGTAGCAGAAAACAAATTGGCCTAAAATGTTAAAAAATTTTGAGTTTTAAATTATTTTTTTTTGGGAATGTTATATAGCAGAATGTGAAAATGTTTTATTTTTTCAGAAATTGTCGCTCTTTTTTTGTTTATAGCGAAAAAAATAAAAATCACAAAGGTGATCAAATACCACCAAAAGAAAGCTCTATTTGTGGGGAAAAAAAGGACATCAACAAATATTTATGTAGGTATAGCGTCGCACGACCACACAGTTGTCCGTTAAAGTAACGCAGTGCCAAATCGCAAAAAAATGGCCTGGTCATTAAGGGGGCAAATCCTTCCGGTCCAGAAGTGGTTAAAGCGGAGTTCCGGCCACAAAAAAAAATTTCAATCAACATGCCCCCGGGACAGTCAGGGCTAGTACATTCCACAATGGCTAGCCTCTGATCTGTCCCGGTTCGCACTTACCTGTAAGAAGAAATACTCACTTTTAAAATTTCTTCTCCAGCGTTGCCATCTCTGTTGTGGGCAGCTGAAGCCAGCGCGTCCTCTTCTGCGTCCTCTTCCGGGTCTTCTTCTCCCAGAATGCACCTGCACCGGCCCCTCTCGTCACTTCCGGTGCGGCGCCGCATTCCTCCACAGCTTCTGGGCATGCCCAGAAGCTGTTTAGCAGGGAATGTGGCGTCGCACCGGAAGTGGCGAGCGGGGCCGGTGCCGTCGCATTGATTCCTGGGAGCGATGACGTTCAGCTCCCAGGAATCCTTGCAGACCGGAAGTGACGGCGCGGGCCGCGGCCGCCGAGGGAGGAAGTGGAAGAAAGGTGAGTATTTCTTTCTACAATAACAAGGTAAGTAAAAAAAAAAAAATCCTAACTATCCATTTCATTTTCAGGTGGGGAAAAGCAAGCGGATGGCCACAAAATTGATTATGGCTGGAACTCCGTTTTAACTGCATTGTTTTGCAAAGTGATCACTTACAGTCACTTTAGTCACCTGTTTTCCCATGCTTTTTCAGCTTCAGTCCCTCACTGGGCCCTTTTCTTTTTGAGCCCGCCACAGATGATTAGGTAATGTCCCATATAACAACATAGGATTATGTTGATATGGGTAGATTTCATGCCGCTTCCTATCACATCCCTAGCACTGGAGGTGAAGGGAAATCCACTTCCTATCATATCCCTAGCACTGGAGGTGAAGGGAAATCCACTTCCTATCACATCCCTAGCACTGGAGGTGAAGGGAAATCCACTTCCTAACATATCCCTAGCACTGGAGGTGAAGGGAAATCCACTTCCTATCACATCCCTAGCACTGGAGGTGAAGGGAAATCCACTTCCTATCATATCCCTAGCACTGGAGGTGAAGGGAAATCCACTTCCTATCATATCCCTAGCACTGGAGGTGAAGGGAAATCCACTTCCTATCACATCCCTAGCACTGGAGGTGAAGGGAAATCCACTTCCTATCACATCCCTAGCACTGGAGGTGAAGGGAAATCCACTTCCTATCACATCCCTAGCACTGGAGATGAAGGGAAATCTACCCAAAGGGGACACAGACAGAAATGAAAACAGATTAATTTATCACTCCAACAATAACCTGTCACAATAACAACAGATGAGCACATGTGAACGCTAGGAACAGGTGGTAGTAATGGGACCATACCACATATAGCTTAGTCCTGGAGAAGATTTTGGCAGTTCCCAGTGATGTAGTGATTCAAGTGCCAATGAAAAGATCCCTCGCTGCCTGTCCTTTGCAGCAGAAGATCTGCCCCTACATGGCCAACTGTAGTCTTTACCCGTTTAGTAACGTACACTACAGCTGGTAACATATTCTTGATATTCTAGCCATTTATTAGGTTGATTGAGAAGGTGAAGATGCTGTTGTGTAATTCACATCTGTTAGTAACAAATTAGTGCTGTAGTGGATTACATGATGCTTTGTAATCTAATATGTGTCAACTACAAACCCTGGCGTCTTATTTGTAGAAGAATATAAATCCCTTTGAAACCTCAAATCTATTTTTGTGCTGGATGGATCTGAAGCAAATTAAGTTACTGATTTCCCCAGCTCCCTACAGCCCCCTCTCCCCCCAGGCCGTCACTGATAATTCTGCTGTGCTCAGTCACTGTGACAGCTGATAACTTGTCCAAATAGTTCATGATGAATACACATACACACACATGTGTGTGCCTTTGACAGATGCTTTAGTTAAAGCGAAGTTCCGGCCTATTTTGCAACTTTAGTGATTCCTGGACTGCTCACTGTGCTGATCAACAATTGGGCATTTTCAAATTTTTTGCAGGGGTCCCTTACCTGTTTTTCAGGGCGTTTTTGATTGCACTTCCTCCTTCTCCCCCCTCTGTGGCCACGGCCACCGACATCACTTCCGCCTTTGCATTGCATCCTGGGAGCTGTTTGTCATCACTCCCAGGAGGTTGGAATCAGGAAGAACTCCCAGAACACTCCCTGGAATCAGGAAGAAGGACACAGCAGATTACACTGTGTCTTCAGATGCCCACATCTAAGATGGCTGCGCCCAGAGAGCCTTTTTTTAAAAGTAAGATTTTGACTAAAATCCAATACTGTACACCTTGTAAGTATGAGAATAGCGGTTCTGTAAAGGGCGATGGATTAGTATTATAGGGGTATTTTTAGTTAAAAGAGGTATTTGAGGCCGAAACTCCGCTTTAAAGGGGTTTTGATACTTGATTTGTAAGGCGAAAACAGCTTACAGTGTATCTAAACCAGTGTTTCTCTTTTTTTAGTCAAGGCACCCTTTAAAATTTTGCACAATCTCAAGGCACCCTCAAAAAGTATTGACAGTTTTGAGGCACCCCAATCTAAAATGTAAAAACTATTTTAATAGTTTTACATAATACATCAACATCCATACAGGTGTGACACCCAACGTTAGAGGTGATTTATTCTTCCAAATCCAATACACGTTTGCACACTGGTACTGACTAGTATTCTAATGTTTCTCTTCTTCCTCAGTTTTTCTCCATCACTTAGCTAGTGTGACCCAAGCGCTGACAGAGAGGGGCAAATAGGGTCATTGGTTGTTAGGATGTCAGTGGCTAGAAGGTCGTAATGGTGTGCAATGAAAACCCGTGGCTTTGTGTAACTAAAAGGCAGCCTTCATCCATCTGCAGGCTTGTATATAACTTTGGGGCAATTTTTGAGCATTTTGCCAAGGCCCTCCTGAAGAAACCTCAAGGCGCCTCAGGGTGCCTTGGCACCCTGGTTGACAAAGACTGATCTAAACCAGCAAAAAAAAAACCAACATTGTATTATATTGTAGCTTACCAGTGCTTAGATACATACTGTAGTTACATAGTTTGCAGTGTTGAATAAAGACAATAGTCCATTCAGTTCAACCTATGTTGGTGTGTGCGTGTGTTCATGTAGATAATTATTTCCCATATCCCCTTGTATTGTTTTTGATAAGATGCACATCCAAGAGTGTTTTGAAACTATCAATACTTCCTGTTTACACCACTGATTGTGGAAGAGAGTTCCACATCCTTACTGCCCTGACAGTGAAAAACCCCCTACACAGCTTAAAGTTAAACTGCTTCTCTTCCAATCTCATTGTGTGACCCTGTGTCCTCTTACACTCCCTGAGACTGAATAGTTTCCTACCTACACAGGGATTACCATTAAGATATTTGTATCTCGCTATCATATCTCCTCTCAAGTGTCTCTTCTCTAGCGAGAATAACTTTAGCACTTGTAGTCCTTCCTCCTTATTACTTGTGTTGCCCTTCTCTGAACTCTCTTCAGCTCCAGTACATCCTTTCTGAGGATTGCTGACCAGAACTGGACGGAATACTCCAGATGTGACCAAACCAGAGATTTATAAAGCGGTAGAATGATTGTTTTATCTCTGGAGTAAATCCATTTTTTAATGCATGCTAATATTCTGCTGGCTTTGCTTGCTGCAGCTTGACATTGCATGCTATTGCTAAGTCTGTCACCTGCTAGGACCCCCAGATCCTTCTCCATTCTGGAATCCCCAGAGCTTCTCCCCCTAGTAAGTGCCATGCATTTATATTTTTACCCTCAAAATGCATTACTTTACATTTTTCAATGTTAAACCTCATTTGCTATCTAGTTGTCCACGGCAAACACTGAGATTGAGTTATTTCTCTCAATCTCTATATCATCTATAGATTAATTAAACAGAATTGGTCCCAGGACAGAGCCTTGAGGGAACTCCACTTACCACTCTAGACCATTCTGAGCACACGTTATTGAAAATTAACCTTTGGATGCGCCCCTGTAGCCAGTTTTCCATCCAAGAGAAAACCCTACAGAAATCAGTTTATAGATAAAGCGTTTGTGGTGCACTGTATCAAATGCTTTTGCAAAATCTAAATACACCACATCCACAGGCCTACCTTTGTCCAGGTGGCAGCTCACTTCCTCATAGAAGGTTAACAGGTTGGTTTGGCTAGAACCCATACTGATTACTACTGATACTGTTTACATCAGCAAATTCTTGCATATCATCTCCTCAAATAGTTTACATACTATTGATGTTAGGCTGACAGGTCTGTAGTTACCAGGAATATACTGTACCTCTGCCCTTTTTGGAATATTGGTAGCACATGGGCTTTTCGCCAATCAGCTGGTACCATTCCAATCAGTATGCTGTGCATAAAGATTAGGAATAGCGGTCTGGCTATAACCTGATTGTGTTCCTTGAGGACTCTCGGGTGCACGCCATCAAGTGCTGGTGAGTTGTTTGTACCAGTCCTTAGATGTGCTGGTTGCATTCATTTTATTTTTTTTGTGGCTTTTCCCCCTGTATTTTTAACTGGCAATCTTGTTAATAATGCACTTCCTGTGCTAGGATGAATACTCTCACTCCTCCACTGTATCTATGGACGGAGCTGTGGTTGTTGCCCAGGCTGCGATCCTAATTTGGACTACAAACACATCTTCCCCATTCTCTTCTTTATGTCCATTATATGTGGGGCAAGACCATTTACAGAAATACGTATCTTGGAAGAAAGATAATATTGTTAGTGCACTGAATTCAATTCACAGCAAGATACAAGAATTTCTGGCTAGATCAACAGGTATTTTCTATACTTGCAGAAAATGTTCTTAGCCTTAAAGTATAACTAAAGAAAAAACTTTTTTTTTAGTTTTGGATAGAGTGGAGATGGATTAGAACATCTATAATTTTTTTTGCTGTCTGTACGATGATGTATGATGTTGTGTTTGCTGTGTGTGTGTGTTAAGGAGATTCACCCTATTTTTTTTCCGGTTTACCATTATCATTGAAAGTGAAAAAAAAAAGAGAATCCAAAATTTCGGGTTGTCCCCAGAAAAGTAGTAGAGTGGAAATCTTCCAATGGGGTCACTAGTTCTGGTGACCTGGTGGTCCCCAAGGAATTCCCTTTATTTGCAGGGATTTCCTCTCACTTCCTGTTTTGCTATGGGACAGGAAGTAAAGGGAAATCTCCGCAATGGGACAAAGATGGCGAAAAAAAAACTGACAGGGGTCCCTTGCTCTATCAAAAATGAAAAAAAAAAGTTTTGCCCATAGTTCTACTTTAAAGAAAAAAAAAAAAAAAAAAAAAAAACAATGAGACCGTCATGTCCAAGGACCAGTGAGCTACAATATATTACTTTTTTGCTACATAGGTTGAAAATAAAAGTCCCCAAGACCCAAATCTTGTTTTTTAAAGTTTTGAAATTGTATCTAAAGCCAAATGTTTTATTAGTTTTGGATTTAGCGTGGAAGGAATAAACCTATTTTTATTTTTTCTTTGCCCCAATCAGTTTCCCATTGGGGAGATTTCTCTCTTGAATATTACAAATAGGAATTTATTAAATTGCAGTCCTTTGATGATGTAGCTGCATGCATTTTCTTCATTCATGTTGTTTTCCCTTTTCTTGAACTTGGTGATCCTGCAAGTAAAACACTTCCTGTCCCAGGGTGGCTACGCTCAGTCACCCACTGTATCTATGCAAAGCATGCTCACCACCGAGTCCAATTAGAGAACTAGATTTATTCAGAATATCCAAAGCTATCTTTGAATGGTACCTGTGCCATGTGGATGACCTCTTGTGTTCAGAATGCAGCAGGGCAGCCCCTCAGCACGGGAGCCGGAAGCAAGTGGAGATCACTGGTTTGGTAGTGTCTAATTCAGTGATTTTTAGCTTCCAGGGGCATTGGCCAGATATAGTATATACATAGTTATATATATAAACAAAGTGCGGCGCTGTGCATATAGAAGTCCAGGCAAAACCTAACTAAAGCTAAACCTGCTCTGTGCCACATTCTAAACCTAATCTATCTAACTCTGAAAAGCAAAAATCGCTGTACTTACCTATTCTGGACCTGATTAGGTCCGGTCTCCAGCGAAGGAAGTTGTGTGCAGAAGAGGACCGACAACGGCTGTGAAATGAATGGGAAGTGATGTTACCCATAGACTTACTATGGGGCTTCCGTTGTCAAGTGCCTCTCCTGCACCCACTTCCAAGCTAAAGCCGCTGCTGACAGCTGATGCTGGGACCAGACATGATTGACTGCAGAATGTGTAAGTACAGTGATTTTTGCTTTACAGGGTTAGATAAATTACGGTAAGAATGTGGCACAGAGCAGATTTAGCGTTTGTTAGGTTTTTGCCTCGACTTATCCTTTCAGTGCATATACAAAAACAAATAAATGTGAGTAATAAACTAGACAAAAACCATAGTCAATGAAAGAAAACTCCAAAAGGAAAAAACTCCCATAGGAAATCCACGCTCAGTAAAGAGATCCAGAGATCACAGCGGTGACATCAACATTCAATTCACACTGGAGGCTTACCAGAAAGCCAGAGATCACCCTTAATCAGGGAGATCAAAACTCGCTTGATTGGATCTCAAATCCAGGCTCTGGGATTCAGATGTCATCACGATTGCCCCAGAAGATAGATGTATAAGTGAGCAAACACTCCAGGTTACTGCCAACCCTTATTCGTATTCAGTGGGTGGGGTATATAAAAGGCATAAACTCCACATAGCGCAGTACTGTATGACTTGTATTACTTATTAAAAAATAAATAGTAGTGCACTTACATTTAGGATGATATAAAAATGCTCAAACATGATAAACAGCTCGGCTTCCCACACTTAAGATGGCGGAACTGCATGCGCAGTAGCGTGTGCACGTGGCTCCATCCGACGCGCTTCATCAGAAGTGACGTCATCAATGCAACTATGTATAACATTTCCATCCCTGCAATTCCTTTTTAAGAGGTCCATGCAGCTTCTACATTTCATTTAGATATATACAGTATATTAAAATTACTTTTGTTTCATCGTTAAGCACTTTGTAAGGGAATTGATCACTGTGTTGTTAATATCAAACTCCCCCACAGAAAGAATGTAACATTTTTGCTTAATTATTGTGTTTCAATTACCTAATCTACTTCACAGTTTCAAGAACTTATGTTATGTTTTTATTTTCAAAAGAAGTAGTGTTTTGTGGAATTCCTCTTTAAACAATATACCAATATTGAATGGGTAGCGCCCCTGCCCTGGGCTGGCTAAATACAGTATAGTATGATATTAAAATATATTTGACTTTGCTGTAGCCAGCTGGGCTGCAATTTACCTTTTTGGTATACTCTGGATTTTCTCTAAACTTGGTGGTGGATTGCTCCAGTCTGCTGTTGGAAGAATATTCCAGCACATAGGGTGGGATGATCCACAAATTTAGTTATGAATGTTTATTGGACCCTAGGCATTTCCTGGGAGGCTGGCACAGAAGGTATGGCTGGGGAGAAAATAAATGTTTGGGAGGATCTGATCAGAGCTTTTCTTCCCCTGGGGCTTCCCCCTCTGGGAGGGAGCATGTGTGCCTGTGTTCCAAAAGTTACTACTCAGTAGGTGCTATGGTCCTAAAGAAGATTTGCCTGAAGGAAACTTGTCTATGGAAGTTTGGATGGAGAGTTGGGGGCCCTTTCGCCTGTAGCTTCAGGTGTGGAAGTACTGCTCAAGGACTGTGACTGCTCTCATAGGATCTCAAATTTACTGTCTGTATCCTCTTTATTCAGCAATGATTGGAAGACTACTACTATAGGGCCTAGCACTGCTGGGACTAGATTTTTTAGGAAGCTGTCCTAGGGTATCCTGCACCCTCAACCCCCCCCCCCTGCATTTTTGTTCAGGATCTGCAATACATCTTAAAAGGACACCCAGAATGGAGTCTAATGAAATTGGAAACAGGGCAGGTAGCTTCTGAACAGGTGAGGAGACCCAATATATTACCAGAAGCCCCTCTGGGGGTTATCTCTACAAATAGGCACAAAGTTTTTAAAATTGTATTATTATTATTATTATACAGGATTTATATAGCGCCAACAGTTTGCGCAGCGCTTTACAATGTGAGGGAAAACAATACAGTTACAATATAGTTCAAAACAGGAGGAACTAGAGGACCCTGCTCGTTAGAGCTTGCAATCTAGAAATTTTAGGGTTTTTACTTTCCAAAATGGGATACAGCATGCTTGAATCCTCAACATACTGGTGAAACTTGCTGCCAATAATGTTAGGATGTATCTATAGGCATCTTAAAGCGGAGTTCCAGCCTCAAATATCTTTTTTAACTAAAAATACCCCTATAATACTAATCCATCGCCCTTTACAGAACCGCTATTCTCATACTTACAAGGTGTACAGTATTGGATTTTAGTCAAAATCTTACTTTTAAAAACGCTGTCTGGGCGCGGCCATCTTAGACGTGGGCATCTGAAGCCGCAGTGTAATCTGCTGTGTCCTTCTTCCTGATTCCAGGGAGTGTTCTGGGAGTTCTTCCTGATTCCAGCCTCCTGGGAGTGATGACAAACAGCTCCCAGGATGTAATGCAAAGGTGGAAGTGATGTCGGTGGCCGTGGCCACAGAGGGGGGAGAAGGAGGAAGTACTTAAAAAATGCCCTGAAAATAAGGTAAGGGACCCCCGAAAAAATTGAAAATGCCCAATTGTTGATCAGCATAGCGAGCACTCCAGGAATCACTAAAGTCGAAAAACAGGCCGGAACTCCACTTTAAGTTTTTTAAATTTGAATGGCATGGGGAAAAGTTGTACCCCCTGTCAGGTATCTATTGTTGTCCGTACTGGGGAGATGTTCCTCTCTATTTTTACTGATGAAGATTGTCCAAGAAACAGAAAAGGAAAATAATCCAATGTAGACATCTGTTCTAGGGACAGCTGGCTAAAAAGGGTAATTCCCTCAACTTTGGTAGATTTCCTCTAACTTCTTGTTTCATTTCTGGGACAGAAAGTAATGGGAAATGGCCCAATTGGTATAAAAACAGCCACAAATTGGCAGGGGTTGTAGCCTTTTCATACATATCCATACACACACTTTAATGGGAAACAGTTTTTACTGTTATCTCTGGCCAATAAGAAAGGGCAGAAGGAAGAAATAGACGGGGCTTCAAGATTAAAGCGGAATCTGTGGACACTATTTGTTCTTTGAGTTTTGGGGGTGAAGATTATCTAAGGATGTACTGTACCTGTAGGTACCCACTATAAGTTTAAGAGACATTTAGAAGGTAAAAACCCCAACAAGTTAATTTAACATTTGCATTTATATGTTGAACGTGTACCGGTGTTCAGAACGAACTAATATTTGCCTGTTCAGGGATTTTTATGGTACATTGCAAATATACAAAGGGATATTCCAGCTCTGCTGACAGCAGTGAAATATTATTTTTTGAAGCTGTAGATGTGAGGTGGCAGCGTTTCCAGTTCCTCACGCTTTTCAGATCCTAAGCTGTGAACCAGTTGAGGCAGGTGTAGCCGATAAACTTCTACTCATTTGTTTGATGACAAATTGTGCAAAGTGACAAATCACCGTAGGTTCTTTGTTGCTGCCATTGACTGGTGGTATTCAGCCCAACCTTGCTTGTATCATAAGTATTTCACCATGTTTTAGAGATAACCTTTTGGTGAAAAGGGGGAGGGTGGACCCTGACAAAAAATAAGAAAATAAATGATTAATAAATAAGAACTGAACTCTGGAAGCTGTGCCCAAATAAAGGCAAGTAAAGGGCAGTGGACACGCCATCTGTCTGTTTTTGGCAGACAGGATCGTATCGGATGGCGACGGGTGCAGTGCTTTAAGTGGGCCGGTATGCACTGGTACTCAGTACCGCCACTTCCAAATATGGCTCTTGAGCATACCTCCACCTCTCCGTGCCCCTTAGCGTACCAGTACGCTCATTTTGGACATCTGCGCCCTCAATTGCCCCCCCCCCCAAGAATATTTCCCTCTCCAGAGCAAGACCAGTCAGCACCAGTGAGTCCCCCTGCTCGGGAGTCCCAGCCCAGGCCAGGGGGGTGTTCTGTGGGGACCCTGATGTGGAGTGGGGGGGGGGCAACAAAATTTATAGGCTATAATAGAGTACCGGCACCTCTTTTGGGCCACTTAAAGCACTGGACGGATGTAAGCGGACATGTGTCCACTGACATTTGCCGCTCCATAGAAGAGATTGGAGGGTCCGATCGGGTCCAAATTAAAAACTGACAGGCGGACCTGATCAGACAGCCCTTGTTGAACAGGGCCTTAATCTTCACATTCAAGAGGGTGGTTACACCCTGAAGGAGAAGATCAGTTTTAGCCCACGTTCACATTTGTCCCATTTGACATGTCAAATCGCATGTCAAATCGGAGCCGAGTGCCGGCAAATCACTGCTTAAATCGGTGCGACGTCGACTTTGCGGCGCCGCACTGATTCCCTAAAGTCGTTTCTGTAATACTTTTGGCGACTTCGGGGGCAGATTTTCATAGACATCTGTGCAGGAACCCGCACAGATGTCTGTGAAATCGCCCCCTGAAAATCAGACTGAAGTGCCAGCTTGAAATTGTGCGAGTTCAGCAAAATGGCCTCAGTGTGAACCTAGGCTAAGTGTGCTTTTGGAGTATCTCAAATTTCTGCCTCAACCCATCTACGTTAATCCAGCAAATAAACTACAAAAAGGTATGCATGGCCTGGTTTCTGACCTGAGTGACTGTGAGCTACTGTGTGCCTGGCTGCCCTGTGCCTGTCAGGGGATAGAATCTGGGACCAAAAAGCCAGCCCAGTCTGGGGTAATTGCTACATAATACAAGAATTGTATAGCAAAATGATGGCAGGTGGGATCCCCTTTTGTTCTGGGGTGACATCATATAACGTCTTCCCAGTCTCACCACTATCACGTGCTTGTGGGGGCACGCAGCGTGGCGATCGTGGGCCCGCTGTGTCCCTGGGACACAGTGCAACCCTGATCTTGGTAAAGAGCTGATGATGCGGATCTTTACCCATGTGATCGGCTGTGTCCAATCTTAGCCGATCACATGTAAACATGGAAGTGCCAGTAATCAGCTCTCCTTGCCTCACAATGATAGAGTGTGAGGAGAGCCGATCAGTGACATTTCCTCGCAGGGCAGACCTGTACAGGTAATCAGGGCCCAGACCCTGTACTTTCTGCTGCTCAGCTCCACCCCAAGCTTCTTCCTGGCAGCAGCATAAGGAGGTGCACTGTGATGTAATGGAGGGTGGAGTACTTTTGACTTCTGATGGTGGATGGGGCTTGACATGCAAGGGGAGGGGGCTCTCTGGGCATCTGCTTAAAATTATTATGAGAATAATACAATTCTATGCCAGTTGAAAAGGAGGGTCGCACACCACTGGTATTATCCACAAGAAACATTATTAGAGGCTGGTCAGACAGAAGATGGTTCTGCAGTGGTGTTCTCTTTGAGCAGCCTACAAAAAAGTTGCTTGCGGATGATATCAGTGGTGTGCGACCCTCCTTTTAAGACTTGCATCACCTGCTATTGAAGAGAGTGGGCTCTGTTCTGGTCTGCACCTGCCCTTCACAGCTTAATACTTATGTTATTACTAAAACCAGTAATAACTGTATGTAGAGGCAATTATTTATTATGATAAAGAGTAGATACATTTATATTGTCTTATGGATACAACCGGCCCTTTGGGGGCAACCATAATGCTGATGCGGCCCACGGTGAAAGTAACTTTGACACCCCTGCTATAGAGCATCACTTGAGTGACAGCTCTGAGTCTGCTGGGACTGCTGACATCAAATCCAAAATGGCGGCACCCAGCAGTAGTCTCAGGGCTTTTGGATGTCTACACAAGGGAGACTTTTACAGGTAAATAATAAACAAATATGCATAAGAACACACAAAATATTATGGGAAGATGGTTGTTAAAATGAAGGGTCCGACACAGGACCACTTTCCGTTTGAGCTTTGTGGCCCGCGCCGTCACTTCCTCTTTGCATTGACTCCTGGGAGCCGAAAGCCATCGCTCCCAGGAATCAATGCGCCTGCACCGGCCCCGCTCGTCACTTCCAGTGCAGGCACGTCATTCCCTGCTAAACAGCTTCTGGGCATGCCCAGAAGCTGTGCAGGGATGACGCGCCTGCCCCGGAAGTGACGAGCGGGGCCGGTGCAGGGCATTCTGGGACTCCGACGTCACAGAAGAGGACACCGAAGAGGACGCTCCGGCTTCAGCTGCCCACACCTGAGATGGCAGTGCTGGACAAGACATTTTAAAGTTAAGTATTTCTTCTAAAAGGTAAGTGAAACAGGGGACAGTTCAGAGGCTATCATTGCTGTTTAAATCCCCTTTCATCCCCATTCTGATGCTTGGTTTGAACCTCAGCAAGTCATCTTTACCATATCTAGATGCCTAAGGCCCCTTTCACACACTCCGCTGAGTCCGTTTATCTCAGCGGGGATCGATCCGCCGATTCCCCGCTGAGCAGGAGGATGACAGCTGTTCTCCGCGCTGTGTGTGGAGACACAGCTGTCAGTTCCCCATGCATCTCTATGGGGGAAATCGGATGGGAACGGACCGTCGGTCCATCTCATCCGATCCGCTGGACGGATGGAAAATAGGGTTTCCATCCGTCCAGATTTGACGGATCAGGTGTCAGCGGACATGTCTCCGCTGACATCCGATGCCCCATAGGGATGTATGGGGGGACCGTTCAGATCCGCCAAAAAAACGGACAGGCGGATCTGAACGGTCCGCCTGTGTGAAAGAGCCCTAAATGCATTCAGTTGTTGCCTTGTGATTGGCTGATTAGCAATTTGTGCTACCAAGTAATTGAACAGGTGTACCTAATAAAGTAGCCAGTAAGTGAATACAAAATGCAGTAACAGCTTTTAAAATATTTTCTTCATTATTTCAGATAATTATTTCAGATAAAGTAAGCTGAAATCTTCCTGTGGGTTCCCATTATAGTTCTTTCACATTCTGCCACATTATATGTGTACATGAAAATAAAGATGTTTTCAGAATGACCTCCTGCTTCCATAATAAAAGCCAGGTGACAAAGAACCAAAACCGTTCCTCTGGCTTTCATCTTCCTAAACAAAATAACCTTAAGACCCGTCCGCCAATTTATCGTCTTTCTATTGGTTCAGCATTTTGTGAGAAAAAAACCTCTGTGAAATGCGTATATTTAAAAGTAATGTCTTTGAGGCAATCTTGTTTAACAGCAGGTGATGGGTACAACATTTTGCAGGAAAACACTTATTGTACAAAAGATGTTTTGAATTGCCATTTGTATTAGGCCCCGTTCACATCTGAGAGATTTTCAGCTTGTAAAACGCTCAGCTTTGAAGCTTCAAAACACCCAACAAGCAAAATTCCATTCATTTCAATGGCCCCTGTTCACATCTGAGCATTCTGTCACCTGAAGCAAAATGCTTGAAACTCAGAAAAGTACATAAGCTTTTTTTTTTTTTGGAGATTACAAGTGTTTTTGGTCCTATAGACTTCAATAGAACCGCCTGACTTGAGCAGAAAAACGCTCGTAAAACGCTTGTAAAATTCTCGTAAAACGCTCAAAAAGCAGCTCTCCACCCCTAATTTCCTCTCCCTTTCCTCCCCTAATGCTTTCTATTGGCTAAACAAAAAGGCCAGAAGCTGTAAAATTCTTATAATATACTTCTAAAAAGCTTTAAAAAGCTTGTAAAAAGCTGCAAAAAAAGCTTAGAAAAAGCCCAAAAAATCCAAGAACATCTATGTGAATGGAGACATAGGCCTTGTTCACATGGGAGAATTGATCTAATTGATCCCATCTACACAATCACCCACGAGAATAAAAATGCAAATTATGGAAAAGGCGATATAAAAAAAATATATATGTATATATACATGTATATGTGTATATTTATATATATGTATATATATATATATATATATTTTTTTTTTTTTTTTGCTTTCAGTTCCAACTGCAAAACCCTCTCCATGTACTATAATTAGCCCAGGCACAGGTCAGGTGATGTATGGAGATCGGTGTATCCTCTGATCGGACACATTGTATCCTCTCAGCTGTCACAATACAAAGACGTTTCCGCTCCTTTCTAAATATAGAACAGTGATCGCTGTGCTCCCCCTCCCCCCAGCCAGTGTCACCCCCAGTCCCCGGACTCACATGCAGCGCTGCTCCCCATCATCTCCGTCCCTGGGACACCGCCTGCACAGCACATGAAAGGAGGAGGTGGGTGGAGCCATTCTTCTAGGCGCGGAGAGGAGAGGAGGACGAGCCGACGAGGAGGATCCTCCTCCGCTGTGCATGATGGGTCTGCTCTCAGAACGTCACTGGTTGCTAGATGCCAATCGGCTGGCCTTCCTAGCAACCAGTGTGCAGTGGAGACAGAGCCACCGGCGGACAACAGGGGGGGGGGGCCCTAGACCACCAGATAAACTAATCTGGCCTGGGGGGGAGGAAGTGTAATTGCCACCCTGTGTGTAGGGCCCCTTGGCAAGTGGGGCCCCCGGGCAGCCGCCGGGCATGCCCATTGGAAAAGACGGCCCTGCATCGCTCTGACCCTCCCAGGGAGAGTATGGGGACATGCACCCATGCAAATATAATATTGGAAGCAGCGCTTGTGTCTGTGCAGTGGCCACTGCACCCCAATTGACAGCAACAGGACTGCTTGCACGAGGATACTTGCAACACCTGTGCATCCCCATGCTAGTATACACAGTCCTGCAAAGGGCACAGGTCAAATCCGAATGAGGCCTTAGGCCCCTTTCACACAGGTGGGCCTGTCCGTTTTTTTGACCCCCCATGCATCTCTTTGGGGGATCGGATGTCAGCAGAGACATGTCCGCTGACATCCGATCCGATCCGTCAAATCTGGACGGATCGAAACCCTATTTTCCATCCGTCCAGCGGATGGGATCGGATGGGATCGGATGAGAACGAACTGACGGTCCGTTCCCATCCGATTTCCCCCATAGAGATGCATGGGGAACTGACAGCTGTGTCTTTTCACACAGCGCGGAGACACAGCTGTCATCCTCCTGCTCAGCGGGGAATCGGCGGCTCGATCCCCGCTGAGAAAAACGGAATCCGTCCGACGGATGGATAGTGTGAAAGGGGCCTTAGACTAGATGTTGTGAAAACTGCAGCATAGAAAATGTGAGAAATATTAGAGTTGTTTCCAGTACCTTCCAGAGGGAGATCCTTTTGAGGGAAAACATTTTTTTTTTCCCAAAAATTAGATGTCAAATCGGAGTTTGGACAGCACAGTACTTGACTGCTGAGAAGCATATGCTCATACAACCAATTAACAGACCAATACCTTGTCCAAAAATGACACGGAGGCTGGTGAGGTTGGAAAGGGTAAGGCCACAGATTTATTGAACTTGTCCAAATGTAACAAATGACCAATGCCTGTCACAGGTATATTGTGAGCATGCATAAACCATAAACTGACATAGTCCAAGAGGTCTGTCCTTACCATCAGCGCCAGACAGGCATTAGACTGACCCAAGAATTTATCAAACAACAATGCCAATCAAAGTTATACTGTAAGTACCCATAAAACATAAACTCACAGTCTAAGAGGTCTGTCCTTACCATCAGGGCCAGACCGGCATTAGGCTTACCCCAGAATTTAACTTGAGGGCATAGCCCATTACAACAACGTCAATTGCTGGCAAGGTCAAAACAGCCAATAAAGCTGTGACAAAACATTGCAGTGGGTGGGTGGGTGGCAACTCCTCTGTCAGCTGAATCTTCTCATGTCAGGGGGACATGCCAGAGTTTGGGTTCTGCCCCATCACCTCGTGTCCTGTTAGCCAATCCTAGCTGAGCAAATTAACCTCCTTGATTTAGATCAACTCTTACTGTAATGCAATGCTTCCATCAGTCAAGGCTCCCTTCCCTAAAGTCCTTCATTATAGCAAGTGGCTGCAGTCCCATCCACATGTACTATCAACTTTTCTGACCTTCTGCCATGAGCTATTCTTTAGTATTCTACTATTGGAGGGTAGTATAGTGAGAAGAATATAGAGAGTGTGCAATTGGTTTCCAAAGGAAAACATGTTGATGGATATGTTTGAACATGTTTTTAAGAAATCTCCATCTCTCAATTTTTTGGAAGTCAAGAGTCAACTCCAGGGCACATTTATTAATGAAATTTGACTTCTCTACTGGAAGCCTCTCATGATAAATTTCTCCTAATCGGGCAGCCATGACTCGATGGTTCTTCTACTTCACAGCAGACCTCACTCTTTCTCTATCTCTGAGACTCTGACCCACCTTTCCACCTTTAATGAATCTCTGCTTTTTTCCACCCAACTCTCCATTAAATCCCCTCTCCCATTCTTGGGTTATTTCGTATCAGGATTTTCTTTTTGCCTTCTCTTCTGGTCTTCACTTTCTATTCTTTCTTTCTTGCTTTACGCTTACAGCTCCTGCTACCTGGAGCTAGGTATAGAGCCCTTTGTTTTTTGTCCTCTATTTCTCCAATTAAACTTTCAACCAAATGTTTTGTGCCACGTGTCTCCAACAGGGCCGTCGTTTCCAACGGGCATGTCCGGCGGTTGCCCGGGGGCCCCACTTGCCAAGGGGCCCCACACACAGGGTGGCAATTACACTGTCCCCCCCAGGCCAGATTAGTTTACCTGGTGGTCTAGGGCCCCCCCCCAGTTGTCCGCCGGTGGCTCTGTCTCCACTGCACACTGGTTGCTAGGAAGGCCAGCCGATTGGCATCTAGCAACCAGTGACGTTCTGAGAGCAGACCCATCATGCACAGCGGAGGAGGATCCTCCTTGTCGGCTCGTCCTCCTCTCCTCTCCGCGCCTAGAAGAATGGCTCCACCCACCTCCTCCCTTCATGTGCTGTGCAGGCGGAGTCCCGGGGACGTAGATGATGGGGAGCAGCGCTGCATGTGAGTCCGGGGACTGGGGGTGACACTGGCTGGGGGGGAGGGGGAGCACAGCGATCACTGTTCTATATTTAGAAAGGAGCGGAAACTTCTTTGTATTGTGACAGCTGAGAGGATACAATGTGTCCGATCAGAGGATACACCGATCTCCATACATCACCTGTGCCTAGGCTAATTATAGTACATGGAGAGGGTTTTGCAGTTGGAACTGAAAGCAAAAAAAAAAAATATATATATATTTATATATATATATATATATTTTTATATATCGCCTTATCCATAATTTGCATTTTTATTCTCGTGGGTAATTGTGTAGGCGGGGCCCCAGGGCACTGCATTGCCCGGGGGCCTATAATGCTCTTAAGATGGCACTGGTCTCCAAACTAGATCATGAGCTCATTGGAGGGCTTATGTTGCTACTCTTGGAACAGCATCTTGTCTCTTATGTTGCATGTTTTTTTAGAAAAGAACAAATATCACTCTATTTTTTAGTCACTTGACCAGACATAATCATTAAATAAATGTAAAAGCATAGCAGATGGAATACTCCAATATCCTGCTTCAGAGCTAAATATTAAGCTGGACTGTAGGCATAGTGCAAGATACACAGGTAAAGTGCACAAAGAGTATGTGAATTGTCTTACCTTCCAAAAAATCAGTAGTTCTGTCTAACCACTTATGTGATCCATACAACTTTATCAGACTGCACAACACGCAGGGTGATCACTTTTTCTTTTATAGAGTTAAAGTAATTGTAAAGCTTCATGTTTTATTTGATTAAAATAACAAATAAGTTATACTTACCTGCGGTGTGCAATGATCCTCCTCTTCTGGGGCCCCGGCTGACACACTGCCCCCCCCCCCCCCCCCCCACGAATGCCTTCATAGAATGCCACTTGTTATGGAGGCACTTGTGCATGCTCACTCCTGAGCCCTGCTCTATGTGTCCATAAGCCCCCCCCCACTCCCTCATCACTGGCTCTGATTGATAGCAGCAGACGCCAATGGCTCCTACTACTGTATCTGAGCCAATGAGGAGTGAGAGAGCCGAGAGAGCTTCAGTTCTCGTGCACATCGCTGGATCGAGATCGGGCTCAGGTATGTATTTAGGGGGACTGTGGGGGAGCTGCATGCAGAGGGTAAGTAAGGTAAAAAAAACCTTCTGCCTTTATAACTACTTTAAGGCATGCGGTAGTGCTAACACCCCATATGCATCCTGCTGATTAAATAAGTAGTAACACACTTTAAGTAGAACTATAGGAAAAACATTTTTTTTTCATGTTGGATAGAGTAAGGGAGGGTTATAACCTCTGTCAGGTTTTTTCTTGTTTGTTTGGGTTTTTTTGCTATCTGCCAATGAGATTTCCCTTTATTTTCTGTTCCATAGCCAAAAAAAGAAGTGAAATGAAATTCTTGCAAAGTAAGAGAATCTCTTGGGCACCCTCCCTAGGTCACAAAACTAGTGTCCCCAGTTGCAGATTTCCTCTCTATTACTGTTCTGGGGACAACCCAAAATTTGGGATTTTCTTTTACTTTCAATGATGATGGTAAACAGGACAGATAGAGAAGGTGAACCTCCCAAACAGGGGCAGAGGTAGCAATAAAAACCTGACAGGTATACTAATCCACCTCCATTCTGTCCAAAACAAAAAAAAAGTTTTCCCTTTAGTTTTACTCAAAATAAAAACACAGATTTTGCTCTCTCCTTTTGTCAGCATGTTCCCCGTTAGCACATGTACATGCAGCAGATCCTGATAGGCTTCTGTTGTGGCCCTTTCCTTTCAAAGTATGCGTGGTGCTGCTCAGAGGATTACAGGAAGCTGATAGAATGACAGTCAGGTATTTATGCTAGTTGTAAGTACATATACTTTTAATTATTTTTAGAAGAAATAGAGAACAATATTAAACTGACTATAATAAATAATGTCTTTGAATATCTGCCTGGCGTTCAGCTTTAAAATGTTCTGCAAGCTGCCTGAATATTGGCACAACCTTATTATAAGTAATGACTAACTGTGTGTTTAAGGGAAAGATAATGTAAGAGATGTGGATAATGTCAACAGTACACAGATTACTCAGGATTATCTGGCCATGCCACTGCATTGCCAAATAAAATACATTCTGGGCATAC
Source organism: Pelophylax lessonae (assembly GCF_965119305.1). Taxonomy (NCBI): domain Eukaryota; kingdom Metazoa; phylum Chordata; class Amphibia; order Anura; family Ranidae; genus Pelophylax; species Pelophylax lessonae. The sequence goes on from NC_138773.1 coordinate 282,616,010, forward strand.
TTTGGGGTGTATTTATGAGAAATGGTGCAAAGAATAATAAAGGTCGATCCAGATGGGCAGATAACTCCTCGAGAGTGACTAGCCTATCACTGGGCAAGTTAATCGAACTCCATGATAGCTTGCTGAAGATTGAACAAATAGGTCCACTTTTCCAACAAGCATTGGAAATATTCCTGTGTGATAACAACTGCCTCTAAACATTCAAAGAACTTGCTATGAAGGTCAGAAACAGCGTGATTGTGAGAAAAGTCTCTCCAACTGGAAAGAGTAGAAATCTCTGTCCGGATTTTTAATGTCCATTGATGAGATCTACCCACTTTCTGTGTGGTCCCAATGAGGGGTAGTGACTAGTGAGGGTAAACTCCCCAAGAGGGATCTAGAAATAAAAACCTGATAAAGTTAATGTTCCTTCCCCACTTTTACCAAAACAAAAAAATACATTTTGGCTGTAGTTTGGCCTCCAGGTTGTATAACAGTTCCATCCATGAAATATTTGCCCGGGACCGCCAATGTTTTTAAACAGCCTTGGTGGCCCTGCACAGTGATATGCCTAGTCTAGAACTAACATTACTTTGTTGAATCAGGCTATTGCAGTCTGTAATGGGGTGTACGTCCTCTCTATGGTGGAGAGAATCAACCGTGAAGGTTGGCCCAAGCCCCAAATTATATGCAAAAACCAAGGTACAGAGAAAGTAGGGGTTTTATTGGTCAATTGGGAGAAGGAAAACCAAGAAAACAAATACTTAAAAATTAAACATTTTATTGAATATATAAAATATTACAGTGTATAAATGAGGGACCACTATAGGGAACAAGGAATCCCTCATATATTCACCAATATATTAAAAACAAAAGCACAGAAATATATCCCTGGTAGGGGAACAATACATGCTTCAAGCTGATGTTGATGCAAGAAGTCTTTGTTGATATTCGGTTTGAGGGTCCCAATGAGTCAACGCGTTTCGCATCGGGCTTCGTCAGGGCCAGAGAGACCAAGCAATACCGCTATTTCTTGCTGTATGTGGGAGTATTGATAGTAGGCAGGGTAATCAAGTCCCTATGGTGGCATATGTCTCGTAACAAAGGCTGGTGGTGTAAACCAGTCTCCCTATTATTTCCTAAGCTGGTGTGGAGCCCCCGTATTGTAGCAGCAATCCCTCGAGTATATACCTTAATAGAGGTTCCCCCTCTTTACAGCTTCACAAGCCAGAGAAACACCGTACTGTGGCTCCTTGGCATTTTGCCCTAGGACATAGTCCTCCAGCCCATATTTGGGGGCCACTTTATTGGGGGGGGGGGGTCAAGGACAAACCACATGGTGCAGGAGTATACTTCAGTATAGTCCAAAAGAAGGTGTAGAGACAAGATATTGCATAGGGTCAATTATACACCGTTCACAGCCATGATATAATTTCATGACTATCGGGGTGAACCTACGGGGGTGATAGCTCTCCGTATGTCCTGCCTTTTCCTTGTTCCCTATAGTGGTCCCTCATTTATACACTGTAATGTTTTATATATTCAATAAAATGTTTAATTTTTAAGTATTTGGTTTCTTGGTTTTCCTTCTCCCAATTGGCCAATAAAACCCCTACTTTCTCTGTACCTTGGTTTTTTCCTCTCTATGGTGTAGTCCTACTACTGTAAGTGGTTGCTGGGGTGCCCTACTGAACGTCATCCATGCTCACTAAAGGTATATAACGTTTTAGGGAGAGGAGAAGACACAGACTAGTGGTCACTGAAAACCCATAAGACCCCAATTCCTGGGAAGAATGCGTACTAAATGTCCACACATGACTTTTGTGTCACAGGTAAGAGGTATAAGAGGTTCATTTTGTCACCCTGTGATATTGATATACCACCTGATAACAAAGTATAATTTCCCATTGGTTATTGTGCACCTGGTTGCCTCTTATATGTAAATTAATCAATGGTCTAGACCTTGGGTCAAAAAAGACAAACGCTCTAGAGTCTAGAGCGTTTGTCTTTTTTGACCCAAGGTTCAACCACAGAATAGGAGAATATGAGAGAGAATGTGATTTCCATGGGCAACACTATACATTCTTTCTTCAGACAATGTAGATAAAACAGCATTCAGTGGAACCCTAGGGTTCATCCAAAGATTGCTAGGGGATTCTTGAGAATTGATAGACCGACCTCTCGCTTGATAGTGTTCTGCACCAATGCCACTCTGCAGAGCCAGAAGAATGGGGCCAGTGGATTTCTTGTTTCCCAGGTAGGTTAACACATCAATAATCATGATATATATCTTCAGGGGGAATTCTTTCTTCTGCCTCTAAAATATAGGGCACTACATGGCCCCCATTGTAATGGGAATTCTCACTGACTAGTATTGTAACAGGGCATGTTTTCCTTTGACCACCAGTGCAAAAGGGTCCTTTTCTCATTGACCATTAATGTGCTATGGCTGTAGATCCAATCATTTGTAGAAGGGGTTAAATGAGAACTATTTCAAAGGTTCCTCCCTGGTTAAAGAAAAGGTTGCATTAGGCCATAAGGATATTTTGTAGTGCAGTTAGCAACAATCAGAAGCCTTGGATCCTTGAACTTTTATGTCCCTCTCTAGATTCCAGGCAGTTCTGCAGTGAAAAGTGCCACGTGAGGACTTTTTCTTCCTTTTTCTGTGTTTGTTCATCATCTGGATGGCAGGAGTTTGCTCTGTTGATCGATATCACACACCGCAGCGATCTGTCAGCAAGAGCCTCAGGAATGGAGGTTTGCATTGAAACCGCCTTTTCTTCTGTCCTTGCACGACAAGCAGGGCCCAGGCCCGTCTTGATTCTACTTGAGATTTCTGCCATGTGGGAGGAAAGATCTTCTTGTTTTTTAACATAAAAAGAAGGCTTTTCAGGACGTTACAAGGCGTGCAAGGACATGCCCACGAATAATGGATGAATGTGAAAATTAAAAGTACGATTTACAGAGCAGTCTTTTGATGTCATGGCGTGATTACCCCGGGCACATTAATGATAGATGATTATTTTTGTTAATGACCGAGCCATCACGGAAGCAAGGAAATAGTATTTCAGATGCAGTCCCTGCCGCAGGGCTTTTCTCCAGTAGGATTAGAGCCATCTCTGTAATGGGACTTATTTACAAGAACTGGAACAGAGGAGAATTGTGTTGTCCATAGCAAACAGTTATAGCCTTACTTCCAGTTGCTATCCTTCTATATCCACGTAGAAACTTTTAGGTTACTGTAAGCTAAAGGATCTCCACAAGGAGATCCATATACCCCCATGGGTACTTCAAAAGATATGCCGGATTGCAGTGTTAATTTAATCAACTTTAACATTTTCATCAAAATTTTCATCAGCGGCCTTTTTACAGTGACGAAAACTAAACCAAAAATGTGATGCAGGGAGGTTTACCCTCTGAAATTCCGGTTTCCATGGAGCTCTGCCTGCTTCTGCTCCCAGCAAGCAAGCGAGTCACTAGTCCATAGCGTGCCTCGCTTAGCAGAAGTTGCGGCATTGTGCATCTGACATTACAGGCCTCCGAGTCCTTAGACAACCGTCTAGAGCAGCACTGTGCATTACAGACCTCCCGACGAGAGTCCCACTCCTGACTCGCAACAATGACTGTCCATAACAGAGAACACTGTGAGTGTGTACATTACAATTACAGGCCTCCCCTCAGACCACCATTCATCCAGAGCATTGTGCATTACAGGCCATCCCTCAGACCTGAGACCACCATCCAGTACTGTGCAGCATTACAGGCCCCTCATAGTCTCATACTACCATCCAGAGCACTGTGTAGCATTACAGACTTCCTCAGACAACCGTCCAGAGCACTGTGTAGCATTATAGGCATCTCAGACCACTGTCCAGAGCACTGTGCAGGATTACAGGCCTCCTCAGACCACTGTCCAGAGCACTGTGTGCATTACAGGCCTCCTCAGACCACTTTCCAGAGCACTGTGTGCAATGAATTACAGGCTTCATTTTTCATATGATCCATATCCAGAGCACTGTGTGCATCACAGGCTTCCACTGACCAATCTAGAGCACTTTCGGCAATGCATTACAGGACTCCTCTTCAGACTATCCATGTCCAGAACACTGTGTGCATTACAGGCCTCCTCAGACCACTTTCCAGAGCACTGTGTGCAATGCATTACAGGCTTCCTTTTTCAGATGATCCCTATCCAGAGCACTGTGTGCATCACAGGCTTCCTCTGACCACTGTCTAGAGCACTTTCTGCAATGCATTACAGGACTCCTCTTCAGACTATCCATGTCCAGAACACCGTGTGCATTACAGGCCTGCTCTGAGCACTGTCCAGAACACTGTGTGCAATGCAATACAGGCCTCCTATTGAGACTGTCCATGTCCAGAGCACTGTGCAGCATTACAGGCCTCCTCAGGCCATCCAGAATGGCTAAATCTGTATCTGTGAGTTTGTTCAAATCTTAATACCATAAATAATAACATGATATAGGATTGTTTTACTCCAGAAGTATATAATGAAATTGGAAACTCTATAGAAATGCTTTAAGCATAACTTTTGTTGAGAAAAAAGCATTCCCCTCTGGGTGATATATGTACATTGCAATGATTACAACAACCCCATTTTGCAGATTCCTACCTTTGGTTGTTCTGAAGAAATCACTGCTTGTTCCTCTGTGCACCTGCATGTATCCACCATGTCAGGTTTACTGGAATTACAGTTTTTTTTTTTTTTTTAGTTTTACAGGCGTTTTACAGATGTTTTTGTGCAGGCATTTTTTAGGTTGACAAGTGACCAATGGAAAAAAATAAAAACGCCTGTAATCTGCCCAAAAAGAAGCTCATGTACTTTTTTGAGCGTTGGGCGTTTTGCTTAAAACGTCAAAACGCTCAGATGTGAACAGGGGCCATTGAAATGAATAGGATTTGTCTTGCTGGGTGTTTCTTGAGCTGATCCTAGAGCAGAAAAATGCCCCAAAAACGCCCCAAAGTGCTTACATGTGAACTTAGCCTTAGTGTCTAATTGTACTTGCTTCCTGCCATGGTGACCACTCAGGAAGTAGTACGAAATCTGCTAAAAAAAAACAGACTTAGGGCTCTTTCACACGGGGCGGTCCGATCAGATCCGCCTGTCAGCTTTTTAAGCGGATCTGATCGGATCCTCCATGCAGCTCTATGGGGCAGCGGGTGTCAGCGGAGGTCACCTCCGCTGACACCCGCTGCCATCCATATCCGATCCTGTGCTGAAATCTGGACGGATGGAAACCCTATTTTTCCATTTGTTCAGTAATCGGAGCGGATCGGATCTGATGAGAGCGGACAGGCGGTCCGCTCCCCTCCGATCCCCCATAGAGGGCAGCGGGTGCTGAGACACCTCCCTCTCCGCTCTGCAAGCGGAGACGGAGCTGTCACCCGCCCGGCTCAGCGGGGATCGCGGATCGATCCCCGCTGAGCAACACGGATCCGCCTGCGGAGGCGGACCGTGTGAAAGAAGCCTTAAACAAAAGTTCCTTTGCTCCACCTTCACTTCTAAAATGAAAGGTTTTGGCTGCAGTAAATCCTTTATTTAAGTTCATCTAAAATCAAAAGATAATGCTTGTAAACCACTTTTAAATAATATAGATAATAAATGTATACACTCAAGCCGAGCTTCAGGTAAAGTGACATGCACCTACAAGTACTTTGTCAATATTTGCTGTAATAAATCGGTAGATAATCATATAATAAAATTGACAAACACTGCTGTAAGAAGCACAGACAATTCTTGTTTTGTTACCTTTAAGCCCCCGTTCACACTGGGGCGACCTGTCAGGCGACCTGGTCGCCTGACAGGTCACCGTAGGTTGCCTGGCATAGAGAAGCTGTGGACCCATTCTAATAGGAGCGACACAAGTCGCTCCGACTTAGAAAAAGGGTCCGGAGCTTCTTTGGGGCGACCTGGAGCGACCTGCATTGACTTCAATGTTATGAAGTCCGTGCCGGCCGCTCCGAGGTCGCGGTGCGAGCTGTGCGCCGCGACCTGTGAGGTCACCCCGGGAAGTAGCGTCGCCCCAGTGTGAACGGGGCCTAAGAAGTCTAAGGGGTGGATTTACTAAAAGCTAATAGATTGTGCACTTTGCAAGTGTAGTTGCACTCATTTTCCTTAGTAAATATAAATGTGGTAAAGCTTCATTATGTAAAGAATACCAATCCAGTGCAAGGAAAATAAAAATGCTGCATGTTTGCTTGCACATAATTTGATGATGGAAATCAGCAGAGCTTTATCACATTTACTAACCTCTGAGGAAAATTAGTGCAACTGCACTTGCATCGTATACAGTCTATTTGCCTTTAGTGAATCCACCCCTAAGGCTTAGTTTACAATTGCAGTTGGGGGGTAGTAAAATAGGGCTGTTTTTGCCACCCCCCTTAAGCTGCAATGGCCGTCGAACAAGGTTGTACACATACTGTGGCTGCTATGCTTTGCAGTGCAGCAAAAATTATAACCCCCCTCGCGTTTGATGGGCAATACCAGTTTCACCACCGAATGTGACCCATTCAAGTGAATGAGGGTGCTCCACAACCACAAGCCAAGTGGCCCCTTATATTGACAGTCTGGGAAGAAGAAATCCTTCACATTGGTGGTCCATGATATATTGCTCTTTTTTGTTGCCAATCTGTGCAGCAATGCCTTACATTGGTGGTTAGCAGAAAAGGCCCTTTTTATATTGGTGAACAGTCGAGTAGTACCCCTTTCATTGTGGTTTCATTTGTCAGTAGAGAAGGACCCCTTACATTGGCAGTCATTGGCATTGATAAAGTATGCCCTTTTATTGCTGGTCAATGTAGAAGTACCCTTTACATTAACTGTCAGAAGAGAAAGTCTTTCTTACATTGGTGGTCGGTGATGAAATACCCACTTTCATTGATGGTCACTGGTAACGCGCCTCCTTTCAGTGGTGATAAATGGTTTCTACCTACATTGATGGTCAGGGAAAAAATGTCCAATTTTACTGATGGTCAGTGTAGAAGTACCCATTACATTGATTGTCAGTGGAGAAGGTCTTTCTTTCATTGGCAGTCAGTGAAGAAATGCCCACTTTTATTGATGGTCACCGGTAAAGAGCTTCCTTTCATTGATGATAAATGGTGAAGGTCCCCCTTTACATTGGTGGTCAGTTGCAAAACATCCCATTGGGGGTTGATGGTGTATTGGAAGTTACTTGAGCAGTGCTCTCTTTGGTCATAGTGCTCAGGGGAAAGGTGATCCCTTCCTTTGGGTGTCAATTGAGAAGGACCTTCTGAGACTGGTGGCTAATGAAGGATCCTATTACATTGGTGGTCCATGGTAAAGTATTCCCTTTCACTGGTAGTCAATCGAAAATTTTGGTGGTCATTGGAGAACGCAAGAAGGGGCAAGGCAAGATTGACTTTTACAGGAAAAGTCGTGACTTCTATATAACTAAGGTACCTACTGTAAGTGGAGAAGGACTTCCTGATAATGATGGTCAAGGGAAAGAACCCCATTGGATCAGTGGTCAATTGCAAAGAATCCTCTTTCATTGGTAGTCTATAGAGAACTTTGGGGGTCATTAGAGGACACAAGAGTGGGTGGGGCCAGCTTTACTTTGGCAGGAAAAGTTGTGATTTGTATATAACTGAGGTACCTACTGTAGCACAGTCCCTGTAGAGCTTGCTGTGTGTTGACTTCTTGGGCCTCCTCTCATTACCCACAGACAGTCACTTAGGGACAGTTCACTCACCCATCCTTACTCCTGTCTGCTCGTTATTCAATAAAAAGTCCAGGGGATTTGGTTTTATATGTATTGTGGAACTTGGATGGGAGAAGGGAATAGTGGGATGCTCCAACTTTAACTATTTACAGTTGATAAGGAGAACTCTCACTTGGCCTCACCAAGTTATTTGTGGAAGCAGACACACTGCTCTAACCATACTGCCATTTGTATGGAAGAATTAGGTCCTCTTGCTCTACTAGCATCAGACTTGATGCAACTACATTATCTTAAGGACACTCTTTAGCATCCCCTTTACTGACACCCATCCACTGACTCTTCTAACAGAAGGGGTGTCCCTTTCAGAACAAGCCTCATGATACAGATCTGTACTCACTGTAGGCAGAATCAGATTCTCTCCAGTGTCTCCCTTCTAGTCAGCTCTGCAGGACATCTGGGTTCAGCTCCTCTTTGACTCTCCAGCCCTCAGGTCAACCACCTGAAGCTACATGACAGCTTCTACAGAGGAGGGGCAGCCGCCTCCTCCCTCCAGGACCCCACTCTCCAGCTGAATGAACCCGCGGCACATTTGCCCTTGGCATTTATACAATACCCCAGCATGCACCAAGGGACTTTCCTGTGCCACTCACCAGGGCTGTACTAAATGCCTATGCACTCATTTGTCAGGTTTCCTCCCACTGTCCAATATGCCTCCCTATTGGACCAGTGTGAAAGACTTCAGACAAACTAAGCTGCATCTGAGCACCATGGGCAGACCTCACTAGCAGATCCTGCTCTCTGGTAGGCAGAGAACAATCAAAATTTACCTGGCAATCTGTCTGGTAAGCAGAAAAGATTCAAAAACTATATTCTGTCTTCTAGCACCTACCTAGGAGGGTGCCACATACTGTATATCTATAGAAGTACAGAACCTTCTGACGTGCATTTTTCACCAAAGGTTACCTCTCCGCCCCAGGATATGGCCCTCAAGTTACACCACCCGACAGCCTTTGCCCTGGAGGCGAATTTGCCTGAAGTCATTGGGATATTATTTTATATCTAACAATTTCTCTTAACCTGCCTAGCGGTGTCCCCGAGCGTGACTCGGGGTGGATTTTCTATGCTGTTATCGGTATCCCCGAGTCACGCTCGGGGTGGATGTGCAGAGCGCGCAGCAGTGTCTCTTACCTTCTCCTGGCGATCCAGCGATGATCTCCCATTGCTGTGATCGCCAACCATCTGAGATCCCCGCTGCTCGTCCGTCCTCCGTCGTTGTGATGACTTCCTAGTTCCGTTCCCTGCAGCAGCAATGTTGCATGGGAGCGGAACTAGGGAGGGAAATTCAAACTTTGAACGTTGCACAAAACACAAACACACACATAACATATATATTATATATGTATTTATATGTATGTATGTATATATATATGTATGTATATATACACACACACACACACATATATATATATAACGCATGAATTATAATCTAATCAATAATATAATTTTATTATATAATATATATATATATATATATATATATATATATATATATATATATATATATATAAATATATATATATATATATATTATATAATAAAATTATATTATTGATTAGATTATAATTCATGCGTTTGTGTTTCACATTTATCACATCTGGGATGTCTACTAGAGTCTTGTTTTGGTCAGGTTTAAGTCAGTAATTACTAAGGTTTGTAGGCCTATAATACATAACACCAAATTTCCATGAAAAAAATTGTACCGCTTTTGGTACATAATTCCTGACATAATCATACCGCCAGGGAGGTTAATGTCTGGTACAACATTTGCTTCACTGTATCGTTGATGCACCTATAATACTGATTCTGCCTCAGAGAGATGTGTATGTTTTCCAGGACCCATGACCCCATAGGCAGTTTTTCGTTATTGTTCCCATCTTTGTCATGGCCTCTATGTTATTATTCCTTTTTGACTGCTCTCTGTACGATGTTATATACTTCCTGTTGGAATTGTACCATTTTTTTTTTTATTTTTATGTTCAATAAAATTATTTGTGGAAAAAAGGTTACCTCTCCTTATGCATTTGTAAACTTCCTGGGCTTTTTCTATAATTGAAAATGAACATTCTTGTATAAACTCAGTTGCAACTGATTCACTTTTATAACACAAGACAATCTAATTACGGGTAAGAATTTCACAAGCACATGTGTGTATATATTTCCCCTTGTCCAAGCGGTGCAGAAGGATCCTCTCAGTAAACAAGGCAAGCCGAGTGTTTGTGAGTCTCCAAAGCCTTCCAAACTATTTGTTGCTCTTGAGTCTGTTTCTTTCTTCCTTTTATCAATACACAATTCCGAGGCGTGAAATGAACTGTTTAGGGTTTTAGGAGGCGAATGTAAATGTGCTTAATGAGTCTCAGGGGAGGTGTGGGCCTGCTGGGGTAAAACCTTTCAGGCGCAGATGCAGACAAAAGTATTGGATTTCAGTCTCTGGGTCTACACAAAAAAAAAAGTCAGACATAGAGAAAGTGAATTGTGGGACCCATATGGTGCATGTGTCTGAGCCTAAAAGCCTAAACAATTTCAGCATGTTTACGTGTTATAATTCGCTTAAGAAAATGATGTTAAAGAGATTGGCGCTTGTTGCACATAAAAACATTAATCTGCTGGTGAAAATCTATCATAGAAATCATTAGTACTGACTATCCTGGCACGGAATATAGTGGGATGAGAGCTGATGTTTGTGTATCCATCTGCTTTGTCTGGATATGTGCAGTTTGGCTATTTGTTAACAAAAAAAAAAAACACATAAAAAAAGTTAGTGAGTAGGACTCTACTAACTACTACAGCCTACAGCATGTGAATAGAATAGCAGGGCAAGAGGGAGCAGAAACAAAAGACATGTTCAATTTCCAAGTATTTTTTCTTTGTCCAACGTGTACATCAAAAAAGAGTAGATGTGTATTAAAGTTGAAGAATAACAACAGACACCCCTTACAAACAACATCCCTTCTAACTAATCAGCACAGTAATGCAAAACAATGTAATCCAGTGGTTCCCAATCCTTTTCTATGCTTTGCTGAAAACAAAAGAAAGAGAGCGCACACCGCCCTAGTGTAACACCATTTAATGAAAATAATTAAAGTCCTAAAAACAGGTACTCACAAACAAGTATAGTGTCATACATGGAAATGATATCCCCCGATCTGATGTGTTTAAGGTACTCTCCTCCTTGCCGGCGGCTTAGCTGTTCGTTCCCGCAGTGGTACGTGGATAATGTCCAGCTAAGGCAACCACCTCGGATGACTCAAGGTAGCTCAATGCAGTGCGCCTGTGCACGGTCCAGCCGCTCGCTGCACACTCTGCGAGAGCTGGATACTGTAGCCGACAGTGCGGTTACACAGAGGAGAGATCCCCGATCAGGACCCAGGATATGACATTTATGGGGTTGCTAAAGACAACGTTTCGGAGGCGTGGCCTACTTCTTCAGGTCTCAACCGTCGGTGTGCGCTCTCTTTCTTTTGTTTTCAGCCTAGTTTCTCTGCCTCATATCCCATGGAGGGTTAAGAGAGCTGCCACGCTTTTTCTCATGTGTTTCACCACTGGCCACACTACAAGGTTCCCCAGCTTGAGAATTTATCTCCAGGATCTGCGCAGGGACTGGTAATGTGTTTTCCTTTTGTGTCTTTTCTATGCTTTACACCTCTAGGAAAAGTTTGATTAAAGTGACCCTAAACAAAATCCCAATTCTCCAAAAATAATCTGTGCACATCCACTACCCAATGGCCCTGTTTCTTACTGTTTTTTTCTGCCTCCTTGTAATGTCCTTCCTGAGCTCCTGAACTTCTCATTTTCCCTCTAAAATCTTTTTGTTTGTAATGAGCAATACATGTTAGCTGTGGTCATGTGTACTGCTCTATGCACACTACACATCCCATAGTCCATAGTTACCATCCATCTTGGGAATGAGCAAGAGAGGACAGCTACGTTCCTACATAAAGTGAGACCAGGGAGAATGAAGGTTGCCACCCTCTAAGGCCTTGTTTAGACTTGCGGATGGGGGGGGGGGGTGGCAAAAATGCGCGGTTCAGCTGCATTCTTGCTGCCCACCACCACCCCCCCCTAAAGCGGTGCTTTACCCAAGAGGGGCAGTCCCCCCTCCTTCTCTGCCAGTTTTGGTAGGCCATTTTTTTCAGGGGGGAGCGGGTACTTAGTTGTCCAGTTACTCGCTCCCACTTCTGCTGGGACCTTCTAGGCGATCTGAGCGGAGGTTCTCCTCTTCTGGGACACGTCATATGTTTTAGAAGGCTGTGGAACCATTCACAAAGCACAGTGGGCAGCCAGCTGGGAAGTTGCAAGCAGCACAGCCAGCTGCCCACAGTTAACATGCTGGTGCCGGGACCCCAAAGGCTAGTGAAGAAGTAGCCTGGGTAGGTTGGCCCTAGATCCATGCACAGGTAAGTGTCCTTTTATTAATATTAAGGAGCTACAGGATTTGTACCTGCTGACATTTATTTTTTATTTTTTGAGAAAGTAAAGAACCAATTTTTTTTTAAATCTTTTTATTAGGTTTTGCAATAAAAAATAGTACAATAACATATGTGAGGGTCGAAAGAAATAACATTGTTTTACAAAAGATATGCATGTCAAATATAACAGTACCACATAACATGGACGATAAGCAACAGTAAGTGGCAGTACAACAAGGATAACAGAGTATGGTCAAAGGACTATCAATAAATCATGTTAATGGAGGATATTTTCTTCCCCCCTGAGGCACCCCATTGGGAACATATTGTGCCTCAGGGAAGATTCAAACACCCAACCTACATCCACCATTTCCTGATTTCTAATATTGCAAATCCTAATAGGAGATTTAAGTTCTCTTATCGCGTTTGGTATAATCATCCCAAATTTTCAATCTTGCTCTAAACTGTAGGTAGCGATTTTCAGTGATAGCCAAGATTTTTCCATATTCATAGGATTCCCTTACTGGGTTGACTACTTTACCTCTAGATGGGTTTCCCGTGGCCTTCCATTTTCATGCTATAGCTAATCTTGCTGCATATAGTATGGGCTGCACAACTGCCTGACACGAGGGTGGATACCAGTCAAGATCTATTCCCAATATAGCTTGTTCAACGCTTAAGCCCCGTACACACGCAACGATTATCAGCCGACCGATCGTCCGTCTTTTGTTCAGAGTTGTGTTTTGTTGGTTGGAATGTGCCTAGACTGCACACAAAATTTTCTCGGCCAACAAAATTCTAATTCAGAAGTGATGTCATGTGTTGGTTTGCTTTCTTTGTGTTCTTTCTTCACTGAGTATGCCCAGTCTTGCTCATCAGATTTTTCCCTGTCGAAATCTGTACTGACTGCACGAAAATCGGCCGTTATGTTGACGGCCAACAAAAATTTTATAGTCTGCACACCAGATTTTTTTCGGCCGAAAAGTCGGAGTTGGTTGTCGGAAGCATCATACTAACAAGCCGAAAATCGGCAGATCGGACGTTGGAAGAAAATTCCCTGCCAATTTTCGGCGCGTGTGTACGGGGCTTTAGTTTATTAACTATACCTGTGACCTCTGCAATCAGTCATGTTATTGATGCCCAAAAACTACGCAGGGAAAAAATAGAGTATGTATCAAGGTGCCTACTTGTCCGCACGGTCTCCAACACAAGTTGGAAGTATTACCATAAAATTTTTGCAAAAGTGTACGGTGTCCTGTACCATCTCAGGTGTATTTTTTTGAGCACCTTCTCTAAAGTTGGAGCATTTAGTACGAGAGTAGTTTGATCTAAACGCTTTCAACCATTGTTCCCTTGTGAATTCCATATGTGTGAAGAACCGCTTTAAGCAGCAAGTAGCAGTGGATAGGGGTGTTTACATGCTGTCGCTGCGATGCTTCGGTTCGTGTCTGCGGCAAAGTTGACCCGACACATTCAAGTCAATGGGGAAGCTCCGCAAATGCCCAGCAACCGCTTGCAATGCATTCAGTTGTGGGACATTTTTCGGCAAAAATGGGGTTAAAACAGGAGGTGAGGAGGCAATGCATCGCTTCCTCCCCGCCTATCAGTAGCATCTGGAGCGCGATCCAAGTGCGGATCAGGCTTCAGGGGCAAAGAAGATTTAGATGGACATCTAAAGCTACCCTAACAGGAAAACAGATCAGAGCGGCAAAAAGAGTTATTTGGAGATTTGTAGTAAGCTGAGAGCAATATAAAGTGCTTTTTAAAATTAAGAATACATAATTGAAAAGATTCTCACTTTAATATTCGCACCCCTGTACAAAGGTAAAATCACATTTGAGGATAAAAAGTCTAATTTATAATTTTTGAACCACAAATTGAACCACATACAGTACTTCAGGTAAACAAACTAAACTTAAAAAATACTTTTCAAATTGTATTATACCGTAAATTCACGATCCATTCTTTGGAAATCTTCAAGTCTCCAGCAGCAAAATATCCATCAAATTTTATGAGTTAAACATTTACGAGTTTAGGAGGGAAATTATATACAATGATTTTGTTAGATGTTGTTTTTAAAAGCAATACTCTTACATTCAGTTATTCTGGTAATCTTTCCTTTAGATGAAATAAAACAAAGAGTCTAATATCTACGCAACACGACCACCTACTACAACTGCTCAAGACACACTGCCAGCTGGCGGAGTGATGACTCATGCCTCCTCACTAAAGCTTGCTATACATTGAACGAAATTCTGATGGTTTAGTAGGGACCGGCCAAATTTCAGTCAATGCCCATTCCCACCTCTGTTGAAAGAACAGGTTGGAAAACATTTGTCGATCAGCAGCTGCAGCAGCAGTGGCTGGTCCTGCACACAGAATGCATAGTCTCGGCAGGGGGAATTCCTTCATTCACCTTGTTTGTGTGGATTGGGGGAAAAAGTTCTGGTTTCACATGGGTGGTCTCAAAAGGTCCGCCTGTCAGTTTTTCAGACAGACCTGATCAGACCAGCCATTGTTCTCCATGGAGCGTTGGATGTCAGCGGAACCCTGCCAGGATCCGATCCGACCCAATCCTGTCCGCCAAAAACAGACGGGTGGAGGATCCATTCCCTATCCATCCGGCGGGTCAGATCAGATGACAGTCGGTTGAAAACGGATAGGCGGCCCTTTTTTCACATGAGCTCCCCATAGAGAACAGCAGGGCTGTGTCCATGTCTGTGTCCGCTCTGTATAGTGGAGGAGACATGGACCTGTCATCTGCCTGCTCAGTGGTGATCAGCAGACAGATCCCCTGCAGAACAGGTGGATGCTCATTATGGAGTCTTCCCCGTGTGAAAGGGCATTATTGTGCATAGCCAGCTTAAAGGATTACAGCCACTCTTTGTTGCACCTCCTAAAATCTGACTGAACAAAAAAAAAAACTTAATCAAGAATGGCCAGCTTTACCTTCAGCCTCAGTCCAGTCCTCTATAGCAGCACCAATCTCAGATAATGTATGTTTAGGGTGTGCCCCCAAACCCCTTGTTTGTTTGTTTCATATTGAGTCCTGACCAGACTTCTGGGTGGAGCACCCCACTCTCCTACATCAGTACTTCATTAGCAGTGTCCACCAGTGAGTATTTATAGGAGGGGTCCCTTTATAGGGCAGTTTTAGCAGAGGAATCTGCAGCCAGAACACTCCCATGCAGGGCCGATCCTAGGGTCACAGGCGCCTGGGTGCAGAAATTTTTCTGGCGCCCCCATATGGGCGTGGTCATCTTACTAGCTCCTCCCCTTTACACATGTTTCTATGGCAACGACTCAAACACAGAGATGCTCCCCTAAGAAGTCTTCCTTACCCCGGGACCCTCCTACGATCTCTTAACAATAAACAAATTACAGGAAGAGAAGCAGAGTACTCTAATGGGAACTGGAGGGGGGTCTATCTAATGGACACAGAGAGGGCATCTGTTAGAGAGTCTGTTAGACAGAGCCCCCAGACAGGAGATGGTCAGAGACTGCAGACTTGATACAAGAGATGGTCAGAGACTGCGGATATGATACAAGAGATTAATGCTATGATGCAGCCTCATCAGTGCCCACCAAATGCAGTCTACCAGTGCCCACTAAATGCAGCCTACCAGAGCCCACCAAATGCAGCCTTATCAGTGCCCACCAAATGCAGGCTTATCAGTGCCCACCAAATGCAGCCTTATCAGTGCCCACCAAATGCAGCCTACCAGTGCCCACCAAATGCAGCTTACCAGTGCCCACCAAATGCAGCTTACCAGTGCCCACCAAATGCAGCCTTATCAGTGCCCACCAAATGCAGCCTACCAGTGCCCACCAAATGCAGCCTTATCAGTGCCCACCAAATGCAGCCTACCAGTGCCCACCAAATGCAGCCTCATCAGTGCCCACCAAATGCAGCTTACCAGTGCCCACCAAATGCAGCTTACCAGTGCCCACCAAATGCAGCCTACCAGTGCCCACCAAATGCAGCCTTATCAGTGTCCACCAAATGCAGCCTTATCAGTGTCCACCAAATGCAGCCTTATCAGTGTCCACCAAATACAGCCTTCCAGTGCCCACCAAATGCAGCCTTATCAGTGCCCACCAAATGCAGCCTACCAGTGCCCACCAAATGCAGCTTACCAGTCCCCACAAAATGCAGCCTTATCAGTGCCCACCAAATGCAGCCTACCAGTGCCCACCAAATGCAGCTTACCAGTCCCCACAAAATGCAGCTTACCAGTGCCCACCAAATGCAGATTACCAGTGCCCACCAAATGCAGCCTAACAGTGCCAACCAAATGCAGCCTTATCAGTGCCCACCAAATGTGGCTTACCAGAGCCCACCAAATGCAGCCTTATCAGTGTCCCCCAAATGCAGCCTTCCAGTGCCCACCAAATGCAGCTTACCAGTGCCCACCAAATGCAGCCTTATCAGTGCCCACCAAATGCAGCATACCAGTGCCCACCAAATGCAGCTTACCAGAGCCCACCAAATGCAGATTACCAGAGCCCACCAAATGCAGATTACCAGAGCCCACCAAATGCAGATTACCAGAGCCCACCAAATGGAGCCTTAACAGTGCCCACCAAATGCAGCCTACCCCCCACCCTGACCACACGCTCAGATACCCCCCACTCTGATCACACCCCCCAGATACCCCACCATCCGGATCACAAACACCTCCAGATACCCCCACCCTGATCACACGCCCAGATACCCTCACTCTGAACACGCCCCCCAGCTACCCCCCACTCTGATCATACCCCCTACTCTGATCACGCCCCCCCCCCCCCAGATACTCCTTCATCCTTATCGCACACCTCCAGATATCCCCACTCTGATCACATGCTCAGATACCCCCTACTCTGAAAACACCCCTCATATACCAGCCCCCACTCTGATCACACCCCCCAAATACCCCCCCCCACTCTGATCACAGCCCCCAGATACCCCCCATACTCTGAAAACTCCCCTCATATACCCACCCCCACGCTGATCACACCCCCTTAGATACCCCCTCACTCTGACCACCCCCCCTCCAGATACCCACCACACTCTAAACACACCACCTAGATACCCCCCCACCTAGATATCCCACCCCACTCTGATCACACCCCCCTAAATACCCCCCAGTCTGCTCACACACTACAGTCTTTCTTTACATTACAGTATCTCCCCTGTCTGGGGACACTTACTTTTGTCAGGCTCCAGAATGAGGACACATCATGGGACAGCCTCAGACATTAGGCTCACTACAGGCTCCTGGGGGAGGAGCCGAGTGCAGAGGGGTGGAGCCCTGTCCATAGTGCTGCATGTGGATCTTCTGATTGGCCCTCCGCTGTGGCCAATGGAGACAGAATAGGCGTGGACTAAAGCATGTGAGAGACACCGGCCGCTCTCTCTTCTCCCGCACTGATAAGGGAGGGGGAGGGGGGGCACTCTGACAGCCCGCAGCTCGCCTCTCCCCAGTGTCACAGCGCCGGCCCTGTGTACACCTCTGGAGGAGGAGAGGACAGACCGGCGCCGCAGCTAGTCTCTCCCCTGTGTCACAGCGCTGGTCTGTGTACGCCGCTGGAGGAGGAGAGGACTCAGTGCCACTGGAGCTTCGGCGCCCCTCCCCCGCCTCAGCTCGCGGCGCCTGGGTGCGGTGAACCCCGTGAACCCGCCCAGGATCGGCCCTGCTCCCATGTAAGGAGTGAGTAGGACCCATGGTTTTGAGAAGTGGGATTTCTCTTCCATTCTTTGAATAGTGTAGGACCCATGGAAAATGGGGCACTTTGACGCAGTGGTGGGCTTAAGCACAGTATGGCCATATGGTGTGTCTAAATCCCCATATTTACTTATTAAGATCAGGTGTTTTTTGGTAGCCTTGCAAGATTCGAAAGCAACCTTTTTTATGTATGTGTGCGCTATTCTCGGTGGTTCCATTTTTATTTTGTAGAAAGGGTTCTTTTTTTTCTATAAAAATGACCATGCTGTTATTTGATGTTGCCATTTTAGATATCATAATTTAGCAGAGTTCTGTAATACATCAAGCAGCGAAGACAGCAATAATTATATCTACAGAAAAGTCCTACAGCGTTTCTGGAAGATGATGTTCTCCCACTTGATTGGGGAAGAGGGAGGTGTCATGGATAACAGCAATGAGTCAGAGTTGAAGGAAGGGTTAAAGTTACAATTAGTACAAGTCCTTCTGCCTTGCAGCACCGAAGACCTTGGTTCAAATCCCAACAAGCACTATCTGCATGGAGTTTGCATATTCTCCCTGTGCATGAATGGGCTTTCCTTTTCATACAAAAGTCATGCTGGTAGGGATTTGGCATTAGTATTGTTGTGAAATAGGGCGCTTAGATTGTAAGCTCCATGAGGGCTAAGACTGATGAGAAGTAAAGTGCAGTGTAAACTATCAGTGTTATACAAATGCCTATAGTAAATAATATAATAAAGGTACCTAAAGGCAACCTGTCAAGTTAACTAGGCATGGTAGGTTCATTTCACTTTAGGATTTTGAAAGATGCCAGCTTGAAGCAATGGAGATCCAATGATTTAGTCCATATAGTTATTTTTAATAAAGTGTAAGTTAAAGAGGAGCTCCACTCTAAAGGGGAAGCTCAACTTGTTTGCACCCTCCCCCCTCCACTGCCATATTTGTCACTTTTTTCTGGGGGGGGGGGGGCACCTGGCTTTACACAGGTACCT
This sequence comes from Pelophylax lessonae, assembly GCF_965119305.1. Lineage (NCBI taxonomy): Eukaryota > Metazoa > Chordata > Amphibia > Anura > Ranidae > Pelophylax > Pelophylax lessonae. The sequence goes on from NC_138773.1 coordinate 282,634,858, forward strand.
GAACCTACTTCCGGGTAAGATCGCAGTTGGGCGATCTACGACATTTCCGGCCCCTCCTCCTCTCCCCCTGCTGCCTTCTGGGACACACACACAGGACCCAGAAGACGGTGAGACCATTCAGAAAGCACAGCAGGATGCATGAATGCGCAGTAGGAAACAGGCTGTGGATCTGCAAGGCTTCACTTCCTGTTCCCCTTACTGCAGATGCTGGCACCTGTACCCGAAGCCAACTGAAGAATCGGCTTGGGGTGAAGACAATGCGGGGTCCCTGGACAGGTAAGTGTCCTTCTATTAAAAGTCAGCTGCTACAGTATTTGTAGCTGCTGCTGACTTTATTTTTTTTCTGAAGGTACCTGGAGCTCCTCTTTAAGCATAAAACTCTCTAAATGCTCCATCTGCAGGATAGCTTGTTCTTTTTAAAAGCAACACACCTATTGTGCAAATCACCAGGTGAAATCAAAAGGAAAGAAAACAAATGCAGCAATCCCATCTAAGAATTGGTAAGCTGCAATATAATAAATGTTTGCTTCTTTGCTGCCATTAAAGTGGAAGTAAAGCCAGTGCAAAACAGAAAAAAGGGTTCCCCTAATGCCATAATGTGCTAGTATGCAGTGCATACTAGCACATCACAGCAGACTTCCCTTTCAAATGGAACCCTCCAGTGACACGCTATCACTGCTGCAGGCACTTCCATCTTTACCCGATCTTCCTTCTAAGTTTGCAAGCTCTGACCGTTTAAAAGGCCAAGCCACAATGATGTCACTCCTACGCATGTGCATGGGAATGACTCTGAATTGACAGTACACACAGTGTGCCCTGAATACAGAGCATACTGTGCATGGTGAAGTCACCGGTTGCTGAAATTGTGAATATCTCCAGAACGGCGCAAGTTTGGTAAGATATTCATTGTACTTTCAGGTAAGCCCTATTGTAAGCTTGCCTATATAAAAAAGGGAGTTTACTACCACATTATGCAAAAAGCTAGGTAACCTCCCTGCCCTCAGCTTGTAACTGGATAGTAAATATTAGCAACAGGTTGATGAGGTCATCTTTCTGTTCTTGCCAGCATGTTTCTAATCAGCACATGTGAGAGCAGAGCATCTGATTGGGCCCAAGTGCTGCCTCTCTTGCTTCTTTACGTTGCATTTGAAAATAAATGTGATGGTGTTACTAAATCACATAAATGCATTGATACATTTTATACATGCCTAGAGTTTAGCATTTTAAAATAATTTTCAGTTTAGCAAAAATGGTATGACAGCTCATGATATTTCAAGACATAACTATATGACATTTTAAAAAAAGATAGTTAGGCAGTTATGCATCTGTTTATTGTAACCAATCACCTTATCGTTTATTACTGGATCAATAAAACAAATTGCATATCATATCCTATCCCTTGAGAAAGTCACGTGCGTAGTGACGCAACACGTCGGGAGGAGCCGGGTGACGTCACTTTCGGTTTACGGTCGTAACCGGAAGTTGTGCTTTTATACCGCATCTGCGGTCAGCGCTTGTTCTCTAACTTCTATGTAAGTTTTTATTATCATTAAAATCTATGTTTGGAAATACTACACCATGATGGCCTATATTTGATTACCCCTATGAGATACATCTATATATCGGAGGATTACGAATAAAGATTGCCCCGTGGATTGAGGCTGTCAGGAGGAAAAAAGGTGTCCTATTGGAGATCCCACTATCCATCCCGCGGCACAAGGAGTCCATGCTATACCTTAAGGAGCTTCTAAACACACTAATTTGGGTGTGCATTAAGGTGAGCGGCCATTGCACACATTTCTGCTTTGTGTATAAGAGTGACACATGATACTTGCCAGCAATACTACGTTGGAATCACGTTTATTTAAGGAATCACCATTTCAGACACTTGGCTACTGACAGATACTTCCTTGCAGCTTTACACAATTTTTTTGATTTTGTTTGGACTCCATAGAATCCTTTTGTGCACATATCACTTACTTCACTGGACTGAACATTATCATCATTATTATATATTCTGTGTGCACTTTAGTTATTTTGGATTCTCATCATTTTTGGTATTATACGTTTTTTTGATTTTTACTTGCACCATATGTTCATTGTTGGATCTATCATATTTGCATTATTTATGAATTAGCGCCATTTTTTTTTTGATTATTTTGCACTTTGCATATCATGATTGTCCTTTTTTCTGACCTGTTCTGAATATCGTTACATTGAGCACATTTATTCCTTTATCTTAGATAGGTCAAAGGGTCCTAAATGACAACATGAAATACATTTTACTGTTACCATAAATACAAATCACGTGTTTTTCTTGGCAGTCTCCACGTTAATAAAACTATAAAAGCATTTTTTTTTCTTCAAACTTTTATTAAAAACTGCTGTTTTGCTGGAAGAGATTATTCAGTAATGACGTGTTGTCTAAAAAGTGGTATTTATATCACTAAGAGCTGCCATATTGCTTGTTTTTCCACAAATAAGTGGACTTCAACAGAATAGTGACGCCTAGTGGCATGATGGAAAATAATGTAAATTTGGCGGAATACTTCCAGTTTATGGGTTTTTTGGACAAGGGGTGTGAGGAAAATGAACATTGCGTGCATATTTGCAAACAAGTAAAAGAAATGGGTCCTTTATTCGTTTTTCTACACCTAATCATACTGAACCTTGCAAACATATCATAAGCAAAAGATAAACTCAGAATAAACAGGCTGCATGTGTTTTGATTCAAAAATAAGTCACTGTTCCACATCTCTCTATGGAGTGCAATATCTTTCTGTAGCTTCTATCCTGCTCACATAGGCAGTTTGCTTTTTAACAGATGTACTTTTTTTGGTCGTTTTTTTATTTATTTATTTTTTTTATCCTTTTGATTGAAAGTTGCAGGTTTATAAAGTGATGTTTTATATCATTTTGTAATTATTTATATAAAACTTTATTTTACAAATTAGCATTAATAACATGGCATTTCCTGACAGTTGGCTGGCCATTCTAAATCTAGCATTCCTTTGTGCTTTCTGGCAGACAAAAGGTTAAGATGTTTCCATCTTTGTTGGGAGGAAAGAGGTATTGTGCATAGATACCAATATGTTAAAAAAGAACTAAAGCCAAACATTTTTGTATAGTATGGGAAGGTTATAACCTTGTGTCAGGTCAATGGCGTAACTACCAGGGCCACAAAGGTCGCACTTGTGACCAAGCCCTGGCATTTTGCCACTGTTGGGGGCCCCAGCAGAGTTGCTGGCTACAGGGCTCTGAGCTGAGAGCATCTCTCTCATACAGCCCAGAGCCTGCACTGACAGTTCCCCCTCCTTCGCACGAATGGGATAGGAGAGTGCGGATCTGCTCCTTCTCCTCCCGTCCCTCTCCTTCTGTGTATGCACTGCGAGAAGTGTGAAGCCCAATAGCTGATTTTGATCATTCAACACTTCCCTTCCTGTCCCATAGCCACAACAGGAAGTGAGAGGAAACCCCTCCAAAGTGTGAGTAATCCCCAGTAGTCACTAGTAGTCAATTATTATCTCCATTAAAAGATTTCCCCTCTATTCCTGTTCTGGTAATAACTGAATGCATGCACCAATGAAACACCAAAAAACTGATACCTATAATTGTTAACAGATAAAGCTTTAACCACCTTGCTTTGTGCAGTGGTGCGCAGTCATGTCGGAACAGGAAGGGACCATCCCCAAACTGTTCCCACAAAGAGCATGAAATTGTCCAAAATGTCTTAGTATGTTAATGCCTTAAGAGTGGAACTAAGGGCCAACCCCAATCCCTGAAAAACAACCCAACACCATAATCCCCCCTCCACCAAATGATTTGGAGCAGTGCACTGTGCAAGGTCCATAAAGACATAGATGAGCAAGTTTGGGGTGGAGGAACTTAACTGGTCTGCACACAGTCCTGACAAGCCGATAAAACACCTTTTGGATGAATTAGAGCGGAGACTGTGATCCAGGCCTTCTTGTCCAAATCAGTGCCTGACCTCACAAATGCGCCTCTAGAAGAATAGTCAAAAATTCTCATAGACACACTCCTAAACCTTGCAGACAGCCTTCCAATAAGAGTTGAAGCTGTTATAGCTGCAAAGGGTGGGCTAACGCAATAATGAACCCTACAGACTAAGATTGGGGTGCCATTAGAGTTCATGTGCGTGTAAAGATAGGTGTCCCAATACTTTTGACAATATGTCTGTATATATATATATATATATATATATATATATATATATACTGTGCTGCCCACTGCATGTGCCTCTCTCTCTTCACTTCCCTCTCCCCATCAACACTGTGTGTGCAGCACCTGCTTCTCACCCTGGGCTTCCCTGCTGTTTGAGCATCATAACAGCTCTGTGTGATCCCCCGCTCATTCCTGCCCTCATCCCTTATGGCTGCAGTGGACATGAATCAATCAGAGGCGGGGAGAGGGCTTGCTTTGCAGGCAATGAGGATTATTGTAAATGTAGTCTTTAATGGGCACTGTACAATACAAATGAATGGCTGCAGAATTTCAATACCCTGTATGCCCTGTGTCACGAGGAGGAGAGATACAATATACCAGTGGCCTGAGTAGTGCAACGTGTTGACAGAAAAAGTGCAAACCTGTGCTGTCTGGGTCTGTGATCCCACCAAAAGATAGAGCGAGAGAGCTGATGAGAGTTGAGCCGGAGCCTTGGAGGACCATATCAGGACAGAGTTCCTAAGTGCTGGGCTGGAGCCATGCATGTCTACATCAGGGCTGAGAGACTGAGCCATCAAAAGTTGCTGTGTCTTGGGACCAGAGTAAGACCAAACTTCTGGGACAACTGATCGCTAAGCGTACTGGATCTGATCAATTGCAGACTAGGAATGGTAAGCGGAAATACCAAGCATAACCCCTTGCTGCCCACAGCTAATGCCAGCTGAGACTGCCCCTTACTTAGCAGCCTATCAATGATCCCTTGTGTACAATCCTAAAGGGATATCTACACGTGAACCACTTACAGAAGGGCCCCAGCAAAAGCTTGCCAACCCTGACAATTGGGTGAGCTAAGTGGGCTGTATGAAAAACCATTGCCAAGAGTTACAGTGAGACTTTTTATGTGTGCCATTCATGCTCTCACAGCTTTCACATGTATTTCTTACTAATGCTGTGTATACTAGTTTAACGGGGCTTAGCCTTAACACAGTGTAAGTAATGGCCAAAGGTGAGGCTAATATTCCAGTCAGTTAAGCTAATGTATTCATTGTTCTGTTTATTGGTATGTGTATTTTTTTGTTTATTCTACCTTGTTATAAAATACCAGCTTTAAATATTATTGGTTGCCTGTAGCCTTTTTTTGTGAACTATTACAGAGATATGATATACTAACACTTAAGTTATACAGGTGTGAGCACCCTTCATTCTATAACTGGAGACTGAGCAGTTTAAAGAGTCGTGGCAGAGCACAGGACCCCTCATACAAAATGGCCCCTGCAGGGGTAGCACCCCTCTTTTAATAGGGGGCCTGCATCTGGTCAGTGAAGACCACATCAAGACCCCCCATGCAGCTGTGTAGCAACAGACCACTTCTAATAGTAATATATTGCTTGCTGCAAGCAATAGATCAGTAGAGCAGTGATCTATTGCAGCAAGAAGGAGAGGGATAGAGCTCAAACAGCTCTGTTTTGGCCTACATACTGACAGGAAGTGATGGGATGTCATTCCAGATGTAACATAATCGGATAACCAGGAGCCTATCATTTCAGCTTCTGCGTTTGGCTCTGGGTCCTGACTGTCATTGATAGCCAACAGTTCCAGCACTAAGGCCACTGGGACCAGCAGAAATCGCGGAGACCAGCTACCATTAAAATGGGGCTGAAACACTCTGAGATGAATAGCAAAGCATCAGGGTATGGGAAAACGATCCCCTCTGTCGCACTTAGTTGGATGGGGCCACAACCTTCTAGCAACCATGTGCAATGCAGTGGTGCTAATTTTTAAGAGTTAAAACAGGCAGTGAGAAGGTGAAAAAATGCCACGTCACTGCCTGGTAATGGTCCTCTGAAGAGTAATCCACCACAGATCACTCTTCAAAGGGCACCTCAAGTGTAAACAAGCTCTTAAGCTGGCCATGCATAGCTTGCCTGCTGAATTTTTGAAATGTAAGCTGTTGACACCACCCGGCTTCACAAAAGTCCACATGAAAATCAGCTAAGTCTGCATCCTATCAATTCCTGTCACCTTTTGGGTATTCAGATAGCTGTTGGTACTGCAACTGCTTAATACAATAGCCATACAAATCAATGAGAGTGCCAAGCAATCATCCAAGAGTCCAAAGTAATTTAACAATAAAATTGATTTATAGCAGAATAGAGCCAAAGCGTTTTGGGGGCCAACACACTCTACCTTCATCAGGGCCTAAAATCTCTGTTGGTGGTTCAAGCGTAACTCCACTTTTGTTGAGAAAAAATAATTCCCCTCAGGGTGATCTATGTACATTGATTATAACAACCTCTGTTGCAGATTTCTACTTTTTGTTATTTTGAAGAAATCCCCTTGTGTTTCTCTGTGCTCCTGTGCAAAAATTTATTTAATAGGAGTTTTTTCATAATTATCAATCAGCTGTGCAGCTGCAGAGCACTAATGAGGAAAGCTGCTGGGCCTGCATCCCTTTAGAAGTGTTCCTATTGGAAGTATTTCACCAAAAATGAAATTTTTGTTGCAGGGGATGCCAGAAATCTGACTTGTATCTTAGTGCAGATTTCTGGGAAAATTGGTGAGCCAATCACACAAGCAGGAAATTATGTTTCTTAATGCCCTAGAGTGATACGGTGTTACTATGGTAATACTGCATTACTCTGGTCACAGTCTGTTAAAAAAAAAAAAAAGTAAAAACATTTTTTTTTTTTTTATTACATACTGTCACCAGTCAGTGTCCCTGATCACTGCCACACCAGTTATATGATGATGATGTACTGCACCGGTGACAGTATGTAAAATTTTTTTTAAATTTTCCAAAAAAAAGTGACAAAAAAATTACAACTTTAAAAAACGTGCCATGCCTCTTGCTAATTACCTTAGACTGTCTACTTTCCAAAAAGGAGTCATTTGGGTATTTGGGAAATTTGTACTGTCCTGGCGTTTTTTTCGGGCCTCAAGAAAAGATACAGGGTGCCAGTACTCCTATAGAGTACATAATAAACACTGATTTGGGTTATTTTCACCAAAACAATGTAGCAGAATACAATTTGGCCTAAATTTATGAAGAAAGATTATTTATTTGCAAAATTTTATAACAGAAACAAAGAAAAACATGTTTTTTTTTTATTTTTGGCCTTTTTTTTTGTTTATTTAGCAAAAAAACAAACAAAAAAAAAAAAAACAACAACAACAAAAAAAGCAGTGATTAAATACCACCGAAAGAAAGCTCTATTTGTGTGGGAAAAAATGATAAAAATGTCATATGGGTACAGTGCTGCATGAGCACGCGGTTTTCATTAAAAATGCGACAGCACTGAAACCTGAAAATTGGTATGGGCAAGAAGGGGGTAAAAGTGCCCTGTATTGAAGTGGTTAAAGTGTTTGTTAACCCACTACGCGCAGGCGTGTCAAACTAGCGGCCCTCCAGCTGTTGCGGAACTACAAGTACCATCATGCCTCTGCCTGTGGGAGTCATGCTTTTAACTGTCAGCCTTGCAATGCCTCATGTGATTTGTAGTTCCGCAAAAGCTGGAGGGCGGCCAGTTTGACACTCCCCTCTGTAAAGTAACATTATGTGTCCCAGTGTCTGTGTTATATAAAACAAATGATGACTTCTACCTTATCTCAGAGCGTCCCCCGACGCTCACGTGACTGCTCAGGTCTCTTCTCTCCCAGACTGACAGCTATAGCGAACGGGGCCGAGAACTCCCCCTGACGTCAGCTGGGGAGGAGGGGAGGAGAGAGGAGAGAGAGTCAAGCAGTCACGTGAGCACCAGAAGACGCTCTGATATGAGGTAGAAATTTGCATCTTTTTTTATATAACACAAATACTGGGACACATACTGTTATTTTATAGAGGGGATTGTATAGTTTTACTATAGTTATGATAGCAGCAGGAGGGGAGGGCTGGGGAGTTGATGGAGCTGGGAGGGGAGGGGGAAGAGAACAGGAGAGAGCAGAGAGGAGAGCTGTGGATGACGGAGGCACGTAAACTGACCATGGTGTCAGGACTCAGCAGCCGTGATAAACTGTGGTCAGTTTACAGAGGGGAGAGCAGAACCAGGCAGGATCAACCAGGTATTTTTAGGTTATACAAGTGGCCAAATTACACAGCACAAGCACCGTGCTGTTAATAATGCTTTAAGGGAACAGGATCGATTTATTTATTTATTTTTGATTAACGCTTTCATTACAATAGCCAACAGTGCAGATTTCCCAATCCATGTTGTTGGATGGGTCGACTTAACCATGTATGGCTAGCTTAAAGCGGAGTTCCGGCCACCAGAAAAAAATTTCAATAAAAATACCCCCCAAACAGTCAGGGCTAGTACATTCCACAATGGATAGCCTCTGATCTGTCCCGGTTCACACTTACCTGCAAGAAGAAATACTCACTTTTAAAATTTCTTCTCCAGCGCTGCCATCTCAGGTGTGGGCAGCTTGAAGCCAGCGCGATCCTCTTCTGCGTCCTCTTCCATCCTCTTCAGTCCCACGATGCACTGCGCCGGCCCCGCCGTCACTTCCGGGGCCGCAGCATCATCCCTGCACAGCTTCTGGGCATGCCCAGAAGCTGTTTAGCAAGGTATGACGCGCCTGAACCGGAACTGACATCGGGGCCGGTGCAGGCGCATTGATTCCTGGGAGCGATGACGTTTAGCTCCCAGGAATCATTGCAAAGCGGAAGTGACGGCGCGGGCCGCGGCCGCCAAGAGAGGAAGTGGAAGAAAGGTGAGTATATTTTTCTGCAATTACAAGGTAAGTAAAAAAAAATCGTAATTATCCATTTCTGTTTCAGGTGACCTATAGCAAGCGGATGGCCCAAAATCGATGGCCCAAAATGTCGATTTTGGGGCCGGAACTCCGCTTTAAGGGCCAGAAAGCAGTCAGAAAGATGTAAACTGCAACCTGTTATTTCTAAGTGTCCTAAGAAGCTTCCTAAACTGATGTCAAATGGATGTCATCGACGCAAGCCCATCCACACAGATCCTCAGTCACTTGAGAAGTGTAAAGAACAGATAGCGACCTGCAATGTGCCGCAAACCACACCAGCCCTTCAGTGTTCAGTTCACTTCATTTAGATCAGTAAAAGATGAATCTTGCACCTCCTTGTGTCTTGGATGTCTCCATCAGTATTTTGTGAAGTAAAATTCAGAGAACTGGATCCTCACAGCCGTGCCAAGAATATTAAGTTGTGCCTCAGTCTACAGGCACGACTGATCTTATTATAGCTGTGATATGGCAGATCCTACATGGGAAATTCTTATTTTTATCCTAAAGTTCTCATTAAAACCTGCCATATAAATACCCATTCACATGACTGTGGCTAAAAACCGTGCAGCCGTTTTTAGACACCTGGGACAGTAAACCAGTAAACACATTGCATGCAGCTTAATAGTCCTCATCTTGCATTCTCATACTTCCCAACCTTCTTAGATGAGAAATAAGGGGCACAAAGATATAGACAAGGGACACAGCCCTGCCATGCTTGCGGTCACATGGGCCAAAAAGAATAAATGCATAAAATGATTGGCTAAATCCACATGTAATTCTTTTTCATTTATTTATTTATTACAGGTACTTACGTATATAGTGCCGCCAATTTACGCAGTGCTTAAAATATATACAGTATATTGTACATTCACACTAGTCCTATTTTCAAGAAGCTTACAGTCTAAGGTCCCTAACCTAAATTCATATATATGCTATATTGTCAAAAGTATTGGGACGGCTGCCTTATAAATAATATGTAGTGTTGCGCTGATATAAAAAAAATTAAATCTAACCCAGACGGTGTAAATATAATCTAAAACAAAAAAGGAATGTTTTCATCAGTTGTGAATAAAGGACACAGTCCAAAATATGTCTTTCATATAATCCGATATGAAGGTGGATGTGTCAATCCAAATCAATGCACTTACAGTGCCTTACGAAAGTATTCGGCCCCCTTGAACTTTTCGACCTTTTGTCACATTTCAGGCTTCAAACATAAAGATATAAAACTGTAATTTTTTGTGAAGAATTAATAACAAGTGGGACACAATCATGAAGTGGAACGAAATTTATTGGATATTTCAAACTTTTGTAACAAATAAAAAACGGAAAAATTGGGCGTGCAAAATTATTCAGCCCCCTTAAGTTAATACTTTGTAGCGCCACCTTTTGCTGCGATTACAGCTGTAAGTCGCTTGGGGTATGTCTCTATCAGTTTTGCACATCAAGAGACTGACATTTTTGCTGATTCCTCCTTGCAAAACAGCTTGAGCTCTGGAGAGCGTTTGTGAACAGCAGTTTTCAGTTCTTTCAACAGATTCTCGATTGGATTCAGGTCTGGACTTTGACTTGGCCATTCTAACACCTGGATATGTTTATTTGTGAACCATTCCATTGTAGATTTTGCTTTATGTTTTGGATCATTGTCTTGTTGGAAGACAAATCTCCATCCCAGTCTCAGGTCTTTTGCAGACTCCATCAGGTTTTCTTCCAGAATGGTCCTGTATTTGGCTCCATCCACATTCCCATCAATTTTAACCATCTTCCCTGTCCCTGCTGAAGAAAAGCAGGCCCAAACCATGATGCTGCCACCACCATGTTTGACAGAGGGGATGGTGTGTTCAGGGTGATGAGCTGTGTTGCTTTTACGCCAAACATAACGTTTTGCATTGTTGCCAAAAAGTTTGATTTTGGTTTCATCTGACCAGAGCACCTTCTTCCACATGTTTGGTGTGTCTCCCAGGTGGCTTGTGGCAAACTTTAAACAACACTTTTTATGGATATCTTTAAGAAATGGCTTTCTTCTTGCCACTCTTCCATAAAGGCCAGATTTGTGCAGTATACGACTGATTGTTGTCCTATGGACAGAGTCTCCCACCTCAGCTGTAGATCTCTGCAGTTCATCCAGAGTGATCATGGGCCTCTTGGCTGCATCTCTGATCAGTCTTCTCCTTGTATGAGCTGAAAGTTAAGAGGGACGGCCAGGTCTTTGTAGATTTGCAGTGGTCTGATACTCCTTCCATTTCAATATTATCGCTTGCACAGTGCTCCTTGGGATGTTTAAAGCTTGGGAAATCTTTTTGTATCCAAATCCGGCTTTAAACTTCTCCACAACAGTATCTCGGACCTGCCTGGTGTGTTCCTTGTCCTTCATGATGCTCTCTGCGCTTTAAACAGACCTCTGAGACTATCACAGTGCAGGTGCATTTATACAGAGACTTGATTACACACAGGTGGATTCTATTTATCATCATTAGTCATTTAGGTCAACATTGGATCATTCAGAGATCCTCACTGAACTTCTGGAGAGAGTTTGCTGCACTGAAAGTAAAGGGGCTGAATAATTTTGCACGCCCAATTTTTCAGTTTTTTATTTGTTAACAAAGTTTGAAATATCCAATAAATTTTGTTCCACTTCATGATTGTGTCCCACTTGTTGTTGATTCTTCACAAAAAATTACAGTTTTATATCTTTATGTTTGAAGCCTGAAATGTGGCAAAAGGTTGAAAAGTTCAAGGGGGCCGAATACTTTCGCAAGGCACTGTATGTACATAGAAGGTTCAGATCCTCTTAGTGACCAAACTCCAACGACCACCAATCTACATGTGCTCCACCATAATCCGTGGAAACAATGCCCTCACCTTCTCGCTTTGACCCACATCACATAGGTTTTAAGCGCTTAGGGACACGTTCAGTGGTCTCTCATGATTCAGGTTTTGTCCTCTCTTCTCCAATGATATCTCTGTCAAACTAGGTGTCTGCCCCTTTAAGGGGTCAAGGGGTCTGCTATATGCACTTAAAGAAGTACAGCCAAAGCTCATTTGGCTGTATTTCTCCTTCCTGTGGTTCACAGGAGTGCAGTTGGCTGACATCACAAAGCCAGTGTTCTGCCAAAAACTCCAACTCGCCAAAATCTCCAACCACGTCACTTTTGGGGACTCTACAGCAGGAATAATTGGAGATTTTGACGAGTTGCTGTTTTTACAGACCACCGGCAGTCAATACAGTACGGTACACGACCAGCTGCCTTTTTACACAGAACACCTGGTAAGGAGAAAAAAAGTTGTCGCCGCCTTGGAGGCGGCCATGTTGTTGGTTAGTAGTGGGCGTTACTGAAAATGTGCAGTCATTATAGCATGTATCGTATTATATAGGCTACTCGTGGTCTGTGAAAACAGCAACTCATTGAAATCTCCCATTTTTCCTGCTGTAGAGTCACCGGACGTAACGTGGTTGGAGATTTTGGCGAGTTGGAGTTTTCGGCAGAACACCAGTCCAGGCTGGGGAAAGATCACTACAATATGGTTGGGATCCCCCCACAAATCTGGACTAGCACCTGACTTAGCCTTCCAACGAGCCACTGAGAGCCTGAGCCAGCCACTCCTGCCCCCTGCACAGCCCAGGGATCCAGTGAGCACGGGGTGGGGTGTTTTTTAGAGCAGAGAGAGATCAGCGGTGTTTGATCACTCGGTTCTCAGTCTTAGACCTGGTGGGGAACAGATGCAGCATCGGACTGATGCTATATCCACCTAGGTAAGTATGATGCTTAAAAAAAAAAATCCTCTTTTAAAGACCTCAAGTTAAGATAAGGAACATACTCCCATAGTGTAGAATTTAAATTAAAAGTAAACATTTTATTTATGTACATTGTTAACAAAGGTTAAAACAACTCATGTCACAGTAAGTAGATCAGACTCAGGGAAAATGGTAGCGCCTTGACTTCCCATCATGGTGTATAATGATATCACTCAGCTCCCCCCTACACGTTACGTCATGACCATACTAGGGGGGTGCGTAAAAACATAGCTCAACCGTGGGGTTTTACTGTTTTTTTCCACCATTGTTTTTAACATTTGGTAGAAAAAATTCAATACAATAAAACATCTACCTACCTAATAACTCAAGCTTTTGCATAATGTATGAATACCATCACTATTCTGAATTCCTAAAGTTGTTGCAGACTAATGATGCCTGAGCCTGAAACAATGAATTTATGCTAAAGGGAAAAGTCACTGATTGACACAGTTTGGCTTATGCTGAGAAAGAATTTAGGGGGCGAGTTTCTCCTATAAAGAATAGACCACATGAAAACACCAGAACTGACGTGTTTATCATTCCTAGGTGCATATGTAAAGCCATCAGAAACCTTGCAGGGATTGCACAAATTACATTTTTCAGTAACCATTTCCTGTCCAACAGGTTTATTCCAACCACTATAATCTCATACAAAGAGACAGCACAGTGGCTTAAGTGGCTGTTTGCAGCACTGAGGTCCTTGGTTCAAAATATGGCCAGGACAGTATCTTCATGGAGTTTCAATGTTCTGACTGGTGCCCTCCCACACACCAAAGGTTATGCTTCTAGGACAACTGGCCTTACAACGTGTGCACAATAATTAGGCAAGCAAGTATTTTGAGGAAATCATCCTTTTTATGCATATTTTTTTTTTTTTTTTAAGCCCGTAGCGTGTGCAACACACTCAAAAGACTCCACCCGGTGCATAAAAAAGTGCACACACACAAAGTGAGAACACAAAAAGTGCACAGGGTGTGCGAAACTAGTGGTCTTCCCTCCGAAGAGGTAGGACCCGAACCTCGATCCCCCGGGGCGCAAGACTCCTGACAGGGATTTAAGGTACTCATGGTCTGATATTGTCCAACACCAAGCTGTATAAACTTGAAAGCTTATTGGATTTAAGCATATGAGGTGATGTGTATTTGTTTAATAAGAGAGTGTGTGGCATAAGGAGATCAACATCCTATATCAAGGTGTGCATAAATACTAGGCAGCTTCTTTCCTCAGGCAAAATGAGCCAAAAACAGATTTAACTGACTCTGAAAAGTCAAAAATTGTAAAAAAAACTTTCAGAGTGATGCAACACTCTTGAAACTGCTAAGATATTGGGGTGTGATCACAGAACCATCATACGTTTTGTTGCAAATAGTCAACAGAGTCGCAAGAAGCATGTTGAGAAAAAAAGATGCAAATTAACTGCCAGAGATTTAAGAAGACTCAATTGTGAAGCTTCCAGGAACCCATTATCCTCCAGTGCTGTCATATTCCAGAACTGCAACCTACCTGGAGTGCTCAGAAGTACAAGGTGTTCAGTGCTCAGAGACACGGCCAAGGTAAGGAAGGCTGAAACTTGACCACCACTGAACAAGACACATAAGTTGAAGAAGACAAATAAGTTGAAGCCCAAGGCTGGGGCAAGAAATATCTGAAGACAAATTTTTCAAAGGTTTTTTGGACTGATGAGATGAGACTGACCCTTGACGGACCAGATGGATGGGCCTGTGGCTGGATCAGTAACGGCACAGAGCTCAATTTAGACTCAGAGGCCACCAAGGTGGAGGCGGGGTACTGGTATGGGTTGGTATTATTAATGATGAGCTAGTTGTACCTTTCGGGTTAAGGATGGACTCAAAATCAACTCCCAAACCTACTGCCAGTTTTTAGAAGACACTTTCTTCAAGCAGTGGTACAGGAGTGATTGAAAGTTTGGGCACCCCAGGTAAAATTTTGTATTAATGTGCATAAAGAAGCCAAGTAAATATGGAAAAATCTCCAAAAGGCATCAAATTACAGATTAGACATTCTTATAATATGTCAACAAAAGTTAAATTTTATTTCCATCATTGACACTTTCAAAATTACAGAAAACAAAAAAATGGCGTATGCAAAAGTTTGGGCAGAATTTATAGCATGCACTGCCCCCTTCGCAAGGCTGAGACCTGCCAGTGTCATGGATTGTTCTCAATAATCGTTTGGGAAGACCAGGTAATGTCAATCTCAAAGGTTTTAAATGCCCAGACTCATCTAACCTTGCCCCAACAATCAGCACCATGGGATCTTCTAAGCAGTTGTCTAGAAAACTGAAACTGAAAATAGTTGACCCTCACAAAGCTGGAGAAGGCTATAAGAAGATAGCAAAGCTTTTTCAGATGTCAATATCCTCTGTTCGGAATGTAATTAAGAAATGGCAGTCATCAGGAACAGTGGAAGTAAAAGCAAGATCTGGAAGACCATGAAAAATATCAGACAGAACAGCTCTCAGGATTGTGAGAAAAACAATTCAAAACCCACGTTTGACGGCACGATCCCTCCAGAAAGATCTGGCAGACACTGGAGATGTGGTACACTATTCCACTATAAAGAGATACTTGTACAAATATGGTATTCATGGAAGAGTCATCATAAGAAAACCTCTTCTACGTCCTCACCAGAAAAATCAGCGTTTGAACTTTGCAAATGAACATATAGAACATATAGACAAGCCTGATGTATTTTGGAAACAAGTTCTGTGGACCGATGAGGTTAAAATCAAACTTTTTGGCCGGAATGAGCAAAGGTACGTTTGGAGAAGGGGCACAGAATTGAATGAAAAGAACCTCTGTCCAACTGTTAAGCATGGGGGTGGGTCAATCACACTTTGGGGTTGTATTGCAGCCAGTGGCACAGGGAACATCTCAGGAGTAGAAGGAAAAATGGATTCAATAAAATGTCAGCAAATTTTGGATGGTAACTTGATGCCATCTGCGAAAAAGCTGAAGTTAAAGAGAGGATGGCTTCTACAAATGGATAATGATCCTAAACACACCTTGAAATCCACGGGGGATTACATCAAGAGGCGTAAACTGAAGGTTTTGCCATGGCCTTCACAATCTCCTGACCTCAACATAATTGAAAATCTATGGATAGACCTTAAAATAGCAGTGCGTGAAAAACAGCCCATAAATCTCAAAGAACTGGAAGACTTTTGTAAGGAAGAATGGGCAAAGATACCTCAAACAAGAATTGAAAGACTCTTGGCTGACTACAAAAAGCGTTTACAAGCTGTGATACTTGCCAAAGGGGGCAGTACAAGATATTAACTCTGCAGGGTGCCCAAACTTTTGCAGACACCATTTTTTTTGTTTTCTGCAATTTTGAAAGTGTAAATGATGGAAATAAAATCTAACTTTTGTTGACATATTATAAGAATGTCTAATCTGTAATTTGATGACTTTTGGAGATTTTTCCATCTTTCCTTGGCTTCTTTATGCACATTAATACAATGTTTTACCTGGGGTGCCCAAGCTTTCGATCCCCACTGTATAGGAAAAAGTCTGCATCTTGCAAGAAGACCATGATATTTATGCAGGACAATGCTCCAGCGCATGCATACAAGTACTCCACTGCGTTGCTAGCCAGAAAAGGCCTTAAAGATGAAAGAATAATGACAATGCCCCCTTCCTCACCTTACCTAAATCCTATTGAGAACTTGTGGGCCCTTCATAAATGGGAAAACAGTACACCTCTCTGAATAGTGTCTGAGAGGCTGTGGTTGCTGCTGCATAAAAAATCGATCATCAACAGATCAAGAAACTGACAGACTCCAGAAATGTTTAATTGTAAATTTTGAGCTGCTTGTTTTTTATTCTCACTTTACCAGGTGAAAATAAAAGTGAGATGGGAAAATTTTTGTTTTTCATTTAGTTACATAATAATTCTGCACACTTAGAGTCGGTTCACACTAAGGCGACACGACTCTGCACGACTTCGGGCGACTTGTGCATTACCATGCACCACGACTTCGGAGCGACTTGCAGGGACTTCACATAATGGAAGTCTATGCAAGTCGCTCCGAGGTCGCCCCAAAGTAGTACAGGACCCTTTTTCTAAGTCGGAGCGACTTGTGACGCTCCTATTAGAACGGGTCCTGTAGCGGTCAATGGACCGCGAGGGAGCGTGACTTGTCAGGCTGACAAGTCGCCTGACAAGTCGCGCTAGTGTGAACCGGCTCTTAGGCTATATTCACATCTTGGCGTTGCTATTTACAGGCGTTTTTTAGGCGTTTTTTCAGGCGTTTTTATGGGCGTTTTTTCAGGCGTTTTTAGGTTGACTTGTAACCAATGGAAAAAAAATAAAAATGCCTGTAATCTGCCCAAAAAGAAGCTAATGTACTTTTTTGAGCGTTGGGCGTTTTGCTTAAAACCTCAAAACGCTCAGATGTGAACAGGGGCCATTGAAATGAATAGGATTTGTCTTGTTGGGCGTTTTTTGAGCTGATCCTAGAGCAGGAAAATTCCCCAAAAACGCCCCAAAACGCCTTCATGTGAACTTAGCCCAGAGTTGTATAAAGTACTCGAAACCCATACTTGAATAAAAGTACAAGTGCTCAATCAAAAAGTGACTTGAGTAGAAGTGGAATTGCTCGATCAAAAAGTGACTTGAGTAGAAGTACTAAAGTATTCAACATTTTTTGTACTTAAGTATTGCAAGTAGTTTTTTTTTAATTTTGCTACTCAAGTACTGAAAGTAATAGTACCAGTAGTTTTGAAAAAAAAAATTGCTACTCAAGTACTGAAAGTAAAAGTACAAGTACTGTGTTATGTAGTTATTAAAGAAAGAAGTCAAAAGTTTAAACATCATATTGTTTTTTATTATTTCAAATGCAGCTTTTATTTATACATACAGTAGCTTTTATTTTCGTATGCGCTGATAATACACATGTTTTGAGCTTCATGAAATCTGCCATCTACTGTTCTGGCAGTGGTAATTTTTATAATAGTAACGAGTAACTATGCAGCACAAAAAAAAATATCGGAGTAGAAGTATTGAAATCATTGAAAAAATGTAGTGAAGTAAAAGTGGAAGTAGGAGAAAACAATTCTACTCTAGGAAAGTACAGATACCGCCTTTCGGTACTTAAGTACAGTAGTGAAGTAGTTCTACTTAGTTACTATACATCTCTGACTTAGCCTTATAGTTGCCCAATAATTGTGCACACACAGATATTCTCCTAAGAAAGCCAAAACCTCACTTTTACTTTCCTAAATATTCAGGTTGGAGGTTTATTACCATTTTGGTTTGATCAAGAGTGCTGTAGTTGTTCAATAATGAAATTATTCCTCAAAAATACAACTTGACCAAAATTGGGAACACCGTGTAGTATGTGTGTGAGTATGTATCTATGGAAGATAGATTCGATTTGTAGGCTCCTTGAGGACAAAGACTGATGTGAATTTGAACGCAATTTGTATATTGTCGGCACTATATACTGTAAATACCTATAATAAATAAATAGGCTTTAGAGTGGATTTAAACCTCTTAAAATGAAAATGGTCAAAGCACGTTCTGCTATAGTGTGTACTTACCTCAAATAGCATCTAGTGTGATTGTGATTTCTGGCTGCTTTCTCCTTCCTCTGCTACCTTCATGAGTTGCTTCTGACAGTTTATGGCGACACCAGGCAAACCCGGAAGAAGGTCCTACTCCTCCTTCAGCAACAGCATGTGATTGTCAGCCTCAGCTGTGCATGTTTCCCTATGGGAATGTGTAGAGGAGTGTGTGCCCATGCCCATTCCCTTCACTCAAGTCTCAGATTACACTCGGCTCTCCTCTCTGTGCTGTGTGTGACACCAGATCCTCGCTCCCTGCCTGCTTGAGCTCAGACATTATATCTACATTCTGTATTTTGAATGGCTATAGAGGAGAGAGGACTGCAGATATACAGGTACTAGACAGGAAATGTCTAATTGATTTCAGTCCAAATATAATTTCAGGCACATTTTTGGTTATTCAGAGATTCGTATGTATCCGAATCTCTGAATGAAATAGTAATGAATTTCGTTGAAACTCTTTTAATTTAGTTTCGTATATTCGTTTTTCTAACGAATTCCAAATATTCAGGGCTGATGAGCCATCGGTTGTTAAGGACGCAGCAGCCGGTCCATAAAGACATGGTTGAGCGAGATTGGGGTGGAGGAACTTGACTGGCCTCTCCTTACCTCAACCCGATAGAACACCTTTCAGATAAATTAGAGCACAGACTGCAAACCAGGCCTTTCCCTCCACGTGAGTGCCTGACCTCACAAATGCCTGACCTCACCAGTGCTGTATTTTGGCCTAGGCTAACAAGGCCCAGGCCTAGGGTGGCACTTTGCAGGGGGGTGGCAAAATAGCTGCCCCCGCCTCCAACTGAGACTCTATTGGCCACTGGTTGCTGGGGCCACCTGGCATCTAGCAACCAGTGACGTCATGGCTGTGACTCCCTGCCCCTGCTCCCTCCCTCTCTCTCTCACCCCACCCTTCTCTCTCTCTCTCCACCCCACCCTTCTCTCTCCCTTTCTCTCCCACGCACCCACCACCCCCTCTCTCTCTCCCACCCACCCCCCCTCTCTCTCTCCCACTCCCCCTCTCCCTTTCCCCTCTTCCCCTCCCCCCTCTCCCACCCCCACTCTCTCTCACTCTCCCTCCCCCACCCCCCTCTCTCGCTCTCTCACCCTTTACTCTCTCCCTCTCCAACCACCCCCCCTCTCTCTCTCTCACCACCTCTCTCTTCTCTCTCTCCCACCACCCTTTCTCTCTCACCCACCAACCTCTCTCTCTCTCTCGCCCACCACTTTCTCTCTCTCTCTCTCTCTCTCACCCACCACCCTCTCTCTCTCTCTCTCTTACCCACCACCCTCTCTCTCTCTCCCTTACCCACCCCCCCTCTTCCTACTCCCCTCTCACCCACTACCCTCTCTTTCTTTCCCACCCCCTAACCTCCCCTCTCATGAGATCTCAGGGGTTCTTGCTGGGACTTGCAGTCCTTCAATTTTGGAGGGAGTCACATCCGTTAAACAGGAAGGGGTGGGCAAATTTACATAGGTGGTGGGGGTGCCCAATTTTAGTCTTGCCTAGGGCAACACAAAACCAAAATACACCACTGGACCTCACAATACGTTTGGTAATATAGTGTGTGTTTATAAATATTTATGTACCTTTACCCTTCTTGCTATAGGTAAATGTTAATTAAATATCCGAAAAGTTTACCTTTTTTTCTTAATAGAGGTGGTCAGTACCTGTAATGAGCCATTTATACATTTATAGTGGGTGACAGTTTATATACTCGATTTATGTACTTAATTTTTTAACTTTAGGTTTATTTTAATAAACAGGGTCTCCCATTTCTTTTCATTATGTGAAAAAAATATGGCTAAAATATTCCAAAAGTTGTATATTTGTTCTTTTCACCTACAAAAATGTATTACATGGGTCATAGCTTATGTTTGTTTCCTTGTAAAAAAATACAGCAAGGGAATGTTTTTATAGATAAAGCTGGTATGACAGGGAAAGTGAAGCTAGGTAGAAAACGAAATCCTATTTTCAAACGGTTTCACTCTGACTATCTAAAATGGCTATTATAGCCATATGTAAAAAAAAAAAAAAAAATGTTTAATAGCCATAAAGGATATAAATGACTTGTGTGTCCACCAAATACCTTTGCAAACAAAAATATTACAGTCACTGGGCTGCACATAGCCTGCGCAGAGAGCAGAGCTGTGGGAGGGACCCAGCAGGCCCCACCTACTAAAGAACGCATGCAAAAAAAGACAGGAGAGGCGGAGGCAAGACCAGTCACCCGGCACAAGGAGAGAGTGCAGAAGTGACGGTCTTTATCACAGGATACTCCTGTACAGAAGCAAAGTACAGGAGTTACAGTATTTCATGTTGGATGACTGCACGGATCTAGAAGAGAAAGCACAGCACACCAATATTTAAGGGAGAATACACATTGTTCTTGTATTTGCACAATACCCAGTAAAAACTAGGATTAAGAGTAACTTGGTTTGCAAGCATTTTGCAAGACAAGCAACTTTTTTTTTTTTAGAAAGTTTGACTTCATAAACAAGCAATGTCATGATATACAAGTAGCGTCACGTCACAACTGAGCATAAATGAGAAAAGAGGAGCCTCTAAATGTAGCAATATGGTTACATTTAATGAAGGTACAACATTTAGCAACTCACATGGGTGATGATTAAAAGAGGCACATCTAAGAATGCAGCAATCCGGGGTAAAGCTGTCCACATAGACTGTCCTCCAGTCCATCCTCCGCACCGCCATCGACGTCGTACCTTCCACACTGCACTCCACAAGCGCTTTCAGATCACTTTACTGCAGGGCATTCTTCCTGGTCATGACAGCAGCCTGCCGGCGGTGAGGAGGATATTCAATGTGGACAGCTTTGCCCCGGATGCCTGCATACTTAGATGTGCCTCTTTTAATCATCACCCATGTGAGTTGCTAAATGTAGAACCTTCATTAAATGGAATCATATTGCTACATTTAGAGGCGCTTCTCTTCTCTTTTATACTCTGTAGCTTCTGCTAGATTTTGCTTCTAATCCCCTTGTGGAGGCGCCATTTGTGGATGGACATTTTATGGTTACACAAATTATCACATTGCTATAATCTTTTTATATTGACTATAAACTGAAGGAATTATGAATAAATGGTTGTGGAACGAATCATCTGAGTTTCCATTATTTCTTATGGGGAAATTCGCTTTGATATAAGAGTTTCCGGAACGAATTATGCTCGCAATCCAAGGTTTTACCGTATTTGTGTAGCCCAGATTCAGTTTTAAAGTTATTGTAAGGTTCTTGCAAGGTATCTGCAAGAATTACAAGTATTTTTCTACAATAATTAGCTGTAACAAATAAAATGTTTTAGGATTGCATCATATTGAAACACTTAAGACACGTATCCAGGTACATGTTGTCTACTGCCTGCGGGACGAAGACTTGCTTGAAAAGCATTTATGATTTATTTCTCCAGAAGGAATGCTGGCATTGGTAGAAGGGACGTCTAGTTCTTTGGATGGTGTACATATGTACTGTTAGAACTTCCATAAATCAAGGTACAGAAACCCAATGGTATCTAAAGCTGCAGATTCTTTTCATTCCTGATGAACTTGGACACATAAAGATATGTTTGGTTTCCCAGCAGTAATATGGTGGCACAATGAAGAAGCTCTAATAAGATCTTATGCTATGAATAGATAAAAGGACTTTGTTGGGTTATCGGTATATTTAGAAATACTGCAATTAATGGGAAGCTATGTTAGGTGAGTACGCATTTTGAGTTAGTTCCGTTTATCTACAAGTAATTGGAGAGTACATTACATTGATGTGCAATTCTACTCACAGAGATCTATCCATAGGCTTTCTCTGAGTAAGTGGTGCACAGGGCCGGCTCTAGCAGTAAGGCAACTTAGGCAGCCGCCTAGGGCGCAATGCCGTCTAGGGGCGCCCTGCCGCTGGTTTCCCTACTCAGTCTCTCTCTCCAGAGTCCCGCCGCTGCCTGTGCTGTGCAGCCGCCCTGGACCATCACTAAGTGTAGGCGCCGTGGCAGAGGAACAGACCTGATGTCACCAGTCTCCCGAGTCCTGACAGTCTCTGGACAGTGACAGAACAGAGGCGGTCCACGCCTCTATGATCAGTGACAGGCAGGTTACAGTCTGTGACCTGTCTGTCTCTCTCTGTCTCTCTGGTGTCAGTCCAGCTTTGGAAGTGGTGATCGTCTGATTCGTCCATCCCTGGCTGGTCCCTCCCATCAGTGCCATCACTCCCATGATAAGCTCTGCTCTGCCCTTCTCACCTCACCTTCCCAGCCGCAGAACAGAGTCACGATCAGTGGCATGGGGTCATTACCTGGCTGGAGGACGTGTGTGTGTCAGCTGGAGCCTGGAGGACTTTGAGCCTGGACTGCACACTGGAGACACCGCTGAGGCAGGGTATGTGCCTGGAATGTGTAGACAGAGAGAGAACCGTTGGCAGCAGAGCCCTGGTGGTGAGTGAACCCCTCCTCCTTCTCCCCCCTCCTCCTTCTCCCCCACTCCCCCCTCCTCCTTCTCCCCCACTCCCCCCTCCTCCTTCTCCCCCCGCCTCCTTCTCCCCCAGCCTCCTTCTCCCCCTCCTCCTTCTCCCCCCTCCTCCTTCTCCTCCCCCCTCCTCCTCCTTCTCCCCCTCCTCCTTCTCCCCCCTCCTCCTCCTTCTCCCCCCTTCCTCCTTCTCCCCCCCTCCTCCCCCCCTCCTTCTCCCCCCCATCCTCCTTCTCCCCCCCCTTGGTAGCAGTGATTAAAAGGGTAGGAGAATACATGGGCAGGGCAAAGGAGGTGGAGCCAAGGGGTGGGGAGCCAAGGGGGCAGCACCAATTTAGGGAGTCAAAAATCCTTGCACAGGCCCTGGTGGTGCAGTAATGCATAGTCACCTTGCAACATTATCAAACAGCACAGCATGGCTGCATAGTCCTCTTTTCGGCATTGTGCCTCTTTGGGGGTTAATTCACACCAAAACAGGGTGTAGAAAAGGCACTAGACGTGCAATTTGTTTAGTTTTTTTTTTGGTTATTCAGATGTATCTGAGTTTCCAAACTAAATAGTAACAAATTTAGTTGAAATTTGTTTAATTTTGTTTCATATATTTATTTCTAACAAATCCCAAATTTTCAAAAAACGTTCAACTGATCTGAGTAATTTGTAAAGAATAGCTGGTTGTTATGGAGTGGGCCAGGAAGCCGGCCACTGCATCCTTAACAACCAATAGCTCATCAGCTGTCACTAGGCTTCCCTGCTAACAGATGATTGTAAACAAAAGAATGACAGCAATGAAAAATGCAGACAAATCCATACCCGACTCCAACCATGCAGAACAGCAGGCTGAGAAATACCAAGCCACATGTCCTCAACATGGTGGATGGGGTGCTTTGGGGCAGGGGGCCTCTCTCATCAGGTTACCCCACCCCCTTGTTACATCATCGACTGGGGCATGCTGGGTTGATGATGTCACAAGGAGTGGGGTCGCCCAGTGACATTGCTGGGTGGTCCTGCCCCTTAGATTTTTAAAAACAGTTTTTTTTTCTATTTTCGTGTCGGCAGTGGCGGTGACGGCAGACATTGAGATTGACTAAGGATCTACACCGGGGGACATTTTTTTTTTTTTAAATAAAGGACTTGTCAAATACTTTTATTGTGCTTTTATTTACTTTTTACACGTTTTTGGCGAATGAGTAGGGGTCCTTAAAGGGGGCTTCCACATCCCTATAAGCCCGCAACCACCCGGCAGGATTTTGGGGAAGAGGCCTTTTTCCCCCCTGCCCCAAATCACCCCTCCATGTTAAGGGCATGTGGCCTGGTATGGTTCAGGGGGGGGGGGTGCTTTCTCGTCCCCCCCTCTTTCTGACCTGCCGAGCTGCATGCTAACATAAGTGTCTGCAATGGATTTGGGGGGGGGGGGGGACGCCATGCTGTTTTTTCTGCATTTTTCATTGCCGGCTATCTTTTGCTTACATTCATTCTTCATTCATACATTCATCTGTCAGCGGGGAAGCCTGTTGGCAGCTGTTGATTCATTGGTTGTTAAGGACGCGGTGGCCAGATTCCCAGCCGCTCCTTAACAACCAGCTATTCTTTACACAGAATTTGAATCGGTCAATCAATTCAAATCGTTCTGAAAATTTGGAATTAATTAGAAAATTAATTAAATGATTAATATATTAATATAATAAAATTAAATATAACGAAACTAAACTTAACCACTTGCCGACCGCCGCACGACTATCTACGTCGGCGGTCAGCCCCTCACAGGCAAACTAACGTAGGGCTACGTTGCTTGCTTGTGAGGGTCTAGGGAGCGAGCGCGCGCCCCCGGGGGCGCGCTCCCGCTCCCGCGTGGTCACGGACCCCCCCGCGCGTGTGACCAGCGGACCCGATGTCCGCCGGTCACTCGGCGATCGGCGGGGGAGAGGGAGAATGTCAGGCAGCTTGTGTAAACAAACTGCCTGTCATTCTCCTCGCTGCATAGACACTGATAAAACGGATCTGGTATGTAGATCCGTTGATCAGTGTCCTTACAGCTAGAGCCACAGCCAATCACAGTAGAAACCACGCCCCTAGGGACACACACAGCCCCTCCCTTCCAAATAAAGTTAACCCCTTCACTACCAGTGTATTTTTACAGTAACAGTGCATATGTATAGCACTGATTACTGTAGAAATGTCACTGGTAACCCCAAAAGTGTCAAAAATGTCAGTCAAGGGTCCGATCTGTCCGCCGCAATGTCGCAGTACCGCAAAAAAAATCGCAGATCGCCGCCATTACGCGTTAAAAAAAAAAACAACAAAAATGACAAAAATCTTTCCCTTTGTTAGTAAACGCGATAACTTTAGCGCAAACCAATCAAAATACGCTTTTTGCGATTTTTTTTTACCAAACATAGGTAGCATAAAACAAATTGGCCGAAAATTTTTAAAAATTTTGATTTTTACATTTTTTTTTGGGGGAATTTCATATAAAAAAATGTGAAAAATATTGCTATTTTTGCAAAATTGACGCTCTTTTTTTGTTTATAGCGCGTGATCAAAAAATCGCACAGGTGATCAAATACCACCAAAAGAAAGCTCTGTTTGTGGGAAAAAAAGGACGTCAAATTCGTTTAGGTACAGCGTCGCACGACCGCGCAATTGTGCGTTAAATTCACGCAGTGCCGAATCGCAAAATACCCCCTGGTCGGAATGGGGGTAAAATCTTCCGGGGCTTAAGTGGTTAACTAAATTAGTAACATAATGAATCTATCCAAACCTAAATGAACTTTTCTTTTCTGCACATGTCTAAAAGGTTAGACTGCTCATGAACATCAATTTTAATGTCTTGTCACAGAGTCTCAATTGGATTGAGGTCTGGGCTTTTCTTCGATTGAGCGTATCAGTGTAGCCAGTGTGGCTATATGTTTAGGGTCATTGTCCTAGTGGAAGGTGAACTTCCACCTTGGTCTTGATCTCAGGACACCAGGTTCTCTTCAAGACTGTGAAGATTCCACCCACCAAAGAGGTAAGTATGCAGGGGAGGGCTGGCAGCCTTAGGTCTGGGGGGCAAGTCTAGTCAAGTGGCCCTTTGAACCATCGAATCAGCCTACCATCCATGCCCACCTGGTTTCGGACTTGCAGCTGTATACAGTGTCTGGCCCCTACAATAATCCAGCCCTGGCCTGAGTGAGGCCTTTTTACCAGTTTTTACCACTTTTCAGAGTGGCCTGGGGGGCAATTGCCACTCTGCCCCCCTTGCCAGTCCTCCCCTGTAAGTATGATGCTTCTTTTACAGGGTTGTTCTTTTAATTTTTTTCACATAGTGACAGGGTTGCTTTAAGTGAATTTACAGTTTGAAGATCTACTGTTACATTTCAGTACAACTGTTTGATTTAAGAAGCAAACCTGTAGCTTGAACTGCCTCTAGGCTCCAAACAGATGTTTTCTAATAACTTTATTACCAATTACTAGTGTTGATCTATCTGAGTCCATAAGTTTTCCCGTGACAGGAAGTACTTTGCACTTTAATGACTGCAACAACTTGCTCTGTCTCTAGATCAAATTTAACTTAACTGTTTATTTAAAAAGAGATAAGGTTTTCATTTTGAAGCATATTATATTAAACACATTTTTGTAAAAAAAAAAAAACTTATCCTGAATTCCCCTTCTGATTAAATTCAACAAATAAGCCCAAGCTCGGCCATTTCCTCTAAATATTATAAATGCATGGATAAATAAATACATATCTTTAAGCTTAAGCTATAGAGGCAGTTTTCAACCTCACTCTTAACCGGTTGCCGACTGCGCACAGTATATTTACTGCGGCAGTCAGCCCCGGCCAGGCAGAGTGACGTAGATCTACGTCGCTCGCCTGTCACCGGGTTTTGAGCCAATAGCGGGCGAGCGGGCGCCCGCTGAGGCGCGCGCCCGCCTCGGCTCGTTCACGGAGGAGTGCGGGCGTGTGACCGACGGACCCGATGTCCGCCGGTCACACTACGATCGTCAGTATAGCGGGAGAAAGGCGGAGCGGCTTATGTAAACAAGCCGCCTGTCATTCTCCCCTGTGTAAAAATGAAGATCAGACGGTTCTACTATGTAGGACCATTGATCTCTGTTTTTACACTAGTAGCCATGTCCCACTACAGTTAGAATCACGCCCCTAGGACACACTTAACCCCTCCCTGTCCAATACAGTTAACCCCTTCCCTGCCAGTGTCATTTTTACAGTAACAGTGCACATGTATAGCACTGATTACTGCAGTAATGTCACCGGTACCCCCAATGTCAGTCAAGGGTCCGATCTGTCCGCCGCAATGTCGCAGTACCGCAAAAAAAATCGCAGATCGCCGCCATTACTCGTTAAAAAAAAAACGCCAAAAATGACAAAAATCTTTCCATTTGTTAGTAAACGCGATAACTTTTGCGCAAACCAATCAAAATACGCTTTTTGCGATTTTTTTTTACCAAACATATGTAGCATAAAACAAATTGACCGAAAATGTTAAAAAGTTTTGATTTTTACATTTTTTTTGGGGGGGGATTTCATATAAAAAAATGTGAAAAATATTGTTATTTTTGCAAAATTTACGCTCCTTTTTTGTTTATAGCGCATGATCAAAAATTGCACAGGTGATCAAATACCACCAAAAGAAAGCTCTGTTTGTGGGAAAAAAATGACGTGAAATTCGTTTAGGTACAGCGTCGCACAACCGCGCAATTGTCCGTTAAAGTCACGCAGTAAAAAGTCGCAAAAATCCCCCTGGTCAGGAAGGAGGTAAAATCTTCCGGGGCTTAAGTGGTTAAAGACATATTCCAACTTATGAAATAAAGGAGTTCACATATGACAGGAGTCGGTGGGACGAAGAACCCTGCAATTTGTGTACTCTGACCATGCCGGACAGCTTGGTCTGTTATAGAAAGCTTATGGCCTCATTCACACTTTGGCGTAGCAGCAACAAGTATTCCCACTCACCATCATTTTGACACACATCAAATTTGCACGCAATTTCGTGTCGCGTAGGGCCAGCCTATTGAATGGGCTGCCCTATGTTAGTTTGTCTCCCGAAAAAATATCCTGCTCCAATTGCAATGGCAGAATCACATCACATTTGGGATGCCATTAACCACTTGCTGACCAGCCGCCGTAGTTTTACTCTGTCGGCTCTGTCCCGTGAAACTACATACCTGTACTTCGCTTTGTGAGACCGCTAGTGGGGGTGCGCAGCCGGAGGCGCGGGCATGCGCCGATTGGCTACAGGGGGAGTGAATCAGCGGGTCCGGCGGCCGCAATGTCCGCCGGGCACCCGCCATCGCTCCCCTTTAAGACACAGTGGCGGTCTGCCGTTGTAAACATGGCAGACTCCTGTTCTGTCAGCAATGAACACAGGGCTCCTGTGATCCTGCTATTTAGGAACACGGGTCTCTGTGTTATTGCAGCAAGCCAATCCCCCAGACAGTTAGAAAGCAACCCCTAGGGACCCATTTAACCCTTTGATTGCCCCTGGTGTTAACCCCTTCCCTGCCAGTGTCATTAGTGCAGTAACAGTGCATATTTTTAGCACTGATTACTGTAGTAATGTCACTGGTCCTCCAAAAATGTAAAAAAATGTCAGTTAGGGGTCCGATCTGTCCGCCGCAATGTCGCAGTCCTGCTAAAAATCGCTGATCGCCGCCATTACTAGTAAAATAATAAAAGTAAACATGGCATACATCTTTCCCCTAGTTTGCAGACACAAAAACTTTTGTGTAAACCAATCAATATACACTCATTGGGATTTCTTTTACCAAAAATATGTGGCAAAATACATATTGGCCTAAAATGATGAAAAAATTAGATTTTTAATTTTTTTTTTTTATTGGAAATATTATACAACAGAAGGTAAACAAATATTGTTTTTTTTTTTTCAGAATTGTCGCTCTTTTTTGTTGTTGCGTGTCCTGCTGCGATTGCCATGCGATTTAAGGTTGCTGGCAGAATCGCAGTGATTCTGCCAGCTATCCCAAATTGCGCAGTGTGACTGGAGCCTAAGAATAACTGGCTCAACAGCTATTAGAACTATGCTATGGGGCACTCAGAAAAACAAAAACTGCCATATTAACTACTTCTGGACCGGAACGTTTTCCCCCTTAATGACCAGGCCATTTTTTGTGATTCAAGAATGCGTTACTTTAACTGACAATTGCGTGGTCGTGCGACGCTGTACCCAAATAAAATTGATGTCCTTTTTTCACCACAAATAGAGCTTTCTTTTGGTGGTATTCGATCACCTCTACGATTTTTATTTTTTGCACTAAAAAACCCCCCAAAAAACAGCAACAATATTTTTTACTTTCTGCTATATAACATTCCCAATAAAAAAAAATGAAAACTCAAATTTTTTTGTCATTTTAGGCCAATTTCAATTCTGCAACATATTTTTGGTAAACAAAAAATCACAATAAGTGTATATTGATTGGTTTGCGCAAAAGTTATCGCGTCTACAAACTAGGGGAACGTTTTATGTCATTCTTATTTTTTTACTAGTAATGGTGGCGATCTGCGATTTTTAGCGGGACTGCAACATCGCAGCGGACAGATGGGACACCTGACATTTTTTACACTTTTGGGGGGGGGACCAGTGACATTACTACAGTAATCAGTGCTAAACATATGCACTGTTACTGTAATAATGACACTGACAGGGAAGGGGTTAACACCTGGGGAGATCAAAGGGTTAAATGTGTCCCTAGGGGGTGCTTTCTAACTGTGTGGGGGATGGGCTTATGGAATGAACACAGGGACCTGTGTTCCTAAATAGCAGGATCACAGGACCCCTGTGTTCATTGCTGACAAAATAGGAGTCTGCTGTGTTTACAACGGCAAACCGGCGCTCTGTCTCCACAGGGAGCAATCGCGGGTGCCCGGCAGCAATCGAGGCCCCCGAACCTGCATATCAGCCTCCCCTGTGGCCTGCGCCTCCACTCGCGGTCCTGCATAACGACGTTATCTTGTTTGCAACCCGGGGACCACCTGTATATGGTTTGTCCCAACCTTGTATCTGTCACTTTTGCTGGACAGCATGTCTGCATGTAAATTTATTATAGATAAAGGCATGTGAAACAGAAAAATAATTCATATGCTGAATACTATTATTACAGGTATTAAAACAGAACTAAACTAAATCTAAGCACCACAAACTTAACGCTATTTAATTCACTTTTAATATTCAAAGCAAACCCACCCATCCATCCATGTCTCCATGCTTTATTTTGCTGAGAAATCACGTTGGAAAACACTCCCCGAGCAGTTGTAGCTGCGGCCATCCTGAGTGCGGGCAGATGGTTCACGTGGCATTTACTTCCTGGGATCCATCTGTCCCTGGCTCAGGCATGCAGTCAGGAGGGTGTGCTTAGCTGAGAAAGCCCCTCCTCCCCTCCTCCAGATGAAAGAAAAAAAAATGATCATGAAGACTCCTGAGATGTATGACATCATTTTGGCTTAGGCCTAAAACCAGGAAGTAACTAAAGAAATGTAAAAAAAAGTTTAAAACAAATAAACTTAATATGGCTTCTTATCTATGTACTAATGTTAGCCGCATTAAAGATAAAAATAGTTAACGTTGATTGAGAGAGTTTAATTCCATTTTACCCACATGCAGTTACCGGAATACCAGGTATTTTTCAATGTAGTGGTCCTTTAACCACTTGCCGACTGCCTAACGCCGATTTACGTCGGCAGTCAGCCCCTCACAGGCAAAGCGACGTAGGTCTACGTCGCTAGCCTGTGAGGCTCCAAGGAGCGAGCGCGCGCTGCCTGAGGCGCGCTCCCACTCCCGCTCGCTCACGGACCCCCCCCGCGCGTGTGCCCGATGTACCCGATGTCCGCCGGGCACTCGCGATTGTCTGTTACAGTGGGAGAAAGGCAGGCGGCTAATGTAAACAAGCCGCCTGTCATTCTCTCCTGTGTAAGAATGGAGATCATACGGTTCTGCTATGTAGGACCGTTGATCACTGTTCCTACAGCTCAAGCCACATCCAATCACAGTTAGAATCACGCCCCTAGGGACACACTTAACCCCTCCCTCTCAAAAAAATTTAATCCCTTCACTGCCAGTGTCATTTTTACAGTAACAGTGCATATGTATAGCACTGATTACTGTATGTCACTGGTAACCTCAAAAGTGTCAAAAATGTTAGTCAGGGGTCAGATCAGTCCGCCGCAATCCCGCAAAAAAAAAAAATCGCAGATCGCCGCCATTACTAGTTAAAAAAAAAAAAACAACAAAAATGACAAAAATCTTTCCCTTAGTTAGTAAACGCAATAACTTTTGTGCAAACCAATCAAAATACGCTTTTTGCGATTTTTTTTACCAAACATAGGTAGCATAAAACAAATTGGCCTAAAATGTTAAAAAATTTAGATTTTTACATTTTTTTGGGGGGGAATTTCATATAAAAAATTTGAAAAATATTGTTATTTTTGCAAAATTGTCGCTCTTTTTTTGTTTATAGCGCGTGATCAAAAAATCGCACAGGTGATCAAATACCACCAAAAGAAAGCTCTGTTTGTGGGAAAAAAAGGACGTCAAATGCGTTTAGGTATATTGTCACACGACCGCGCAATTGTCCGTTAAAGTCACGCAGTGCCGAATCGCAAAATAGGCCCTGGTCAGGAAGGGGGTAAAATCTTCCGGGGCTTAAGTGGTTAAACTTTTAAACGCCTTAAACCGATGAAATATGTTCTTGCAAATCTCTTTCCAATCAACTTCCAGATTATTGGAGGAAAAGCTCAAATTGACTCAGCAGGTAATAACAAATCATAATTTGTGGATTTAAAGAATAAGGTCTTTGGCCTTTGGTTAAACAATTGGCAGAGGGAGGCAGGAAGTATAAATCAGGTCTTGGAAACACAGCTTTCCAGTGAATCATTAAGGCCCCTTTCAGATGTTCCATTGCGTTCCCAATTACGATTCTGAAAGTGCGATTTATAAGCATTTCGTGTGTCGCTTATAGGGCTGCCCTCTGCCCTGTGCGCGTTTGTTGCCCAAAAGAAGCTTCTGCTCCTTTTTGAGTGACACGTTTTGTGTGATATTTAACCACTTAAGCCCCGGAAGATTTTACCCCCTTCCTGACCAGGGGGTATTTTGTGATTCGGCACTGCGTGACTTTAACGGACAATTGCGCGGTCGTGCGACGCTGTACCCAAACGAATTTGACGTCCTTTTTTTCCCACAAACAGAGCTTTCTTTTGGTGGTATTTGATCACCTGTGCGATTTTTTGATCATGCGCTATAAACAAAAAAAGAGCGTCAATTTTGCAAAAATAACAATATTTTTCACATTTTTTTATATGAAATTCCCCCCCCAAAAAAAGTAAAAATCAAAGTTTTTTAACATTTTCAGCCAATTTGTTTTATGCTACATATGTTTGGTAAAAAAAATTGCAAAAAGCGTATTTTGATTGGTTTGCGCAAAAGTTATCGCGTTTACTAAAAAAAGATTTTTGTCATTTTTGTTGTTTTTTTTAAACGCGTAATGGCGGCGATCTGCGATTTTTTTTGCGGTACTGCGACATTGCGGCGGACAGATCGGACCCTTGACTGACATTTTTGACACTTTTGGGGTTACCAGTGACATTTCTACAGTAATCAGTGCTATACATATGCACTGTTACTGTAAAATTACACTGGCAGTGAAGGGGTTAACTTTATTTGAGAGGGAGGGGCTATGTGTGTCCCTAGGGGCGTGATTCTAACTGTGATTGGCTGTGGCTTGAGATGTATGAACAGTGATCAACAGTTCTACATAGTAGAACTGTATGATCATTATTCATACACCGGGGACAATGACAGGCGGCTTGTTTACAACAGCCGCCTGCCTTTCTCCCTCTCCCCCGACGATCGCCGAGTCACACGCGCAGAGGGGTCCGTGACCACTCGGGAGCGGGAGCGCTCCTCCGGCAGCGCGCGCTCGCTCCCTAGACCCTCACAGGCTAGCGACGTAGACCTACGTCACTCTGCCTGTGAGGGGCTGACCGCCGCAGTAAATAGTCGTGCGGCGGTCGGCAAGTGGTTAAATGTGCATTTTGCCGCTATTGCCATGTGATTCTATTGCGCAACAATCACATCAGAATTGCACTGCATTTGGGTTGCCGTTAAGGATAATGGCACCGAACTGGGTGGATACAAATCAATGATTTAAAAAAAAAAATAAAAAATTGATTTAACCACTTTACCACCGGAGGATTTTGCTGTCTTACGTCTGGGCCACTTTTTGCAATTCGGCACTGTGCGAATTTAACTGCCAATTGCGCGGTCATGCAACGCCGTACCCAAACTAAATTTACGTCCTTTTTTTCCCACAAATAGAGCTTTCATTTGGTGGTATTTGATCACCCGTGCGATTTTTACTTTTTGCGCTATAAACAAAAAAAGAGCAACAATTTTGAAAAAATAACAATATTTTTCACATTTTTTTTATATGAAATTCCCCCCCCAAAAAATGTAAAAATCAAATTTTTTTTATCATTTTAGGCCAATTTGTTTTCTGCTACATATTTTTGGTAAAAAAAATCGCAATAAGCATATTTTGATTGGTTTGCGCAAAAGTTATTGTGTTTACTAACTAAGGGAAAGATTTCTGTAGTTTTTGTTGTGTTTTTTTTTTTTTAACGAATAATGGCGGCGATCTGCGATTTTTTTTGCGGGACTGCGACATTGCGGCGGACATATGGGACACCTAACTGTCATTTTTTACACTTTTGAGGGGACCAGTGACATTACTACAGTAATCAGTGCTAAACATATGCACTGTTACTGTAATAATGACACTGGCAGGGAAGGGGTTAACACCTGGGGCGATCAAAGGGTTAAATGTGTCCCTAGGGGGTGCTTTCTAACTGTGTGGGGGGGGGGGGCGGCGCCGAGAGAGGGGAATGTCTGGCGACGTAGGTCTACCTAATTTTATCAAATTTATTTCAATAAAATGTTTTTGGAGTAAAAATCTATCTAAAGAAAGTTTTCTATTTAAGATACAGTAGTATTTTAGGTTATACAGAATGAAATGGAGCTTGGTTTTGTAGCATGAGGCTGTATATTCTGCAATATTTACATTTTTGGTAAACTCATTCAATGAGTCCAAGCTCTGCAAGCGGAGATAACATGCACTGCATTGATGCATTCACACAGTTTCACAGTAACCATGAGATAAAACAAGTTTTAGGAATATTCCTTTGACTAATTGTTTTACAAATCTGTGTACACTACAAACTGTATGATTGAATTTGTTCTGATATCGCTGTTTTACTAACCTGACAGCTTATTATTCTTAATAGGAAACCTTAATTTTGTTTGCAAATATTAAAGATTCTAACTACCAGCAAAAATAAGTCCATAGGGCTCTTTCACACGGGCGATCCGATCCGCCTGTCAGTTTTTTAGGCGGATCTGATCGGATCCTCCATGCAGCTCTATGGGGCAGCGGATGTCAGCGGAGACACCTCCGCTAACACCCACTGCCATCCGTATCCGATCTTGTCTGTGAAATCTGGACGGATGGAAACCCTATATTTCCATCCGTTCAAGGATCAGATCGGATCGGATGAGAGCGGACAGGCGGGCCGCTCTCATCCGATCCCCCATAGAGAGCAGCGGGAGCTGTGGCACCTCCCTCTCCGCACTGCAGGCGGAGACTGAGCTGTCATCCGCCGGCTCAGCGGGGATCGGCGGATCGATCCCCGCTGAGCAGCGCGGATCCGCCTACGGAGGCGGACCGTGTGAAAGAGCCCTTACAGTTAAGAGCACCTGTCATTTCAGATCCATCATGGCAGCACCTGTTAGCGGACATCCACTCACCTGCTGCCGCCACGTTTTTCACCTTGTTGTGTCACTGCCGCATCACCAACTGTTTCATTAAAGTAAATAGGACTGTCAGTGAGTCAACAGCAGGTCAGAGGAGGAAATTACATTTGCTCTTTAAAAATTGTGATTTAAATCGACTTGATTTAACCACTACTGGACTGGAAGGATTTGCCCCCTTAATGACCAGGCCATATTTTGTGATTCGGCACTGCGTTATTTTAACGGACAATTGCGCGGGCGTGCAACGCTGTACCTAAATAAAATTGAATTCAAATTTATTTTTTTGCGCTATAAACAAAAAAGAGCGCCAATTCTGAAAAAAAAGAAATATTAATATTTTTCACATTCTGCTATGTAATATTCCCCCCAAAAAATTTAAAAATCAAAATTTTTAACATTTTAGGCCAATTTGTTTCCTGCTACATATTTTTAGTAAGATAAAATCGCAATAAGCGTATTTTGATTGGTTTGCACAAAAGTTATCACGTCTACTAACTACGGGAAAGATTTATGTCATTATTTTTTATTTATCTTTTCTTGCTAGTAATGGTGACGATCTGCGATTTTTTGTGGGACTGCGACATTGCGGCGAACAGATCGGACCCCTGACTGACATTTTTGACACTTTTGGGGGGACCAGTGACATTACTACAGTAATCAGTGCTAAAAATATGCACTGCTACTGTAATAATGACACTGGCAGGGAAGGGGTTAACACTGTGGGTGATCAAGGGGTTATATATGTATCTAGAGGCGTGTTTCTAACTGTGGGGGGGGGAGGGGGTGTGGCTTGTGAAATGACCACAGAGACCTGTATTCCTATATAGAAGGATCACAGGAGCTCTGTAATTATTCCAGGGAGAAGAACGGTCAACTGTGTTTACAACAGCTGACCGTCCTTCTCTCTCAGCGGGGAGCGATTGTGGGTGTCAGGCGGCAATCGGAGCCGCCTGCCCAGTGCATTGGCTTCCCTGATGACGAGCGGGGTCGGGAGCCAGCTGGCGGCGCCACGCGTTCGCCCTCTAGCTGCCTGCGCGCAACCGACGTATACCTATGGCGGTTTGCGCAGGAGCGGCTGCCTGCTGCAGTATAACTGCGGCGGGCGGTCGTAAAGTGGTTGAAAATCGTGATTTAAATCGACTTGATTTAAATCAAATCCACCCTGGCACCAAAACACACGTCATGTGTTTTGTTGCAATTTGGAATTGCAAGCAGGATCCTAGCGATTCTGCCCACGATCCAAAATTGCTTAACCACTTGCCGCCCGCCGCCCGACTATATACGGCGGTGGTCAGCGTGCCTGGGAGGGAATGGGGGGCGAGCGCGCTCCCGCCCCCGCTCGTACCCGAAGAAGCCGGCGCGTGTGACCGGCGGACCCGATGTCCGCCAGTCACTCGCGATCGTCGGGTGGAGAGGAAGAAAGGCAGGCGGCTAGTGTAAACAAAGCCGCCTGTCATTCTCCCCTGTGTAAAAGCACTGATCACTCGGTCCTGCTATGTAGGACCGTTGATCTGTGCTGTTACACACAAAGCCACATCCAATCACAGTTAGAATCACGCCCCTAGGGACACACTTAACCCCTCCCTCTCCAATAAAGTTAACCCCTTCCCTCCCAGTGTCATTTTTACAGTAACAGTGCATATGTATAGCACTGATTACTGTAGTAATGTCACTGGTACCCCCAAAAGTGTCAAAAATTTCAGTCAAGGGTCCGATCTGTCCGCCGCAATGTCGCAAAAAAAATCGCAGATCGCCGCCATTACTTGTTAAAAACAAAAACAGCAAAAATTACAAAAATCTTTCCCTTAGTTAGTAAACACAATAACTTTTGTGCAAACCAATCAAAATACGCTTTTTGCGATTTTTTTTTTACCAAACATATGTAGTAGAAAACAAATTGGCCTAAAATGTTCAAAAATTTTGATTTTACATTTTTTTGGGGAAGTTCATATAAAAAAATGTGAAAAATATTGTTATTTTTGCAAAATTGTCGCTCTTTTTTTGTTTATAGCGCATGATCAAAAAATCGCACAGGTGATCAAATACCACCAAAAGAAAGCTCTGTTTGTGGGAAAAAAAGGACATCAATTTCATTTGGATACAGCTTCACATGACCGCGCAATTGTCAGTTAAAGTCACGCAGTGCCGAATCGCAAAATAGGCCCTGGTCAGGAAGGGGGTAAAATCTTCCGGGGCTTAAGTGGTTAATGTGAATGAGGCCTCAAGGCAGCAGTGTTGATTTTTTTTATATGTGTCCAGCCCTATACTTATGTTGTCAAAGCTTGTGACTGGCGTCTAATAGAAATCTATGGCATCAGAATATAAAAACCAAAAACATATCCAAATGTATTTAAATGGATCTGTGATGTGCCAGATGTACCGCAGAATATTACATTACACGGAGGGACACAAACTGTATTTTCTAATGTGATTTGCATGTAAATGAATGACAAGGGAAATGAAATGAGACCAAATGCAAACTTATTGGAAAATGCAAACATTTCAATATGTTTACAACTCTTCTAAAAATGCATGTGTGTACGTACCCAGGGTGCTGTCAGAAGGCTTATTTTTGCACCCCACCTGACTTAAAAGGTACCCCTTTGTCATAATATTACAAATAAAGCCTCCATTGTGTAGACACCCATTTGTAAATGCATGCATAAGCTGAAGAGCCACTTCATGGCACCCAGTGGTGTATTTAGGTTTTGTGCTGCCCTAGGCCTGACTAAGTTTGTGCACCCCCTAATTTAAATATGACCCACCCACCACAGACCACAAGAACAGTATCTGTGCCCATCAGCATAGCCTTATCAGTTCTCATAAGTTCAGCCTCATCAGTGCCGTCTCATTACTGCCCATCAGTGCAGCCTCATCAGTGTGGCCTCATCAGTGGCCATCAGTACAGCCCCATCAGTGGCCACCAGTGTTGCCTATCAGTGCCCATTAGTGCAGTCTATCATACCGGCAGGTAGCAGTGTGACTGCTTTATGGGGGTGCCAGACTGATTTGCCTCCTGGACCCTGCCCTCTGGCCCAATTCGCCCCATAATACTGGCACTGAACTAAAAGAGTTGCGCAAGCCGACGGGGACCCTTTTCGTGTGGGAGCTGGGAGGAGGCTGTTTTTTTTATTGTGGTGTGCAGCTTTTTTGCTGCCCCCCTGCAAAGTGCCGCCCTAGGCCTTGTTGGCCTAGGCCAAGATACATCACTGATGGCACCCCAGTATTATCTGCAGACCTAAAAACTTACTGGCCAGCCTGCAACCAACCGAATTATCCTGTCTAACAGTATAAGTTAATAACAGGGGTTAGGTTTGTACACATTTCCAAATACATGTGTAAGCTGCAGAGCCACTTCATGGCCCCCCAATTTTATCTGCAGTCCTAACTCTAAATTGTGAGAGCCTCCATAGTAGAAGTACATGCATTATAATGGATAGGCAGAGGGCAGGTAAGCCTGGTGGAAGCCCACCCCTCCTTAAAGGCACAGGGGCGCACTGGACACCCAGCATATAGCACAATGGCAGCTACGGTTTCCAGTGGGTCCCCTCACCAGTATTCCAACAGTACAAACAAATAGCCACTGACCCACCTATAACTTGCCTTTGCAGTAAGGAGCACATGGAAGGGCAACACATGTCAAACAAAACCAAAGAAAATTCCCAACTCAACTTACCAACACACCTGCAACCAACTGAATTATCCAGTTTGCCCCTGTGCCTTTTAGGACGGGTGGGCTTCCTCCAGGCTCACCTGCCCTTTGCCTATCCCTTATAATGCATGTGCTTCTACTATGGAGGCTCTCACAATTTAGAGTTAGGACTGCAGATAATATTGCGGGGCATGAAGTGGCTCTGCAGCTTACACATGTATTTAGAAAAGTGTACAAACTAAATCCCTGTTTCTAACTCATACTGTTAGACAGGATAATTTGGTTGGTTGCAGGCTGGCCAGTAAGTTGAGCTGGGAATACTTTTTGGTTTTGTTTGACATTCGTCGGCCTTCCATGAGCTTCTTGCTGCAAAGGCCAGTTATAGGTGGGGGCAGTGGCCATTTGTTTCTATTGTACGTTTACCTGCTATTTTTTTTTAAACTGGTGACAGGGTTTATATAAAGAAGACCTGTACTGTGGAAACTTTGCCCACAAAAGACAAGCAGAGGACAAATGACTTGCCACCAGGGTGGATAGTGGTAAGCTCTAGCTCAGGAATGCTCAGATCCTAGTCCTGGTCCAATCATCAGTGGCATTTCCAGCATAGCATGTATACAATGAGTGTGTGTATGTAACGCTTCTGCGTTTCTTATATGGTGTGGATTTTCAGCTGCAGAAATAGTTCCACGTCAGTAGTCATGTAAGAGATATGCTGAGATACCATTCCCAACCTCAATGACTCATCATGTGTGGAAGGTCTTATTTCAGCCAGTAAATACACACAATTAGCAAGCTGGTTCCTAGAGTGACTTTATGTATGTGGTAACACAATGATGAAGGTTGAGGGATAGGTTGAGTGGAGGTGGTAGGTGATAGACACTTGAAGGTGAGACAGTAGCAGATGGATGCAGGAAGGTTTAGCAATGTTGTATGATAGCAGATGATAGAATAGCAGGTGGACATACAAAAGAGATCAACCCAGTGCAGAAAAGTAGCAGTAGTCTCAAGAGCTAGCAATCTAGTTATGCAGATGTGATAAACAGTCTTTACTATGCAGAGCTAGATAGTGTAAGCTTAGTATAAGTTTATAGAGAATTCCCCTGCGGGGTACTTAGCACTATTAGCGATACAGCCGAAGGGTGGTTCAGGAGAGGCGGATGATCCAGTAGCGGGATACAGGGATCAGCGCAGCGAGGTTCCGTCAGCGAAGTAAGCTTGCAAGCATGGAAGCTTCAAGCAAGGTTAGCATCCAGGTAAGGGTGTTTGAACGAACACATGTGAGTGAGAGCCGGTGATCTAAATAGCCATCCAGTCCGGCGCTGAGTGATGACAGCATCAGTCTTAAAGGGAAACACACCTATATGTGTTTCATCTATCTAGGTAGATGGAAATCACCCGGAAATAATGTGATAGGAGGCACTGAGAGTGCCAGAACCTTACAGTACCCCCCCGTAAGGCCGGCTCCGGAAGGCCTCTAAGGCTGGTTGTCGATATAAGAATCGGAAAAGACTGGTTGCCGATACGAGAATCGGATAACACTGGTTGCCGATACGAGAATCGGATAATACTGGTTGCCGATACGAGAATCGGATAAGACTGGTTGCCGATACGAGAATCGGATAAGACTGGTTGCCGATACGAGAATCGGATAACACTGGTTGCCGATACGAGAATCGGATAAGACTGGTTGCCGATACGAGGATCGGATAAGACTGGTTGCCGATGCGAGAATCCGATAAGACTGGTTGCCGATACGAGAATCGGATAAGACTGGTTGCCGATACGAGAATCGGATAAGACTGGTTGCCGATACGAGAATCGGATCAGGTTGGTAACCGATGTGAGAATCGGATCACTTGTTGCCGATATGAGAATCGGATCAGGTTGGTAACCGATCTGAGAATCGGATCACTTGTTGCCGATATGAAAATCGGATCAGGTTGGTAACCGATCTGAGAATCGGATCACTTGTTGCCGATATGAAAATCGGATCACTTGTTGTTAGGGTGTCTGCTACATGAACCCCTCACTAGAATCGGACGCATAACCATCCGAAGTAATCCTAGTAGTCCTAGCAACCAATGCTTCTTCAAACATCCTCAGATCCTTCCTACATACCACCGTGCCATTAGAAGCGCGTACGCAGTCAGGTGCAAGAATCTCAATATTTTCATTGGAAGCTAAAAATGTGCTTGCAAAAATAGGAGTATCCTCAGGAGGTGGTACAGGAGGTTTTTTAGAACGTGGTATCAAGTTCACTGGAGTTAAAGGAATATCTATTCCAATATTTGTTAATTTCTGGGTGTCCTTCTCTGATATAGAACGGGGACAGGGCTGGCAACAGCCTTGATAATTTCCAGGCTGTTTTTCAGGGAAGACCCTTCGGATTCGCCTGGCCTCCATTGGGAGAGCCTTAGGCCTAAGGGGTCTGGTTGGGCAGAATGTAATGAAATGTCCCCCTTCACCACAATAAAAACAAAGGCCACAGATTCTCCTGTGATCTCTTTTTTCTTGTAAGGACAACCTAGTATGTATGGCACCAATCTCCATAGGCTCCTCATCCATCTCTGTAGGATCAGGGTCCAAATGGGATGTGTCAGAGTGACAAGGCTGACTGTTTAAGGCAGGCTTGGACCATGACCAGGCAGGATCACCATTTTTACTAGGTTTCCTTTTTTCCCTAGGTAGCCGGGGTCTGTGGTTACCTGGAGCGGGTTTAGAAGTGGGGTCAATGGCCGAAATCCGAGAAGAACTGGATAATGGCATTCCCATCTTTTCAGACTTCCTTTCTCGTAGTCTTCTATCTATGGTGATACTGAGTTGTATCAATGCATCCAGGGTTTTTGGCAGATCCGCTCGGGCGAGCTCGTCTTTAACGGCTTCTGATAGGCCAAGCCTAAATTGGGTTTTCAGAGATGCATCATTCCATTCTGAATCAAGGGTCCATCTCTTGAATTCTGCGACAAAGTCTTCCACAGGTCTCCCACCTTGGTTCAAGGATCTTAATTGAAAATCGGCAGTACTCTGCCTATTGGGATCATCATATAGGCTAGTAAGTTCTGCTAGAAACAAGGCATAGGAGCTGAGAAGCTGGTCGTTTTTCTCAAAAAGAGAGTCTGCCCAGGCCCGAGGATCGCCTGTTAGGTAAGAAATAATAGTACAAACCTTAATATGATCAGTAAGGTAGGTACGGGGTCTTAACAAGAAAAGTAACTCACATGCGTTTTTAAATTCGCAAAATTTTTTGCGATCGCCTGTAAATACCAAAGGGGGATTTATCTTGGGTTCAGGGGACTGAGCAGAGGTAAGTTGTGTCAGTCTAATTACCTGCTGCGACAGAGCCTGATTGTCTTCTTTTAATTCAGCAAGTGCGTGTATTAACGCAGTTACTTGCTGTTTTAATTGTGTCACCTGAGTGGTTATTTCTGCTGAATCCATTTGTGGGTTCGTTCAATCTGTAACGCTTCTGCGTTTCTTATATGGTGTGGATTTTCAGCTGCAGAAATAGTTCCACGTCAGTAGTCATGTAAGAGATATGCTGAGATACCATTCCCAACCTCAATGACTCATCATGTGTGGAAGGTCTTATTTCAGCCAGTAAATACACACAATTAGCAAGCTGGTTCCTAGAGTGACTTTATGTATGTGGTAACACAATGATGAAGGTTGAGGGATAGGTTGAGTGGAGGTGGTAGGTGATAGACACTTGAAGGTGAGACAGTAGCAGATGGATGCAGGAAGGTTTAGCAATGTTGTATGATAGCAGATGATAGAATAGCAGGTGGACATACAAAAGAGATCAACCCAGTGCAGAAAAGTAGCAGTAGTCTCAAGAGCTAGCAATCTAGTTATGCAGATGTGATAAACAGTCTTTACTATGCAGAGCTAGATAGTGTAAGCTTAGTATAAGTTTATAGAGAATTCCCCTGCGGGGTACTTAGCACTATTATCGATACAGCCGAAGGGTGGTTCAGGAGAGGCGGATGATCCAGTAGCGGGATACAGGGATCAGCGCAGCGAGGTTCCGTCAGCGAAGTAAGCTTGCAAGCATGGAAGCTTCAAGCAAGGTTAGCATCCAGGTAAGGATGTTTGAACGAACACATGTGAGTGAGAGCCGGTGATCTAAATAGCCATCCAGTCCGGTGCTGAGTGATGACAGCATCAGTCTTAAAGGGAAACACACCTATATGTGTTTCA
The DNA here is from genome assembly GCF_965119305.1 of Pelophylax lessonae. Taxonomy (NCBI): domain Eukaryota; kingdom Metazoa; phylum Chordata; class Amphibia; order Anura; family Ranidae; genus Pelophylax; species Pelophylax lessonae. Next base: position 282,677,315 of record NC_138773.1, read on the forward strand.
TCTATCTAGGTAGATGGAAATCACCCGGAAATAATGTGATAGGAGGCACTGAGAGTGCCAGAACCTTACAGTGTACAGTACTCACAATGTTCCAGGACAGCTACACACCTTCTAGCCTCCACCAGACACTCTTCAGTGAGTTCCCCAGACCAGATCCTTAGGTGAAACTGCTGAGTTAGCTCCAAAGTTAATTAGGAATAGGTCCCCCCCAGCACTGCCATTGCTGGGACATTGATGAACATCAACAGACTCCAGCAGAACTTCCTCAAAGGGGCAGCAGCCCCTTAGGCTGGATGTCGGGATCAGGGGTCAGGCTCCAAGGCACTGGAACTTCTCCAGCAGGACAAGAACCCAGCTGCTCCCCACCCCAGATTATTTATGCCTCTGCCCCAGCCACCTACTGGCATGCGTCCTCAGGGATTGGCTGCAGCACAATAAATATTCAAGCTGCCCATTTGACTTTCCCAGCCCTCTATGTTCTGGAATCCTCCCATATGCATAGGGAAGAAGCAAATCAAACCTGCAGCCTGTGAGATCTAGAACAGCCCAGAGAGATCAATAGCTGCTCTAATTATTACAAAGGAGCCAAAAATATTCAGGTTTACCTTTCATCCGAGCAACCTACCTAGGAGGGTGCTATATCGAGTAGGAATCTGGCTGTACTGCTGCTGCCCTCGACTGTTTGCACACAGTATGTGCATGGGGTACAGCTTCTCCATTGGCTGGCAGAGAAGCTAATCACTTATGTGAATAGGCCAAAAGTTCTGGAAAGTAAGGCCTCTTTCACAAGGGCGTGCCTATGCGTACTGACACAGGCGCTGGTGCCAATTTAACAGCCAGGCTGGTGGCTGTCCCTGAATGCACACATTGGGGAACATGTCCCCGGACAGGTGTCAGATTGGGACCAGCAGCTGTCTCAGTGCAGCCACTGAGCTCCAGTAGACATGAATGGGACTACCGGCATGCAGATGCACAGAACACCTGTGGATCCAGCGTGGGTGAAGGTGGACCTTCGCACGGGTGCATGTATAGGTACAGGTTTGTGAATGAGGCCTTAGATTAAGGCTAGGTCCACAAATGTCCGGCTGCAGTTTACAGTCCGGAGTCCATGCGGTTTTGTTCACCGGCTCAGGTGCGATTCAAGTAAAAATTTGCACCTAAACTGGACCCAAAATCGCACAGGACCCTTTTCAGAAATGGGCCGCGGCCGTCCCGGACATGTGTGAACCTGACTCCATTGAAAGCTTGTCCAATTCACATGTTATAAAAATCGGATGCGATTAAAAACGCATCCGATTCGCATATATGTGAACCAAGCCTTAAAATGCAAGATGGGCCAACGTTGAGACCACATTCAGGTTATTTTTTATTGCACAGGAATATCAGTCTTTTTTTCTTTTCTTGGAATGCTAGTCTCATTATCGAAAACCGATGGTTACTAAAATTCTGAAAATTCCCGTACGAAATACAACTTCTGAAATGATGTATTTTATTGTAATGTACTCTTTTGTTTCTAAGCATGCATGGTCTTGGTCACACAATTATTTTCATACAAATACTATATTAATTAGGTGAAAACTGTTCGTTCTGTTATCGTACGAGAACAATTTTCGTGCTTGTCCCTTTGGGTATTTTTGCATAAATTGTTCTTGAAAGCTGTGCATCAATCAGATTATCGAATGATCGTTCTACATAGTGTTACATTTCTATTACATTAGTCTGCTGGTGGGGGGGGGGGGGGGGGGATGAGCTGGGACCAAGCTGCTTAACTGCAGTAGAGAAAAAGTCTCCAACAGGCTATGCTGTCTGTCAGGGGTACCTGGATCATAAAACTGAACAAAATTACAAACATTTTGACAAGTTAAAGTTTTGCAAATATCTTTTTAAACCATGTATTTAGCTGCCTAGAGTCCAGCCCTAACACAAAGCGTTTCTTCCCATGCAATAAATTGGATTTGTCATGGCTAAACGGGGACATTTTTCAATAAAAGTTATAAAAAAAAAAGCAGCACGTGTTTATTTCTGGAAAATCTTTAGAAGCTGTTTAATGAGCTTCAGGTGTTTCAAATTCTTCAGGCTCTCCCAGCTATTCTGTTCTGATGAAATACTCTTCCTGTTTTTAATCAAGAAGTTTCTGTAGAAAAGTAGAAGGGCCTGAAATAGTTGAAAGCGAGCAAAATGTGCATCATCTCTTTATAAACAGCTGAGAATAGAGTAATAGGAGACACATTTCATTCTTGGTAAACGTTCCATTGTTCTCCATTGAAATGTCAATCCCTGCTGAAGCTACGCTCTCATTTTTCTTTACAAAGATTGTGAAAGAACAAAGAAAGATGCCATCAAGTGAACCTACATTCAGGATCCGTTCACATTAGGTGATCTGGAATCATGGGCAGAATCACCGCAATTCTGCCTGGAATTCCGAATCGTTGCAAAATATGTGACACATGTTTTGTTGCCATAATTCTTAAGACTAGGTTCACATCCTTGCATAAGCGGTTGATGAGTTTTTGCGGTGTGTTTTCCAACATGTTGATGTTACTAGGAGGAAATGTCTGCTGCCATGCAGTAAAATGCACCATGTATTTTGATGCATTTCCATTAAATTGTTACTAAACCCAAAAAAGTAAAATCAGTCTGTATATGCAGTAAAGCATGCTTGTTATACTTACTGTGGAGCCTAAAGCCCCGTACACACGTACTGATCGTCGGCCGAATGATCGGCCGTCTTTTGTCCAGGGCTGTCGTGTCTGTTGAAAACTGCAAAAGACCGCACACGAATTTTGTCGGCCAACAACAGCAGACTGCAGAAGTGATGTCATGTGATGGTTAACTTTCCTTGTCTTTTTTCTTTTCTGAGCATGCCCAGTCTTGCTAATCTGCTGTCTGTCGGCTGAAATCTGTACTGACTGGCGAACAATCGGCCGTTCTGGTGTTGGCCAACAAAAATTTTAATGCCTGCATGACAGATTCTGTTCGGCCGAAAATGCGCTGTCGGCTGTCGGAAGCATCATACTAACAAGCCTACAATTGGCCGAGCGGTCGTCGGCCGAATATTTACGGCCGACAATTGGTACGTGTGTACGGGGCTTTAGGGGTTTAAGCTGCACACTGTATAAAAAAGCTGTTTGATCCTGTCTTTTCTGATCCTCTCCTTCTTTTACTGTCCCCAATCCATTTCCTGATAGTACAGAGCCTTGGAGGCACTCTGCACATGCTCAGTTTGTGTATTGCTAAAGAGTTTTTTTTTTTTTCTTTTGGGAGGGTGCATGTGATCGGTACAGGGCCAATCAGCAGTGTCCATACAGGGGGTCAGGAGTCATGCAACCTTATAGGACAGTCAGACAAGAATGAAAACGCTTCCTACAAGCTTTAACCAGTGCTCGTCTAGACAGATAGAATTTACAAGACTGCTATATACTGCTGATGAGAAAAGGTATTTAGCAGTTTATATTTACATGTCCTGTGTACTGTGGGAGACCAGATATAGTGAATGCAGACTCCTGGGTTTAGTAACATTTTAAAGTGTAGCACTGTCCCCGTAGGGCTTGCTGTGTGATGACTTCTTGGACCTCCTCTGATTACCTGCACACAATCACTTAGGATACAGTTCACACATTCATCCTTACTCTCAATGGCCTGTTGCTCAATAAACAGTAAAGAGGTTTTTGTTTTTTAGTATTTATTGTGGAACTTGGATGGGAGAAGGGAATAGTGGGATACTCCAACTGGAACCATGTACAGTTGATAAGGACATCTCTCACTTGGCCTCACCAGGTTACTTGTGGAAGCAGTCACGCTGCTTTAACCATACTGCCATATGTATGGAAAGGGTTAAGTCTCCTTGCTCTTTCTCCAGCAACAGACTTGATGAACTACATTATCTTCAGGACACTCTCTAGCATCTCCTTTACTGACATCCATCCACTGACTCTTCTAGCTGAAGGGATGCCCCCCCCCCCGAGGTCAGGCCCCTTGACACAGATCTGTACTCACTGTATGCAGAATCAGATCCTTCAGTGTCCCTCCCAGTGCTGGAGCAGTCAGCTTTACAGGACCTCCGGGTTCAGTTCCTCTAGCTCTCTTAGCCCTCAGGTCAACTACCTGAGGCTGCATGGCACTTCTACAAAGGAGGAGGTAGCCGCCCCCTGCCTCCAGGACCCCACTCTCCAGCTGAAAGACCCTGTGCTCCTGGCATTTATACAGTATCCCAGCATGCTCTAAGGCACTTTCCTCTGCCAATCACCAGGGCTGTACTAAATGCCTATGCACTTATTTATCAGGTTTCCTCCCACTGTCCAATATGCCTCCCTATTGGACCAACGTGAAACACTTCAGACAAACTGAGCAGCACCGGAGCACCATGAGCAGACCTCACTAGCAGATCCTGCCAGAGAACAATATAGATTTACCTGCAATCCCTGCAAAGGGGGGGGGGGGGGGGTTCTGAGGCTAATATAATGCACATAAGGCACTAAGTGATTTTAATTACCACCTTAATCAGCCACATGTGTAATTAATGTGTCTTGGTTTAAAGCAGTGTTTCTCAACTCCGGTCCTCAGGGCACACTATCAGGCCAGGTTAGCAAGATAACTGAAATCCCAGGTGCTATCATTTGCTGCTCAGTGATTGCAGTATTCTAGTCTGCATCTGCCCAAGGTAATACTTAAGATCTGCCCTTTTAGCAGAGTTGTATAAAGTACTCAAAACCCATACTTGAGTAAAAGTACAAGTGCTCGATCAAAAAGTGACTTGAGTAGAAGTACTAAAGTATTCAACATTTTTTGTACTTAAGTATTGCAAGTAGTTTTTTTTAAATTTTGCTACTCAAGTACAGAAAGTAAAAGTACAAGTACTGTGTTATGTAGTTATTAAAGAAAGAAGTCAAAAGTTTGAACATCATATTGTTTTTTATTATATCAAATGCAGCTTTTATTTATACATACAGTAGCATTTATTTTCGTATGCGCTGATAATACACATGTTTTGAGCTTCATGAAACCTGCCATCTACTGTTCTGGCAGTGGTAATTTTTATAATTGTAACGAGTAACTATGCAGCACACAAAAAAATACTGGAGTAGAAGTATTAAAATCATTGAAAAAATGTAGTGAAGTAAAAGTGGAAGTAGGAGAAAAAAATTCTACTCTAGGAAAGTACAGATACCGCCTTTCGGTACTTAAGTACAGTAGTGAAGTAGTTCTACTTACCGTAGTTACTATACATCTCTGCCTGTTAGTGTGCCCTGAGGACCGGAGTTGAGAAACACTGGTTTAAAGGGATGAGGTGGCAACCCTAATCAGCACCAGGGCCAATCAGTACTGTCCAGACAGTGGGTCGGGGGTCCTGCAGCCTCATAGGACAGTCAGAGGAGAATGAAAACTCCTCCTACAAGCTTTAACCAGACACTGATAGAAGTCACCAGGCTGCTATATACTGCTGATGAGAAAAGGTATTTAGCAGTTTATATTTACTAAAATAATTGCATTTCCATGTTCTGTGTACTGTGGGAGACCAGATATACTGAATGCAGGCTCCTGGGTTTAGAAACACTTTAATTAAAAAAAGTAAATCAGGTCAATTGCATGCTATCTATCACATTTGGATCTTTATTAAAAATATACTGTTTGATACATAATACATTGAGACAGCCATGCTCTGTGTTATGCATAAATTAAACTGTATATATTAATAGGATTAGTGTCCCCTCCAGCGAAATAAATTTGATCTGCATCCAATTACTTTTGATTACGACTCAACACTGGCATTTGCACTTACGGTATTACATGAAGTCTATTATATTTTGCTGTTAATACTACTGCAGTACTGTAACCTGGATTGTGAACATTAGAACCGCAATCTCCGTATGGATCACAGAGATAAATAAGGGGAGCATAGTACTCTCTGCTGCAATGCTGATCGATGAAACTGATTCCACCGCAAGTAAAATTAGGTAATTTACACAGTAACAATGCATTAAGCTGCTAATGGTTATTCATCTTGTGGCCGAAGATGCAGAAATACTTAAAAGGCAGCCGGTTAAAGTAATAGTGATGCATAATTTATGTTATATTATGTAGTGGGATAGATTTGGGCCAATTTGTTATGGTTGCAGTGTCCTGGGCGAGCACGCATGTATATACGTTGTTTGTAAAGGGCAACTTCAGCTGAACAGCTAATGCAGAGTTATCATCTCAATTCCCAGCCCTAAATTTGTAAAGTGATGCTCCTATTCCTGTCATCCAAACACCCCTCCTGTGCTGCATGGCTGCAATGTATAAAGCGTGCATAGAACTAGATTTATTATGTTCATGTTAAGGGCATACATGCTAAGTAATGTTTAATTGTAACATTTTCAGGTAATTATTACCTATCGCCAGGGCTTTTTATAAGAGAATTGGTGCAGGTGCCCTACGGAGTAGAGATCGACCGATTATCGGCACCACCGATATGCACTTTCCCTGATATATCGGCATCGGCCCCTGAGGTTACCAATATTGCCGATATTTTAGTAAAGTGCTTGTACCGGAGTGATGCCTGCAGCTAGAGACATCACCCTGGTACCGGCGTCCATAGCCGATCGTCAGCTGTCTTGTAATGACAACCGATGAGGCTGAGAAGCCGCTCGGCTGTCATTACAAGGAGCGGGAGGGGCCGCCCCCCCTCCCGCCGCCTTCTGTGGCTCGCCCGGGTCTCCTGTCCCACCGGGAGACCCGGGCAACCAGCCTGCAAGGCCGCCAAAGACCCGATCAAGGCTGCATTTGGCTCTGATCAGGTCTCCATGCAAAAACCCGGAAGTGAGGTCATGAAATCACTTCCGGGTACTCTGCGCCAAATTAAAAAAACTGACAGCATTCAAAACAGCCAAACTTGGCATTTTGAATGCTTTTCAGTGCCGAGGAGGAGTTTGGGGTCTTTTACACCCCCAGATCCCTCCATAAGGAGTACCTGTGAAAAAAAAAAATGTTTTTACATGTCTGAAAATATCGGCCGATATCGGCCAAAACCGTTATCTGATGATCAAAATATCGGTATCGGCATTAAAAAAACGATATCGGCCGATCACTACTGTGGAGTCACCCCTTGTCTCCACCCCCTACCCACCTCTGACCACATTCCATTTCTCTGCCCCTACTGACCTCCTAGTGCCACCACTTTGAGTAAATACAGAAGTGGTACAGTTGTGTTCAAAATTATTCAACCCCCACTGAAATTGATTGTTTTGGCCAGTTTGACATTGATTTTGATCATTCATTCATCCTGCTTACAATTAAATCAAAGAGGCACATGTAGGTCAGACAAATATAACATAACATTTATAATGAAATAACCACAAATGTCTTTTCTGTGCTCACATCATTATCAGTTTTATTCAACCCCCAAGTGACATTCAATCTTAGTACTTAGTACAACATCCTTTTACAGTTATAACAGCTTTTAAACGTGAAGCATAGCTTGACACAAGTGTCTTTCAGCGATCTACGGGTATCTTCGCCCATTCGTCATGGGCAAAAGCCTCCAGTTCAGTCACATTCTTAGGCTTGTGCACTGCAACTGCTTTCTTTAAGTCCCACCAGAGGTTCTCAATCGGATTTAAGTCTGGTGACTGTGATGGCCACTCCAAAATGTTCCAGCCTTTAATCTGCAACCATGCTCTAGTGGACTTGGAGGTATGCTTGGGATCATTGACCTGTTGAAAGGTCCAACGTCTCCCAAGCCTCAGGTTTGTGACGGACTGCATCACATTGTCATCCAATATCTCCTGGTACTGAAGAGAATTCATGGTACCTTGCACACGCTGAAGCTTCCCTGTACCTGCAGAAGCAAAACAGCCCCAAAGCATGATTAACCCCCGCCATGCTTCACAGTAGGCAAGGTGTTCTTTTCTTCATAGGCCTCCTCCAAACATAGCGTTGATCCATGGGCCCAAACAGTTCTAATTTTGTTTCATCAGCCCACAGAACACTATCCCAAAACTTCTGTGGTTTGTCCACATGACTTTTGGCATACTGCAGTCGACTCTTCTTATTCTTTGGAGACAGCAAGGGGGTGCGCCTGGGAGTTCTGGCATAGAGGCCTTCATTACGCAGTGTGCGCCGTATTGTCTGTGCAGAAACTTCAGTACCCACATCTGACAAATCTTTTCTCAGTTCCTCAGCAGTCACACAGGGACTTTTCTCCACTCTATGCTTCAGGTAGCGCACAGCAGTCAAAGTCAGCATCTTCTTTCTGCCACGACCAGGTAGCGTTTCAACAGTGCCCTTTGCCTTGAATTTGCGAATGATGCTTCCTATGGTGTCTCTTGGTATGTTTAACATCTTTGCAATCTTCTTATAGCCATTGCCCTTCCTGTGAAGAGTAATCACCACTTCTCTTGTCTTCCTGGACCATTCTCTTGACTTCACCATGTTTGTAACCACACCAGTAAATGTCTAGAAGGAGCTGAGTATCACAGTCATTTTAAAGCTGCCTAATTGGTGCTTATTAGGCTTTATTGCTGCTCCCTGACATCCACAGGTGTTTTCAATACCTGATTGAAAACACTTCAATGAACCTCTGTTCTTCAGAGTGGTAGTCTTTAAGGGGTTGAATAATTGTGTCAATGAAGAATTCACAAAAGAATCATTTACTACTGTATTACAAAACCAATTGATGTCATTTTAGTTGCATATGGTTCTTTAAGAAGTCCTTGTAGGATTTCATTCTGAATACAATTACAAATGTACACTAAATTCCCTAAAACCCTTTACAGTATTGGGGATTGAATAATTTTTAACACAACTGTACTAAGCAATTTGTATAGAATTTCTTAATAAAGGGCAGTAAAATAGATCCCCAGCAGCCACCAACAGAAGACCCCCCCTCCAGCAACAATAGATCATCCCAGCCACTACAGACCCCTGGAAACAATAGATCCTCCCTACCAACCCTAGGAACCCCAGCAACAGCAGATCCTCTCCAGCAACAGTAGATCCCCTCCAGTGATAACTGACCCCGCCAGCAACAATAAATCTTCCAGCAGCCAGCTTTATTACAGCCTCTAGCAGTAAGCCAGTCCCTTCTTCCCTCAACAGTAGATCCTTCCTATCAATAATAAACATCCCCCTCAGCAACATAGGACCAACCAGAAGCAATAGACCCCCAGAAACATTGGATCCCCCAACATTCATAAACAATAAACCCTCCAGCAACTATAGTTTCTCCCCCAAGAAAAAAACAGTAGCACCCCCCAGCAACAAGAGACGACCCCCCAGCATAAATAGCTACTACCCTGCAACAATAGATCCCCTCCATCAACAATAGACACCCCTTCTTCCGCAACAGTAGATCCTCCCCAGCAACAATAAACTCCCCTCTCAGCAACATAAGACCCACCAGCAACAATAGATCCTAATGCATATGCACCCCTTCTCAGTATCAACCCATTACCGCTGAAAAAAGCCATGCCTGTTACAGAGATCATACCAGCATATTGCAGAGAAGGACCCATGCTCTGTGCGTGGAAGCTCTGGTCTCTCTGCAAAGGTCAGACCTAACCCCTTCTATGCCAGACTTTTTGCTCTCGAATCAATAGGAAGCGTGGTCATTGCTGATTAGAGACTCTGCTTTAAAGGTCCTTTTTTTTATTTTTTCTCTATTAGAGTGACAACTCCCTATCCCTGTTTACCAATTGTTCTGCTGCATTGTCAACCTATCACATGCCCCTCTGGTGGAGACTAAATATATGCCGGCACTCACTGTGCAAGCTTTTTCTGCTGTTGTCACCTTTGGGAAGCCCACCAGAAAGTGGTTTGTCAACAGGCTGCAGGAGATCAGCAGCACTGAGATGCAAAAAGATGTAAAGATGGTGAAAACAGACTTCTGCAAGAGAAAAAAAAAGCTATAAAACACATTGCTTCAGAATATAAATTGTCTTCCAGTTGGGATTTTAAATTGACTGTATATAACATCAACCAAGTTCTGACTAAGCATAGCCCTTGCCCTGGATGAACACATTCCTTACAGTTTATTTATACATGTCATTCATCTGAACTCACCTATATTCCCCCAGCTCTCCTTCAGGGTTCATGTAGCTTACCTGCCTATTGCATGACAACCTGATGTGCAACACTGATAGCTTCTCACCAGTTTATGAATGTTGTGTGAAAGTTTATTAACCCAATCCCACGCAGAAGAAAGTAATAGTTGGAGATGAGTGACATCGGCTCACTAAAACAAACACTAGACTTGGGTGGGTAGAACTGCAATCATGGAATATCCGAAAAAATGTACCTGATCCACCAAGCAGTTTCAGTCCCAGGAGTGATCTAGTCAAGGGGTCATTTACACCCACATGGAGCCTGAGCTGTATTTAGACATGCTTTAGACCAGGCAATTCTAGTCTAGGGTAGGCACACAATGCCTTTTGCACTGGCACATGCTATCATTGGCTGTAATTGACCGATCAGCAGTCTGTTAGGTCCAAAGCTTGGTCTACCCACCTCCTTGCTTGGCATGCTGCTGGTAGCTGAGGATGTTGGTATGCTGTGTTGAGAAGCTCATCCACACACCTATAGCGATACCCTGGGTGTCCAGGGTTAATGTAGGTATAAGGTTTGTGGTTGATCTGAGATCTAGAGATGCATGCATTGGGACTGATCTGATTTCTAAAGTGCATGCACTAGGGTTGATCCAAGGTCTGAGAATGCATGCATTAGGGCTGATCTGAGGTCTGAATGTGCAGGAATTGGGGCTGATCTGAGGTCTTGAGGTGCAGAAATTGGATCTGATCTGAGGTCTGAAAGGGGAGAAATTAGGGCTGATGTGAGGTCTGAAGGTGTAGGAATTGGAGCTGATCTGAGGTCTGAAGGTGGAGGAATTGGGGCTGATGTGAGATCTAAAAGAACATTTACTGAGATGGATCTGAGGTTTGACAGATCATAAATTAGGGTTGATCTGATGTCTAAAGTGCATGCATGGTGTACATCTGAGGTCTAAAGGTGCAGGAATTGGGCCTGATCTGAGGTCTGGAGGTGTAGGAATTTGGGCTGATCTGAGGTCTGAAGGTACAGAAATTGGGGCTGATGTGATATCTAAAAGTGCATGTACTGGGGTTGATCTGAGGTTTGACAGATCATACATTGGGGCTGATCTGCTGTCCAAAGTGCATGCATTGGGGTACATCTGAGGTCTGAGGGCACAAAAATTGGGGCTGATCTAAAGTCTGAAGATGCAAGAATTAGGGCTGATGTGAGATCTAAAAGTGCATGTACTGGGGTTGATCTGAGGTTTGACAGATCATAAACTGGGGCTGATCTGATGTCTAAAGTGCATGCACTGGGGTACATCTGAGGTCTGAAGGTGCACGCATTAGGGATGATCTGAGGTCTGAAGGTGCAGGAATTAGTGCTGAACTGAACTCTGAAGATGCAGTAATTAGGGCTGATCTGAGGTCTTTATGTGATGCTGTAGGACTGTTAAAGTGTATTAATGGTCAAATTAAAAATCGTAATATTCGTTTCCACATTGTATTTCTTTTTTATTTGTATTTCAATAATTTCTATCCTACTCCTTTGAATCTGAACAATCTTGAAGTTTGTGAAAATCACCACACAATTACTTCTATCTGACACATATTCACTATGCCCTGTTGATAGCCACTACAGTGCTACACATTTCACAGAGCCTGCCTTCTGAATTACAGAGAAGTTGAGAGGAGGAGTGTCGGGAGGTGGAGAAAAAGGTCCCTATGATTAAGCTTCAAAGGGTGGAGTGAAACACAGTGGTGGCCGGGGTAATGAGGGCGCAGGGGCGCCGTCCCCCCATCAATGCGTCCGGCCCCCTAATCTGCATGCAGGGGCGCCGGACGCATGGAGCTAAATGGGTTTTTTTTAATCACCTGATTAGAGCCAGAGGCTCTAATAGGGTGATGCAAAGGGTGGAGCCGGGGCGCAGAGCAGTGCGCCCCGAGCCCACCCATTGTGTGACAATAGTGAATGAAAATTCGCTATTGTCACACTGATCCTCCTCCTGGCCAATCAGGAAGCGCGTCCAATACGCGCTTCCTGATTGGCCGCAAGGCAAACCCCATGCCATTGGCCGAGGAGGAGGCGGGAGCAGGGGGACTCAGAGACGCGCCACCGGGACTGAGGAGAAGCCGACGCCGGGACTCTGATGAGAAGTCGCCTGCCGCTTCTGCTGCTCCAGGTAAGTAAGGGGGCACGCACGCTGATCTCTGCATTGGGGGAATGTATGCTGGTCACTGCATTGAAGGGGGCACGCACGCTGATCTCTGCATTGGGGGAATGTATGCTGGTCACTGCATTGAAGGGGGCATGCACGCTGGTCACTGCATTGAAAGGGGGCATGTATGCTGGTCACTGCATTGAAGGGGGCATGTACGCTGGTCACTGCATCGAAAGGGGGCATCTATGCTGGTCACTGCAATGAAAAGGGGCATGTACGCTGGTCACTGCATCGAAAGGGGGCATGTATGCTGGTCACTGCATTGAAGGGGGCATGTACGCTGGTCACTGCATTGAAAGGGGGCATGTATGCTGGTCACTGCATTGAAAGGGGGCATGTACGCTGGTTTCTGCATTAAAGGGGGCATGTATGCTGGTCACTGCATTGAAGGGGGCATGTACGCTGGACACTGTGCATTGAAAGGGGGCATGTACGCTGGTCACTGCATTGAAAGGGGCATGTATGCTGGTCACTGCATTGAAAGGGGGCATGTATGCTGGTCACTGCATTGAAGGGGGCATGTACGCTGGTCACTGCATTGAAAGGGGCATGTATGCTGGTCACTGCATTGAAAGGGGGCATGTATGCTGGTCACTGCATTGAAGGGGGCATGTACGCTGGTCACTGCATTGAAAGGGGGCATGCTGATCACTGCATTGAAAGGGGGCACGCTGGTCACTGTGCATTGAAAGGGGGCATGCTGGTCACTGTGCATTGAAAGGAGGCACGCTGGTCACTGTGCATTAAAAGGGGGCACGCTGGTCACTGTGCATTAAAAGGGGGCACGCTGGTCACTGTGCATTGAAAGGGGGCACGCTGGTCTCTCTGCATTGAAAGGGGGCACACTGGTCTCTCTGCATTGAAAGGGGGCAACCTGGTCTCTCTGCATTGAAAGGGGGCACGCTGGTCACTCTGCATTGAAAGGGGGCACACTATACCTTATTTACTGAAGGCCCCTTTCATACTTTTGCGACCTCAAAGTCACGCAATTTTTTTACAGCGTTTTTTTGCCGCAAAGCAATGCCTATTACATTTTTCTGTTTGCGCCCTCCCAAAAATTTTGAGACCAGCCACCACTGGTGAAACACATTGGGGGTGTGGCCTGGCTGGAGTCTGATCTGAGGCTCCCATTCATCTCACTTCATGCACATGGGTTTGTTTAATGATGTGCAGCTTATGGATCTTGTCCTTTGACATTGCTGGAGAAAAAGGTTGCTGACCTTTGCTTTAGGCACACTGTAAAGCTTTTTTTCCAGCTAATTTCCCTACCACTGCACTTTACCCCACAATCTCCAATAGCTAATTGTCCAATTGGATAAAGAAAGAAATCTAAAAACCTTGATTTCTTGCCTGAATCTGCTGTCATATGACAGGCCAGGAAGGGTCCTCAAAGAGTCCAGAAGACTTTAAGTGGCGTTATGATATCACAACAAGAGGTGTCAATACTGGCCAGTGGGCCTAGACTTTAGCAGTAAATCACCAGTCCTCGTTACTAAAATTCAGGTAAGCAAAAAAAGTGGGTCGTCAGCAAGATGTTCTTTTAAAGTTGTGAATGGGTGGGAGTGATGAAGTAGGAAGGATTGGGCTAATTTCTATTTTTGCATAGATACTTTATTGGTGGTATGGTGCTAAAATGTGCTTTGGATGGGATAAAATACAATGTCTGTTTCATGTTAACAGCTACTTCGTAATGGAAAAATCAGCAAATGGGAAAGAAGTGATGATTTTAAACTATAGAGAGTCTTCTGACTCCTCTTACCATCCTCGGCAGCCCCTTCCTCCTAGAGTTCTTTAGTTTCTCCTGCTGAATCTTTGTGACCTCCCTGCATTCTCTCTCTTAGTCCTTAGTTCAGAAGGTCAGGAACCTAACAGGCATTTCCAATGTATAATAGAAAAAAAGAAAAAAAACTAAAAAGTTGGATTATAAAGGCCACAAAAGGAGGGGTGCTCACAATTATATAATATGTAGAAATGTATTTAATCCAAAAAAGAGATAAAAAGTCAGATACATAAAACAAGACAATACATAGTAAAAACATATTCCTGGTTGGAATATTAGTAGATGTACAAAGTCCAAATAAGTATTGAAGGTCTTCAAGGCCAACGCGTTTTGCCACAAGCTTCTTCAGGGCTATATGGACCTTACATTTCGTATCTACAAAGATATATATCTGCATAATCATTGCTACATTCAAAATGCACTTTATTTCCTATTATGCATTGCTACAATGAAGGACATATGAATACAGACCTGATTGGCTGCACAAGCAGGGAGACAATCCGCTCTGGGGCTGGCGCCGAGACCATATATTTGGAGCGACCATCTATATTGATCAATCAATGATATTAGACATTAAGATATACATGACCAAATGGAATTCTACAGCTCACATATTGACATATATCAGACCTTTAGGTATACATGGCCAATTGAAACTATACACCACTCATATTGACATTCAAACTTACTTGTAATTTTCATAGATTCATTATCAGGTGTTGGGGACAATAAATACGTGAGGACAAAAACGAGATTACCAACAGTGCATGGTTTATACGTCTATAGGTGAGTTCCTATCAAAATAGATTCACATACATCAGTCACCCCTGAGCAACCACTGCTCTTGTAAATATCATAGTTACAGCAAAAGGGAAGAGGGTCCTGCCTGGTAAACGGCTACATACATGCAGTTAAGTTGGCTGCGCTGCAAGGCACAAAGGACAAACAGCCGGGCATATACCTAATATCCGCCGTGGTGAGTGAACCCAACACAAAATATCCTAGGGATACATCAGACACTGGAAGCTGGAAGAATATAAATAAATAAATAAGCATAAGTAGTACCCTCAGCAGCATCCCTTTCACCGTACCCACAACATCGCATTCAGTACCTCAACTCCTGAATTAGGTCCATATAGTCGCTCCCCGAATGGTCCTGTGAGAAGCACCAGATTTATATGGTCTCCTCTGCCCGTTTGGCGCCAAAATAAGCCACATAATGAAGCGCCACGTCACAAGGGACAGGGGGCGTAGTCACCTCCCACGACGTGCACATACAGCGTCATATGTCTTTCATCGTAGCAATGCATAATAGGAAATAAAGTAAGTTTTGAATGTAGCAATAATTATGCATATATATATATCTTTGTAGATACATAATTTAAGGTCAATATAGCCCTGAAGAAGCCTGTGGTGAAACGCGTTGGATTTGAAGACCTTCAATAGTTATCTGGACTTTGTGCATCTACTAATATTCCAACCAGGAATATGTTTTTACTATGTAATGTCTGGTTTTATGTATCTGACTTTTTATCTCTTTTTGGATTAAATAAATTTATACCTGTTATATAACTGTGAGCAACCCTCCTTTTGTGGCCTTTAATATCCAACTTTTTCATTTTTTTATTTTTTTCTGTTATGCAATTATGGATCTGGGAATTTTTCAATATAGGATTCCCAAGTAAAGGGCTGAATACAGCATGGAGAATTAAACTGTATCTAAAACCGAAATTTTACTTTAACCACTTTACGACCACCGGCCGCAGATGTACTGCGGCAGGCAGACTCTCCTGGCCGAATCACCGTACATGTACAGCGCTCGCTCTCGGGAGTCTAGGGGGCGAGCGCGCGCCGCCGGCTGAGATTATTTATACCTAACCAAGAATTTTTTTTTTCGCTATTGACTAAATTGCATAGTAATGCACGGCAAAAGCTGGAAATTTCTCCCCATAATTCACTGCACTACAGTCAATGACTGTAATAAGGAATGTCTGGAATGCAATCCCTACCAATAAGAATGCTTTTACGCTGGTACAGTTTTCCTGCAGCGTAGTGTACCCATGGTTTTGGTGCAGCTTAGCTGTGCTTTGTAATAGACTTCCATTATCTCTTATGATTTTTGTGCACTTTCTGAAAGCACACCAAAAAGCCCCGCATGCAGGAAAGTGCACCAAACTCGCAGGACATTCTGAAAGTCTATGGTAAAGGGCAGCTAACCCTCACCAAAACCCTAGGTACACTGCATTGTATGGAAAAAAAAAAACTCACCACATCAGT
This sequence comes from Pelophylax lessonae, assembly GCF_965119305.1. Taxonomy (NCBI): domain Eukaryota; kingdom Metazoa; phylum Chordata; class Amphibia; order Anura; family Ranidae; genus Pelophylax; species Pelophylax lessonae. Next base: position 282,693,598 of record NC_138773.1, read on the forward strand.
GTAAAAGCACCCTTATTATAGAAAGAATAAACCATGGTCCTGTATGCTCACCAAACGACTAAATGTGATTTAAAATTTCAAAATATTGAGTTGTCTTTAAAACAGGAATAGAGGGAAATCTTCAAATGAGGATACTTTTTTTGTTTACCACTAAGATGGCATTTCCCTCACTTTGGAGAGATCTGTTGCGCCAACAGGACAGGAAGTGAAGGGAAATGTCCACGATGGGACCCACTGGAATAAAAAATGTTCTCTATAGCTATATTTGAACATAATTATACAATTCCACATTAATATGGGACTTGTATTCAGTTAAAATATCAGGTTCCTCATTTTGCCTATGACCTTGCTTAAAGTGGTTGTAAAGGCTGAAGTTTTTTACCTTCATGCATTCTATGCATGAAGATAAAAAAAAACCTTCTGTGTGCTGCTCCCTCCACAGTCCCTCCATTATACTCACCTGATCACCCTCTCGATCCAGCAATGTGCACGGGAGCCTCGGCTGTCCTGTGTCTCTCTCTCCTCATTGGCTGAGACATAGCAGCAGGAGCCATTGCTGTCAATCACAGCCAATAAGCCAATGAGAAGAGAACAGGGGGCGGGCCTGATTAGGTGACCAGGTGCCCCAGTTGCATGGGAGCCACATCTGAGCCTGAACTAGGGGGGGTGCTGTTGTGGGCTTGGATGAAGGAATGCCTTTTTTTTTTTTTTTTTAATCATTGCACTTAAAAAAAGATTACTCTATGGGCATCTTTACTCCTGACTCCTGCATTATATACAGTATCTCACAAAAGTGAGTACACCCCTCACATTTTTGTAAATATTTTATTATATATTTTCATGTGACAACACTGAAGAAATGACGCTTTGCTACAATGTAAAGTAGTGAGTGCACAGCTTGTATAACAGTGTAAATTTGCTGTCCCCTCAAAATAACACACAGCCAATAATGTCTAAACAGCTGGCAACAAAAGTGAGTACACCCCTAAGTAAAAGTTTCTAAATTGTGCCCATTTAGCCATTTTCCTCCCCGGTGTCATGTGACTTGTTAGTGTTACAAGGTCTCAGTTGTGAATGGGGAGCAGGTGTATTAAATTTGGTGTTATCGGTCTCACTCTCTCATACTGATCACTAGAAGTTCAACATGGCACCTCATGGCAAAGAACTCTCTGAGAATCTGAAAAAAAGAATTAATGCTCTACATAAAGATGGCCCAGGCTTTAAGAAGATTGCCAAGACCCTGAAACTGAGCTGCAGCATGGTGGCCACGACCATACAGTGGTTTAAGAGGACAGTTTCCACTCAGAACAGGCCTCACCATGGTCGACCAAAGAAGCCGAGTGCACATGCTCAGCGTCATATTCAGAGGTTGTCTTTGGGAAATAGATGTATCAAAGCTGCTAGCATTGCTGCAGAAGTTGAATGGGTGGGGGGTCAGCCTGTCAGTGCTCAGACCATACGCCACACACTGCATCAAATTGGTCTGCATGGCTGTTGTCTCAGAAAGAAGCCTCTTGTAAAGATGATGCGCAAGAAAGCCCGCAAACAGTTTTCTGAAGACAAGCAGACTAAGGACATGAAGTACTGGAATAATGTCCTGTGGTCTGATGAGACCAAGATAAACTTATTTGGTTCAGATGGTGTCAAGCGTGTGTGGTGGCAACCAGGTGAGGAGTACAAAGTCAAGTGTGTCATGCCTACAGTCAAGCATGGTGATGGGAGTGTCATGGCCTGGGGCTGCATTAGTGCTACCGCTACTGGGGAGCTACAGTTCATTGAGGGAACCATGAATGCCAACATGTACTGGGACATACTGAAGCAGAGCATGATCCCCTCCCTTTGGAAACTGGACCTTGGGGCAGTATTCAAACATGATAACGACCCCAAACAAACCTCTAAGACGACCACTGCCTTGCTAAAGAAGCTGAGGGTAAAGGTGATGGACTGGCCAAGCATGTCTCCAGACCTAAACCCTATTGAGAATCTGTGGGGCATCCTCAAACGGAAGGTGGAGGAGCGCAAGGTGTCTAATATCCACCAGCTCCGTGATGTCGTCATGGAAGAGTGGAAGAGGACTCCAGTGGCAACCTGTGAAGCTCTGGTGAACTCCATGCCCAAGAGGATTAAGGCAGTGCTGGAAAATAATGGTGGCCACACAAAATATTGACACGTTGAGATCAATTTGGACATTTCCACTTTGGGGTGTACTCACTTTTGTCGCCAGCGGTTTAGACATTAATGGCTGTGTGTTGAGTTATTTTGAGGGGACAGAAAATGTACACTGATATACAAGCTGTACATTCACTACTTTACATTGTAGCAAAGTGTCATTTCTTCAGTGTTTTGAAATGTGAGGGGTGTACTCACTTTTGTGAGATACTATATATATATATATATATATATATATAAAAATGAAAAGTGGTTGTGAGCAAAACAGAAGCTATTGGTGATCAAAAAGTAATCTGAAACACACCAGGAAACAAACATCCCTAGTTCAATCTCTGCTGATGGGAATACTTACCTTTAGTATATCTCAATTACTAATCTTGCAAAAAGCTTCAGGGCAGACATAGAGAGGAGGGGAAAACAGTTCCCAGTTACTTTTTGCCCAGAGCCCTGTCACTCACAGAGTATATAAGATCGCTCTCCCCCCTCATCCGGCAAATAGTTGTGTGACAAGTGAACAATGCTCTGTGTACACATGTGATATGTGTTAAGTGTCAGGGAGCCGAGGTGTAGGCTTACTCACAAAAGAAAACATGCAGAACCCAAGCCAACCTGTTGTGTGACTCTGCTTGCTGACGTCAGTAAAAGGATCCTGTAATATGGAGTGAATTTATTTCCCGTCATTCTTAATTTTCACTGCAAAGTGCAGGGCCAGATTGTGACATTGGATGTTACCTAAGAACGAATGGAATTGAAGTCCCCCCCAAGAAACGTACTAGCTGGTATAGTTTATGGTGGAGGAGACTTTGTATGTTTCATTTAAAAAAAAGGTTTTTCACCTCTCTGCCAACAATTTTTAAGAAAATTCAGGCGAGTGCCGTAACAATTTAACCCCGGCGCACATGCAAGGGAGTTTTAATCAACAGTGGCTGCCCAATGGCCAAACAAAGAAGAAGTCAGTCTAGAACAGCCTTTGTCAACCAGGGTGCCTTTAGGTTTCTTCAGGGGTGACTTGGCTAAATGCCTAAAAATTTATAAAAAATTGTATACAAGTCAACAGGTTGATCAAGCCTGCCTTTTAGTTATACAATTCATTAAGCACCATTGCAACTTTCTAGCACCCTAACAACCAATGATGTCATCAGTTAATAAAAGGAATGCCTGTTGCCTCCACAGCATCCTTGTTTGACCCTCCTACATGTAGATGTTGTTGCATTATGTAAAGCTATTAGAATAGTTTTTTTTACAATTTAGAATGGGGTGCCTCAAGACTGTCTAACATTTTAAAGGGTGCCTTAACTGAAAAAAGGCTGAGAAACACTGGTCTAGAAGATATGATGAAGAACATGGCAGCCACGAATCATCAACAGAAAGTGCAAACCTTGCATCACTAAAAAAACGAATTGAAAAGGATTAAGAGAGGTGCATGGAAGCCAGCCAGCCCCCAGTCTGATGTACTCACCCTCCAGTCTGTCACCAACCAAGTAGACCTGTCTCATGATATAAATAAAGAACAGGGGTTTAGTTGACACGCATTTGCAAACGCATGTGTAAGCTGCAGGGCCACTACACGGCACCCTGTTTTACCTGCAGTCCTAACACTTTTAATTTGAGTGTCTCCACACTCAAAGCACATGGCTGCTAATGGATGGATAGGAGGTTGGTGGGAGGGAGCAGCCCAAACCTCCCCCAACCCACCCCCATCCATGACTGGTCTAGTATCTCAAAACTCTCATAGCAATGTTCTTGTGATGGTACAAACTGAAAACAACCAGCTGAGAAGCATGCACCTCCAACCCCTTGGCGGATGCAGTGTAAAACACAGATTGGGACTTTATATGAGGCAATTGGCCTGTCTAGCACAGTGCCTCCATCCCAAATTTCATAAAATATTTGGGACTTTACATGAGACAAGCAGGTCATGCTATGGTATCCATCCCTATATATAAAAAAACTGGGGTCAAATCAGACTGCATCCACCAAAAAACGCACGAAAATCGCACGGTGGGACTTTAAATGAAGCACCAGCCTGTAGGCAAGGTGCCTCCATCCCTGGTTACATAAACAATGTGGGCTATGTGGGACTTTAGGTGAGACACCAGCAGGTATGCCCAGCGTCTCCATCCCTGTATCAGAAAAAAACTTGCATCACTATGCACATTGCACCAGTGGCGTACAATAGTTAGTGCAGGCTGCTTTGATGCCTGCGGGTGGATGGGGGCCCCATTATGAAGGCTTTAAATGTAAACTACACTGTAAGGTTTGCTGTATAGAAGGGCTGGCATAAGACCTCAGGATTGTCGCTCTGTGCAGTTAGAAGCATTTGCTTAGTTGTCTTAGCAGTGTCAAATTATTACCCTGTGAGCTTCTGCTACAAGTTGAAATTAAAGTACTAAAGTCACATTCATTATATTACATATTAATAAAGAATATTTATCACTGACTTAAAATTATGTATTAGTATTGTGCAAATATATTTTTTTTAACTTTGAAAATATGTGCCTACAGTATCTTCTGATGTAGCTGCGGCTGCTGTTTTTTGTATTTCCAGCTCCTCATAACAGTCAGCGGGGTAGGGGGCTTGATACATCAGCTTCCTGCTGATTGCAAATGTGAAATAACACATCCCTGATCACTTTTTAGATATAGCACCCTCATAGGTAGGTGCTAGAGAGAGAGTATATCTCTGGTAAGCTTTTCTGCTTACCAGAGAGATTGCCAGGTAAATCTATATTGTTCTCTGCCTACCAGAGATTAGTATCTGTTAGTGAGGTCTTCTCATGGTTGCTCACGTGCAGCTCAGTTTGTCTGAGATGTTTCACACTGGTCCAATAGGGAGGCATATTGGACAGTGGGAGGAAACCTGACAAATGAGTGCACAGGCATTTAGTACAACCCTGGTGATTGGCAGACGAAAGTGCCTCGGTGCATGCTGGGATACTGTATAGATGCCAAGGGCACATGTGCTCAGGGTCTTTCAGCTGGAGAGCGGGGTCCCGAAAGGAGGGGGCGGCTGCCCCTCCTCTGTAGAAGTTGCCAGGCGGCCTCAGGTGGTCGACCAGGGGGCCTGAGAGTCAGAGAGGAGCTGAACCCAGAGGCCCCGCAGAGCAGACTGGAAGCAAGACACTGGAAAGAATCTGATTCTGCATACAGTGAGTACAAATCTGTGTCATGGGGCCTGTCCTAAGAGGGCCATCCCTTCAGCTAGAAGAGTCAGTGGATGGGTGTCAGTCTAGGGGATGCTGGTGAGTTTCCTGAAGATTAAGTAGTTGCATCAAGTATGCCGCTAGAGAGAGCAAGAAGACTTAATTCCTCCATACAATTGGCAGTATGGTTAAAACAGCGTGACTGCTTCCACAAGTAACCTGGTGAGGCCAAGTGAGAGCTGTCCTTATCTACTGTAAATAGTTCTAGTTAGAGTATCCCACTATTCCCTTCTCCCATCTAATTTCCTCAATACTGTTTATACTTGAGTATAAGCCGACCCGAGTATAAGCCGAGGCCCCTAATTTTAACCACAAAAAAATGGGAAAAATGATTGACTCGAGTATAAGCCTAGGGTGAGAATGCAGGGCGGCGGGCATGGTACAGGAGAATGCAGTGCGGCGGGCATGGTACGGAGAATGCAGTGCTGTGGGCATGGTACAAGACAATGCAGGGCTGCGGGCATAGTACAGGACAATGCAGGGCTGCGGGCATGGTACAGGACAATGCAAGGCTGCAGGCATGTTACAGGGCAATGCAGGGCTGCGGGCATGGTACAGGACAATGCTGTGGGCATGGTACAGGACAATTCAGGGGTGCGGGCATGGTACAGGACAATGCAGGGCTGCAGGCATGGTACAGGACAATGCAGGGCTGCAGGCATGGTACAGGACAATGGTGTGGGCATGGTACAGGAAAATGCAGTGCTGTGGGCATAGTACAAGAGAATGCGGGGCTGCGGGCATACTACAGGAGATGCAGTGCTGCGGGCAGGTGTACCATGCCCACAGCACTGCATCCCTTGTAGTATGTCCGCAGCCCTGCATAATGGCAGGTAGTGCGGCTGTGTTTCACTTACCTGTTCTGGAAGCGATTTAAATTTAAAAATGGCGCCGCCCAGTATTGACGCGTCATTGCGCATGCACCTTCGCCGCTCGGTAAAGCTTGTATACGTTCGGCTATTCCCAGGAATAGCCGAACGTGTACGGCCTGTCCCGAGCTGCGGCGGCGCATGCGCGGTGACACGTTGACGCCGGGCGGTGCCATTTTTAAATGTAAAGCACGTCGGGCCGGCTGGGGACATTTTTTTTTTTTTTTTTGAGTCGAATATAAGCTGAGGGGGACGTTTTCAGCACAAAAAAATGTGCTGAAAAACTCGGCTTATACTCGAGTATATACGGTAAATAGAAAACCAAATCCCCTGGACTGTTTATTGAGTAACGAGCCATTGGGAGTAATGATGGATGTGTGAACTATACCCTAAGTGACCGTCTGCAGGTATTTAGAAGAGGCCCTAGAAGTCATTACACAGCAAGTCCTACACGAACAGTGCTACATAGAGAAACATGTTCAAGAGAGGGAGCTGGCCAATGGATGGTGTAGATCAGTATTTCTCAACCTTTTTTTGTAGTCGCAACACCTTCAAAGTAGGTCAAATTTCAAGGTACCCCAGTTTAAAGAAGTAGTCCCACTACATTAGCAAAACAGTCACCCATTCATGAATTCACATCACACCCACACACATATAGTCTTTTCAAAAACTGTAGATCTACTGTATCCAGATGCCTTCTCCACTTGGCTAACTTTCACTTTCAAGTTCAAGTTCAGTATTCGCAGGGTCAGATGAAATGTTTGTTTATGCAGTATTGCATAGTAGGGGTTGGGAGACGGAGCAGGTCAGGATTCAGGAAGCAGCCAAATGGCTCTGTCCATGACTGTTGCCCTAAACTAGCTCTCACTCTGCCAACTTACAGTTCAGTGCTTACCTGCCTCCACTTTTTAATCCAGCATTTCCAAACGAAGATGCTGTGGCAACTCTGATGAACCCATATGCCACCTTGGTTGAGAAAGACTTGTGTAGATGATAGATATGCAGTCTATCCATCAGTTCCTTGATTTGATTCTCAGACATGCTTCTGGAACAATCAACAATCAAGCAATGATCAACTCAACACAGCTAAAGTTTGCACCATTCAGTGGTATGCAAGGAGGACATGCTCACCTGAAGGGATGCTAGGGATGTGTTCTTTTACTCTGACTGAATACTTGTCATCAATTACACTCTTGGCTCTAAGTGCATCTGAAATTATACAAAGGAAGATATTGGTGGAATGAATGAATTGTAGACACAGGCATAAAGGAAATGAACGCAGATGGGGATCTTTGTAATGATTGTAGGGTAATAATACGAACTAAATGTTCACAGAATTTTAAACAATTTGAAGCATACAGTGCATCCGGAAAGTATTCACATCGCTTCACTTTTTCAACATTTTGTTATGTTACAGCCTTATTCCAAAATGGATTAAAGAGGAGGTAAACCCTCCTCTACAACTTGTACCTATAGGTAAGCCTATATTAAGGCTTACCTATAGGTACTGTAAATATCTTAGGAGATATTTACCTTACATGCAGCCAGTGACATCACTGGCGCATGCGCTCTGAAGGAACGGCCGCTGGTGCCGTTCCTCCAAAGCCCCGTGCCGTGACCGTCACATGCGTGGGAGTGACGTCACCGCGGCCCCGGCCATATAGATGGCCGGATGCCGCAATCCCGGAACATGTCTCGGACGTGTCGCCCGTCATACAGCTAAGCGGGCGGCACGGCGGGGGCTCGTTCTAAGGTAAGTATTTCATAATGAGCTAGTATGCGACGCATACTAGCTCATTATGTGTGTCTTTCAGGTTGTAAAAAAAAAAGTTTCATGGGTTTACAAAAGTATTCACAGCCTTTGCTTAATACTTTGGTGAAGCACCTTTGGCACCAATTACAGCCTCAAGTCTCTTTTGATTATGATGTTACAAGCTTGGCACTCCTAATTATGGGCAGTTTCTCCCATTTTTCTTTGCAGGACCTCTCAAACTCCATCAGGTTGGACGGGGAGTGTCAGTGCACAGCCATTTTCAGATCTCTCCAGAGATGTTCAATCGTGTTCAAGTCTGGGCTCTACCTGGACCACTCAAGGACATTTACAAAGTTGTCCCATAGCCACTTCTTTGTTATCTTGGCTGTGTGGTTAGGGTTGTTGTCCTGTTGGAAGATGAACCTTCACCTCAGTCTGAGGTCCAGAGCGCTCTGGAGCAGGTTTTCATCAAGGATGTCTCTGTACATTCATATTTTCTTCGATCTTGACTAGTCTCCCAGTTCCTGCCGCTGAAAAACATCCCTACAGCATGATGCTGCCACCACTGGGCTTCACTGTAGGGGTGATATTGGCCAGGTGATGAGCATTGCCTGGTTTCCTCAAGACACGACGCTTGCCATTCAGGCCAAAGAGTTCAATCTTTGTTTTATCAGACCAGAGAATTTTGTTTCTCATTGTCTGAGAGTCCTTCAGGTGCCTTTTGGCAAACTCCAGGTGGGCTGTCGTGCCCTTTCCTGAGGAGTGGCCTCCGTCTGGCCACTCTACCATACAGGCCTGATTGTTGAAGTGCTGCAGAGATGGTTGTTCTTCTGGACGGTTCTCCTCTCTCCACAGAGAAACGCTGGAGCTCTGTCAGAGTGACCATTAGGTTCTTGTTCACCTCCCTGACTAAGGCCCTTCTCCCCCAATGGCTCAGTTTGGCCAGGCAGCCTGTTCTAGGGAGAGTCCTGGTGGTTCCAAACTTCTTACATTTACTGATGCTGCAGTCATTTTTCTGTACCCTTCCCCAGATCTGTGCCTCTATACAATCCTGTCTCCGAGATCTACCGACAATTCCTTGGACTTCATGGCTTGGTCTGTGCTCTGATATGCACTATTAACTGTGGGACCTTATATAGACAGGTGTGTGCCTTTCCAAATCATGGCCAATCAAATTAATTTACCACAGGTGGACTCCAATAAAGTTGTAGAAACATCTCAAGGATGATCAGTGGAAACAGGATGCACCTGAGCTCAATTTTGAGTATCATGGCAAAGGCTGTGAATACTTATGCACATGGGATTTTTTTTTGTTTTTTATTTTTAATAAATTTGCAAAGATTTCAAACAAACTTCTTTCAAGTTGTCATTATAAGGTATTGTTGGTGGAATGTTGAGGAAAATCATAATATAAATCTATTTTGGAATAAGGCTGTAACATAACAAAATGTAGAAAAAGTGAAGCTCTGTAAATACTCTCCTGATGCACTGTATATTAAAATGTTTACGCTTTAACCCAAAGCTCCTGTTCACATGGGTGTACTTAAGCATTCGTAGTTGTTCCGTGCATCCCTGTCTGTGTGCCCATCGGGGAGAGTCATCCTTTTTATTTGCCCTTGTAACATTAAATTGTGAGAAATTAGATTATTATTTTTTTAATACAGATTATATTTTTTTATTTCTTTGGTCAATAGTTAGATATATGTTTACAATCTATAATTTGAAAAGATGGCTTATGCCTGCAGACCTGGATTAGGACCTAGTTGCCAACGAGTTTAAGGACCTGTAGTGTAGCAGCAAACAGTTGTTGGAATAACTAGAAATGGAATTCGGATGCAAACTTCAGGAAAACAAACCTTCTTTATTCGCTAGCGAAAATGACTTAGGCCAGCTCATGCCCGTTTGCCAAGTGACTAAATAAGAGTGTACAAACCCGATTCCAAAAAAGTTGGGACACTGTACAAATTGTGAATAAAAACAGAATGCAATGATGTGGAAGTTTCAAATTTCAATATTTTATTCAGAATAAAACATAGACGATATATCAAATGTTTAAACTGAGAAAATGTATAATTTAAGGGGAAAATAAGTTGATTTTAAATTTCATGGCATCTACACATCTCAAAAAAGTTGGGACAAGGCCATGTTTACCACTGTGTGGCATCCCCTCTTCTTTTTATAACAGTCTGCAAACGTCTGGGGACTGAGGAGACAAGTTGCTGAAGTTTAGGAATAGGAATGTTGTCCCATTCTTGTCTAATACAGGCTTCTAGTTGCTCAACTGTCTTAGGTCTTCTTTGTCGCATCTTCCTCTTTATGATGCGCCAAATGTTTTCTATGGGTGAAAGATCTGGACTGCAGGCTGGCCATTTCAGTACCCGGATCCTTCTTCTACGCAGCCATGATGTTGTAATTGATGCAGTATATGGTCTGGCATTGTCAAGTTGGAAATAACCAGAGGCGTAACTAGAACCTTCAGGGCCTCGATGCAAGAAACCTTGAAGGGCCCCCCAGACCCCTGGCTGGGGCCCTTCCCTTCAAGCCCGGGGCTCTTCCCACTAATCCTGGGGCTATTTACTCTCGTTGCATGGCCTTTTATTATGGTCCCGCAGCAGGATCCTTTCACAAGTTCTGCAGTGGGCCCCCTTCCTGCAATCTTGGGGCCTCCCCACAGTGGTGCAATGCCAGGGCCCGGTCGCAAGTGTGACCTTTGAGATCCTGGAAGTTCACCCACTGGTTTGCGACCGGGCCCCCTGGAGCATGGGGCCCGGTAGCAATTGCAACCCCTGCAACCCCTGTAGTTACGCCCCTGGAAATAACATAATAGTTTATGAGATTTGTATAAGTCCAATTCTTTTTTACTCACAATTTGTACAGTGTCCCAACTTTTTTGGAATTGGGTTTGTACATCACATATATAAAACAGCAGTTATTTTACAGATACATATTTCCCTAACAATTTTGCTAGCAATACATATCCTTCTCATACAGATGTTCCCTGTAACATTTCATCTATGGCAATTAACATTCCTGGCTTCACACTTATCTGTATTCTCGTTAGTTACAGGTGAACAGAGAGAAAGAGATAGTGGGAGAGAAGGGGGGTCTAAAATGCACAGCTTGACTGTCTCTGTGTCCTTTTAGTACTACAGGGATTGTCATAATCTACCATTTTATTTTGCTAATTAGCCACCATTTTAGAAGGTTATCTATTCACCAGTTTAGAAAGCTTTCCAGGTGATGCTACATTCCCCCCTTTGATGCTATCGTAGCGAGAGTGTGAGCGGAGACTAAGCATCACATAGCATCATTGCCAAACACTGAATGTTGATCCACTTGGGATAGGGTCTTCACCCGTATGCTGGGATTTTGCCCTTTGGATTTCCAGAATGGCTTATACTCTTTTAAAGCACTATTTGATGTCTAACCTCTGGTTTCTATCCACCCTTTTGTCCTGCTGCTGTTATGGGGTATTCCACGTGATCACTCATGAGTTTCCAGATGGTTGCCCCCAGTTGATTGGGCCCATAGGTCTGGAGGAAACACACCTGTTTTTAAAAAAAGCTCTGATCTCATGTTTAATGTTTGTCCTTTTTCATATCTCCTCTTTTTTCTTATGCCCCCCCCCCCAAGAAGAATTTGAAAGGGAATAATCAAAACGCATCAACTAGGTTCATAAACTCATGATTTAAGTATACGTTTATTTATGATCACACATTGGGTTCTTAGTTTTACATATGTAGATTCTTTGTTTGTTATATACAATTTGCGTCTATCTCACAATTAAGTTGCAGCTCTATTGTTATATTTTGTTTAAAGTGCAGTTTCCTACTTTTTTTCCTATATGTAAAATAATAAGTTGTGAAATTGTCTAATCACTTGCCCAGTTGTTGCCAAAAATCCCTGTAATGTATCTAATATGTTTATTTCCAGTGATGACCATGGTGTTGTATCATCTTGATTGAGATATTTCAGGAAAATACCGCATTATGGCCACGAGATGGAGCTGATCATCATAGGAATAAACATATTAGACACATTGTGGGGATTATCTACACTTCAAATGTTTTATAGTTAGATTCCTTATACAAAGAACACAATTCAATAAACTAAGCTACCTTAAATGCACCCCCCCCCCCAAAAAAAAAAAAGAAAAAGCAACACATCCTCTAAATTAAGAAAAAACAAAGAAGAGTGCCCTTGTTTTTTTTTTTTTTTTTTTTTTTTTTTAAGCAAATCTAGCCTAAGCAGCTCAGTGAGCAAAACATAACATTTCCCATACAGGTTACATTACAACTGCATTAATTTTGCAGAAATCATTTATCACAACCACTAATCCATACAAAGTACACCATTATACTGACAATGGGTGGCAAATCTCCTTTTTTTGGCCCATCAGATTATTAGAATTATCTGGAAGTTTAAAAAGGGACAATGACAGTTAAGATCAATGGTACATGCACTTTAAAGTGGTTGTAAACACTTACATATACCCAGTGAAGTGACTGGCCTCAGACGATACACAGAGATAAAAATAAAATCCTCCTAAATATGTAGAAGGATTTCTTCTCTACAGCCGTTCAAAGTACAACATTTATAACGTTTGTATGAGCTGTCAGAAAAAAGTGTGAAATTACAATTTTGGAAAAAATAAATAAATAAATTACACACTGCAGAGCTCAGTGAGGAGACCTCTGAGAGTTGATTGGAGGAAAGAGACACACCCCCTCCACAGAGCTCATTGAAACACAGATGAAGCTGTCAATCAACTGGAAATCCCTCCTCTCTCACCTTTTTTCTCTTGGTGTCTGGAAAACTTGTCAGAAGTGACTCATGCTGATAGCATAGGAATGAGGCAGCAGACAGAAATGACACTTAGTGCTCTTAACTGAGATAAGTACACACTATAAAAGGATATGCTTTGTTCATATTTCATGTCTGAGGTTTACAACTACTTTAACCACTTCAATACCGCAATACTTATATATACCTTGCGGCTTTGAAGTGGTTCTGAAGCAATTAGCCATAACCTCGATTTTTTTTTTTGCAGCCAACAGCTGCCTTTTCCATAAAGCCACTAGATTGGATCGTTTCTTAGGCACGCGGGTAAAAACGGTAAGCCTGAGAAACACTGGTAAATTGTGGGGGTTGGGAACGTCTCACTCTTTTTACCGGCGCTCCTAAGAAATGTCATAATGCCACTTCTGGTCTAGGGTGGAAGTAAACAATTTTTTAATTTATTTTTAAGGAAAAGATAAAAAAAAAATTTTTTTTGGATCTTTTGCTTTTAAAGGTAAAGAAGAGATTTGGGGTCTTTTTGACCCCAGATCTCTCCATAAAGAGGACCTCTCATCTTTATTTATAGTACAAGGGATGTTTACATTCCTTGTAATAGGAATAAAAGTGATAAAAAAAAAATAAATTAAAGAAAAAAATAAGCCCCCCCCCCATCCCTCCGTGCTTACAGACAGAAGCAAACACATATGTAAGTCACGCACGCATGTGTAGCCAGTGTTTGCACCACACATATGAGGTATTGCTGCGAACGTTAGAGCGAGAGCAATAATTCTAGCACAAGACCTCCTCCATAACTCTAAACAGGTAACCGGTAAAATTTTTTAAAAAGTTGGCTATGGAGATTTTAAATTATTTTACTTTGTCGCCATTCCACGAGCTTGCACAACTTTAACCACTTAAGCCCCGGAAGATTTTTCCCCCTTCCTGACCAGGGGGTTTTTTGCGATTTTTTACTGCGTGACTTTAACGGACAATTGCGCGGTCGTGCGACGCTGTACCTAAACGAATTTCATGTCCTTTTTTTCCCACAAACAGAGCTTTCTTTTGGTGGTATTTGATCACCTGTGCGATTTTTTGATCATGCGCTATAAACAAAAAAAGAGCGTAAATTTTGCAAAAATAACAATATTTTTCATTTTTTTATATGAAATTCCCCCCCCCCCCCCAAAAAAAAATGGAAAAATCAAAATTTTTTAACATTTTCGGCCAATTTGTTTTATGCTACATATGTTTGGTAAAAAAAATCGCAAAAAGCGTATTTTGATTGGTTTGCGCAAAAGTTATCGCGTTTACTAACAAAGGGAAAGATTTTTGTCATTTTTGGTGTTTTTATTTAACGAGTAATGGCGGCGATATGCAATTTTTTTTGCGGTACTGCGACATTGCGGCGGACAGATCGGACCCTTGACTGACATTTTTGACACTTTTGGGGGTACCAGAGACATTACTGCAGTAATCAGTGCTATACATATGCACTGTTACTGCAAAAATGACACTGGCAGGGAAGGGGTTAACTGTATTGGAGAGGGAGGGGTTAAGTGTGTCCTAGGGACGTGTTTCTAACTGTAGTGGGACAGGTCTACTATTGTAAAAACAGAGATCAACGGTTCTACATAGTAGAACCGTCTGATCTCCATTTTTACACAGGGGAGAATGACAGGCGGCTTGTTTACATAAGCCGCCCGCCTTTCTCCCGCTGTACCGACAATCGTAGTGTGACCAGCGGACATCGGGTCCGCCGGTCACACGCCCGCACTGCTCCGTGAACGAGCCGAGGCAGGCGCGCGCCTCAGCGGGCGCGCGCTCGCCCGCTATTGGCTCAAAACCCGGTGACAGGTGAGCGACGTAGACCTACGTCACTCTGCCTGGCCGGGGCTGACTGCCGCAGTAAATATACTGTCGGCAACCGGTTAAAGCGGGACATTAAAATCACAATACTGCTGCGCTAAAAAGTGAGTAAGTAAATTGTATCAAATGATAAATTAATTAAGCAGCCACACACATCCGGAATAGTACAGATTACATGGGTATATAACAATAACTGTAGCGCTAAATCAAATGAGAATGTCCCAAATAAATGAGCAAAGGCAGTCCTTGTAGTGTACACTCCACACTGAAGAGAAGGTGAAAAAGACTTCAGAGTCAAAGAGCCACCACCAAACACTCCAATCTCACCACTGCTTACCAAATATCGATGATCCCCACAACAGAGATCAAGAGAGCCCAAAGCACAGGATTGAATACGAACTCCCACTCACAGGTCTCGGATAGACGAACTCAAACAGTGGTGTGATATAGAATAGAAAAGCAGGGACACTTTCATAGTGCAAACTGCTTAAAACCTTTATTTACACGCAAGATAAAAGAACACTTACAATGTTAAAATGTATTTACGCATCACAGATCGATAATAGGACCTACTCTCGGCGTTCCGTGCTAGATAACCAAAAAGATGGCTGCCACATCTCCTCCACGCAACGGCGCGCGTCACCAAGAGCACCACCCGATGCGTTTCATCATCAAAAGACGTCGTCCAGGGGTGTGGCTTCGAGGTGCGCTTACGCTATATATAGCCGCGGAGGAGAGCGGAAGTATCGGAACACATTGGTAACCGGAAATGAGGCTTGCGTTCCACTAACCGAAATGAGCCCCATACCAGAAAGAATTAATTTATCCGGGGAACAAGAACGAAATCGTATTCCACCGGCAGAAAAAAAGTTCTTTATTATAATCATTACTACAATAAAAACCCATAAGAATAAAATAGAATATGACTTCTATAAACATAGATCATAAGGAATGAATCTTAGATCGTACTAGAAAGCGGGACATGTTAGGTATCTATTTACTCGGTGTAACATCATCTTGGCATGGTGGATTGAGAGACATTTGAAGTGCCAATATATCACCCGCTTGGCGCCTGTTTTATCCCTCAAAATGCTGACCCACCGTGCTGTATCTGCGTGAATTATAGATGGTTGCATACTGGGCGGTACCATTCGCTTAAAGGGGGGAGCGCTAAAAATGCCGCTTGACCATATGTTTTTACTGTCCCAACCACAAGCATAAATGAGCCCTAAGATTGCCAACAAATCCCAGAATGCCTTGTACATACACATAGCAATCATAGGACTGATAGCAGTCCAATATTGTCATCCTGCACTACATATATGAACAAATCTTCTATGTCCAGCCTGATATGTTCTTTTCTCCTGCGGAGGACAAAGTCCATTACAGATGAAAAAGCCATTAGATATCCCAAAAACAAATCAATATAATCCATCGGGGGGTGGCTACACCTGAGAGGAGGCGTCTGCACAGAGCTGGAGAGGAAGCAGTTGAGCCTCATTATACTTAAATTGCTGTTTTTATGGTATCATCCAATAACTGCGCAGAGTCAATAAATAACGTTTGGCAGGCGCCCAGGCAGTTAGCAGAACGGTAGATCGACGCTGCAGAGGAAGTTCACTAAAGATGTTTTTATAGAGCAAGGGGATGGATAGACAATCACAACACATGTAAATACAGCTCAGGTCTTGTACCTTGTCTGTGACAATAATTAAAAGAGCTCTTCCAGACATCGAGTAAAATCAATCTGCCAACTGCTAACGCTATCCAGGAAACCGTGCAGCTGTGCTAAATGCAGAGAGCTCATTTAAAACTGAGTTCCATAAAACCTAGGGCTGCCAGATTCAGCATCTGGGCTTCTGGTGGGCTGCAGCTTCCTGTCATATGATTCTCTGCTGCCTAAAGTGATATTAAACCCTTGGGTTCCTTATGCACTTTCAGCCGCTGATTTAAAACGTAAATCCAACTATGTTGAGAAAAAAACATTCCCCTCTGAGTGATCTCTGTACATTGCAAAGATTTCAATCTTTGTTGCAGATTTCTAATTTTAAACTGTGTTGTAGATTCCTACCTTTTGTTATTCTGAAGAAATCCCTGTGTGTTTGTCTGTATCCATGTGAGGAAAGTGAGCCTAATGGGAGTGGTTTCATAATTATCAATCAGCTGTGCAGCTGCAGAGCACTAATGAGGAAAGCTGCTGGGCCTGTATCCCTTTAGATATATTCCTATTGGGAGTATCTCACCAAAAATGACATTTTTGTTGCAGGGGATGCCAGAAATCTGACTTGTATGTTAGTGCAGACTTCTGGGAAAATTGGTGAGCCAATCACACAAGCAGGAAATTATTTCTCTGGGGTGTGGTCAGTATACATTCTGTGTACAGAACAGCTCCAGGAAGCCATATTGTATTGCATTTTCAGAAAATTACAGAGTCTGCAGATTAAAAAGTAAAGGTAATTTTTAAAAACAATTCAATATGATTTGTATCGCAATTGTATATGCTATAATATTTTTTCTTTATTTATCTATTTTTTCCCCCACGAAAGTGGAGTTACCCTTTTATCACTCACTGAATATGCAGCTTCTTTATCTTTTAATCCTTGCCAATGTTCCAGTTTAACCGCTTGCCGACCGCCCGCCGCATATATACTGCGGCAGGCTGGTTCGGCTGCACGAATCAACGTATGGGTACCTTTGGTTCGTGGGAGCGGTGCTGGGGGCGAGCATGCGCTGCCGTTGGCATGCTCCTGCCCCCACTAGGCAGCGGAGATGCCGATCTACGGGGCTGGTGGCCGGGATTGCCGCCGGGCACCTGCGATCACTCCCAGCTGAGAGAGAAGGACGATCAGCTGTTGTAAACACAGCTGACCATTGTTTTCTCTGAAATGATCACAGAGCGCCTGTGATCCTTCTATATAGGAACACAGGTCTCTATGATCATTTCACAAGTCCCTCCCCCATACAGTTAGAAACACGCCCCTAGGCTCACACTTAATCCTTTGCTCACCACTGTGTTAACCCCTTTCCTCTCAGTGTCATTATTACAGTAACAGTGCATATTTTTAGCACTGATTACTGCAGTAATGTCACTGGTCCCCCCAAAAGTGTCAAAAATGTCAGTTAGGGGTCCGATCTGTCCGTTGCAATGTCGCAGTCCCACTAAAAATTGCAGATCGCCGCCATTACTAGTAAAAAAAATAAAATTAATAAAAATAACGTAATTCTTTCCCCTAGTTTGTAAACGCGATACCTTTTGCGCAAAGCCAACCAAAATACACTTATTGCGATTTTAAAAATCCAAAAATATGTAGCAGAATACAAATTGGCCTAAACTAAAAGGATGAAAATTTAGATTTTTACATTTTTTTGGGGAATGTTATATAGTAGAATGTATAAAAATGTTTTTTTTTTTTTTCAGAATTGTCGCCCTTTTTTTGTTTATAGCGCAAAAAATAAAATTCGCACAGGTGATCAAATACCGCCAAAAAAAGCTCTATTTGTGGGAAAAAAAAGGACGTCAATTTTATTTGGGTACAGCGTCACACGACCGTGCAATTGTCCGTTAAAGTAACGCAGTGCCGAATTGCAAAAAATGGCCTGGTCATTAAGGGGGCAAATCCTTCCAATTCAGAAGTGGTTAAGTTGGTGCCATGATCACTGCCCCAGGTCTCATGTTTCGGGGTGGGTCCTTTCTCTTGCAGCATCCTATGGAGTCACCCTTTCATGCATGGACGAGAGCTGTGTCACCCTACACTGTGTGCCTTGATAGAAACACACGTTATTGTAGCCTAGACTAGCAAGGCATTCCCCTTCTCCCTTCTCCAAGCTAACAGACTGTGCTGTCGACTGATAACTCTTTTCTGTGAAGACTGGAGATACGGGGAAGCAGCACTGAGAGAGCAGGAGCTAGCAGTATTGAAAGCTGCAAACTGCAAGTGCTGGGGGTAACAATTTTAACAAATAGTTTACTGGGGAATGTTTATTTTAATGTACTCAATGTAGTAAGTAAAAAAAACAAAAAAAAAAACAGAGGGTTTAATACTCCTTTAATTTCTCGCACCTGCTCCTGCCTGAAAGTGATGCACTAATGGTTTAGATGGAGCAGCCAGGGAATACCTGATCAGTATTACTCTAGGATTAGCCTGTTAAACAGATTTTTAGAGGTTCCTGCATATACCCCCTAAAACAGGGCATTCATTTGGTCCCCTCCTACTCAGGTAAGGAGACCTGATTTTTCAGTTATCCCCTCCTCTGCTTGGGCTGAATATGAACTGTGAGAAGGGAAGCAGAAGACTGAAATATTTCCATCATTCTGCTCTCCCCTCCTATCAGCAACAACTGATTTGCTCCTTGTGCTGCTACCAAGTCAAATTCCAGTACTTACCCTTCTTGCATTAAAAATAAATGTAAAGATGTATTAATGAACAAAGAGCTGCATTTATTTGTATCTTCTATATCTGTCTGGAGTCCAGCTTTAAAATTGTAGCCAGGTGATGACCTGCAGCAATATGGAGGAGGAGACATTGCCTTTTAATCTTTTCTCCCTCTACTGATACTGATATTATGCTGCACCATTCTTCTCTGACCAGCAGGGGTAGAGCATATAGATTTCTATGCAGAGCGCTAAGAATCCAGGGGAGTAGTTTGAGACAGAAGCCATATAATGGGACAAATAGACTCCTTACACTACAGATCCCAATATACACTGTGCAGTAGGAGTAGTAAAGAGTTGATTTTTATTAAACTGCCCAGGAACGTTCTTTCTATTGGAATTGAGGGAGTGAGAGAACCTCTGTTTGGATATTACACCTGCCAGCGTAGACCCAAACCTGAAACTGGTGAGGACAACTGGGAGCAGCGCAGCACCACCCACATAACAGCACATGCACTACTGCCACAGAGAGACTGGAGCATCCACTTACCCTCTGCTTCCCACCACTGATCACTGGCTCTCAGAGAGAGACCAAGGGGGCCCGCCCCTATACAGTGAGAGTTTACTGCAGCATCAGGGGACTGATGAGAGGGCTATTCACCCCTTTCTGTTACTGCTACCTGGGACTGAGCCACTGAGGACACTAATTATACCTTATCTATACCGCACAGGTACTACACTCTATAGCGCACAGATACTACTCTCTGTATTTCAAACCTAGACTGCACTTATACCAACCCTATACCACATTATATCAAACCTTTTCCACATTTACTTTGCACCCATGCCAAGACAATACTGTACCTATACTGTAGTTATACCGCATGTAAGTTAACTGGAAATGACGTTAAGAGCACCGTCGCTCTTAAAGGGCCCCAAAGATAGCCGGCAGAAGAACATCTCAAAGGTCTGACCCTCCCATAATAATTATTTTACAAGCCCCCTTTGTTGCCCTCCACACTCTGCTACCATCCTCTTTTTCTTTTGGATAGTGCATACCCAGTTGGTCTAGGACTAGCACTGCCTCAATAAATGTGCTCTGACAGTATAGCTCCAGCAATCGGTAAATTAAACGTCACTACTGCTCACTGCTGCACTTAAGGTTGCCTTACTACTGTATATGCTGATCTGGGCTCAAAAAAGTCATCTTATGTCTAGTCCCTACTGTCCCTAGTCCCTAGTCACTTTGTAGGCTAAAATATGTTATTACCATTGTTAACCCATTTTGCGCTTGCCTAGTTACCAATCATATTGGGTGACAATATATTATGTTTGCCCTTATTACCTGGTTTGATGCCTGTTTTCATTGATATAGGACTACTACTGGGTACAAAGTATTACCTTCAGTGATTTCCTGTGATATTCTATGTTTGTACACTCAACCTGGTGTGTCAAAGGGGCTGAGGTTTTGAGAAGATCGAGGCAAAGAACAAAGGACCCATTCTATCCAGTGCCCCCTATGGCGGTAGTGCTACAAAAGCCACAAAAAATGCCTAAAACTAGAAATCTGGTATTTTATGACATTTTCAATGCTTTCAATATACATCAAGGATCATGGTTTATACATGCCAGAGTCATTAGTTCATGTTGTCCTTCGAGGGATTCCCCTTTAGCTATGCAACAGTATCCATTCCGTATACAAACAGGCTCATCTCACTGTACATAGAACAATGGTGGAAGACAGATCACTGACAGGCATGCCTTGCAGCATCTGACGATGACACGCTGTAATCTTAACTTGTCATAGTTACAATTATAAGGTTGCTGCAATTGCTCAATTAATCCAATGCATCATTTCTCTGACTGCAGTGATCACCCCTTACCTGGGGTTATAGAATAGATAAACATAAATTGTTGAGTGTTTATTACAGTGCAGAGATCACATTGTTATTCGTACTATAACTAACTCCAGGCTGTCATCAAATACTTTTTTGGCAATCTCTTTTTTTTTTTTTCATCTGCAATTAAACAATACAGCGTAGTCACAGATCTGCTGATTGGATAATGAAGAAGCATCACCACACTGATGATGTCAATGCTCCTCTCCTTTTGCTCTCTCCCCCCGTCATCAATTTGCCAGTGTTAGACTGACAGCATTGTCCAATGTAGTTGAACCTGACTGCCTCACACTGCTGCTCTCCTCCCTCTCATTTCTGCTGTTCAGAAGGACTCAAAGAAGCTAAAATAAAGACAGAATCAGGCCTTGCTGGGACAAGGTCATCTAGAGCCCGGAGCGAACATGCCAAATTGCGCCCCTCCAAATGTTTGAGCATCATGTGTCAGAACAATCCCCCCCCCCCCTCCAAAAAAAATTGAGCACTAATTCATATGATCAACCCCTAAGCAGGGGCGTAACTACAGGGGTTGCAGGGGTTGCAATCGCTACCGGGCCCCATGCTCCAGGGGGCCCGGTAGCAAACCAGTGGGTGAACTTCCAGGATCGCAAGGGTCACACTTGCGACCGGACCCTGGCATTGCACCACTGTGGGGAGGCCCCAAGATTGCAGGAAGGGGGCCCACTGCAGAACTTGTGAAAGAATCCTGCTGCGGGATCGTAATAAAAGGCCATGCAACTAGTGCAAAGAGCCCCAGGATTAGTGGGAAGAGCCCTGGACTTGAAGGTAAGGGCCCTGGCCAGGGGTCTGAGGGGCCCTTCATGGTTTCTTGCATCAGGGCCCTGAAGGTTCTAGTTACGCCTCTGCCCCTAAGCACCCATCTCAAATCCTCTCTCCCCATATACCCCCAATCCTCCATCCTAGCACAAATCTCCCCCCCCCCCCACAAATTTCTCTTCCTGGCATAAATACCCCTCACCCTCCAAAAATATTTCCCCTCATATTACTTTTATAAGAACAAACCTACCAAATCCGACCCTCCTAGCACAAATCCTCTTCCCCCCTACTCCCTTCTCAACACAAATCACCACTAGTGGCGCATCTCCCCAAATTTGCCCTCCTACGACAATTCATACCACCAGTCGCTCCACCAATTTTCCTTCTCAACACAAATCCCCACTCCCAATCTCCTTGTGGTACCGCTCCACTTCACATAATACC
This sequence comes from Pelophylax lessonae, assembly GCF_965119305.1. Taxonomy (NCBI): domain Eukaryota; kingdom Metazoa; phylum Chordata; class Amphibia; order Anura; family Ranidae; genus Pelophylax; species Pelophylax lessonae. The sequence goes on from NC_138773.1 coordinate 282,715,725, forward strand.
ACAGTTCCAGGGAACCCAGCCCTCCCGTCCACCCCTGGATCTACCCCAATTTTCACCTTTAAATCAGTTAAAAGTCAGTGGTCAGGAAAGGTTTTGTTTTATTTTCAACATTAACAAAACTGCTGAGTGCTTTTTTCTTAGCATATTAAAGAAACACTTTGAATGCCAAAACAGCTCAAAATCCTTCGTCCGGTCATGTTTCAACACCACAGTCACAAAAACATGTTAAGTTCCGGCCTCGGAAACGTTTTTTTTAGATAAAAATACTCCCGGGACAGTCAGGGCTAGTGCATTTCATAATGGATAGCTTCTGAACTGTCCCAGGTTGCACTTACCTTTTAGAAGAAATACTTACCTTGAAAAGGTCTTGTCCAGCGCTGCCACCTCAGGTGTGGGCAGCTGAAACCAGAGCGTCCTCTTCGGTATCCTCTTCAGCGTCCTCTTCGGTCCCAGAATGCCCTGCACCAGCCCCGCTCGTCACTTCCGGTGCTGGCGCGTCATCCCTGCACAGCTTCTGGGCATGCCCAGAAACTGTTTAACAGGGAATGACGTGCCTGCAGAGGAACTGACGAGTGGGGCCGGTGCAGGCGCATTGATTCCTGGGAGCGATGACGTTCAGCTCCCAGGAGTCAATGCAAGCAGAGGGAGGAAGTGGAAGAAAAAAAAAATCGGGACTATCCATTTCTTTTTCAGGTGATTGTCAGCAAGCGGATGGCCCAAAGTGTTTTTTTAAAGCCGGAACTCCGCTTTAAGTATTTCCATTGTTAAACAGCCAGTGTCCTAAAAATCAGAACACACTGAGGTGTTTTAAGTGACTGTGGTGTGAGAAACATAACAGGCACATTCATTTTGCTTTAACACATCTTGAGAAAATTCAAATATTTAATAACTTAAAAAAGTAAAGTCATTTCGAGTCATATGTCTCAAGTCAAAGTCAAGTATCAAGTCATGAATACCAAGTCAAAGTCAAGTCGAGTCTTTTATTAATTTTACTCAAGCAAGTCTCAAGTCCTCAAACTGGTGACTTAAGTCAAGTCATGTGACTCAAGTCCCCCACCTCACAATCATTGGTGAGAACCAAGAGTTATCTTTGACAACTCATGGTAAAACCCACCTTTTTACTGCTGCACATAATGAGGTTGATACTAAAACTGGAGCACTCAGAATCTGGTGCAGCTGTGCATGGTGGCCAATCAGCTACTACCTTCAGTGTATTCAGTTAGGCTTTGACAATAAAACCTGTAAGCTGATTGGTTTCTGTGCACCAGATTTTGCACTCTCCATTAAATCTCCCCCAATGTGTTACACAGGCAGCAACAGGTTAAAGGTTATATTTTTACTGGATCTATTGGAAGTGAAACAGTTACTGTTGCAAGTAACACATCCTTCTAGTTACAATATTTAGTAAGGAATTTGAAGTGAAAGGAGAATGTGGCTGATCAATCAAAGTGACACTGAACTTGTTATTACAAAAAAAAAAAATTTCTACAAGACACCTAAATGCGTCTATATCAATCATCCCACGTTACTGGAAATCATCTCATGTCCCAAGTGTGAAAGAGTGGCTACTGGAAGTAAACTCCATATATAATATGGAAGAAATATTGGCAATGTATAAAGAAAAAAACACTAGTTTTCACAAAATTTGGAGAGCATGGTCTATTTTTATATAATCAGATAATTATAAGTCTATTATGGGTACCTGACTTACTGAAAGTGATTTTAAAGCTTCATTTTTATTTTATTTTCTTTAAATAACAAACATTTCAAACTTACCTCCTCTGTGCAGTTGTTTTTGCACAGAGCAGCGTGGATCCTCCTCTTCTCGGATCCCTCGTTGCTACTCCTGGCCCCTCCTATAGAGTGCCCCCACAGCAAGCAGCTTGCTATGGGGGCACCTGAGCCAAGCTGCAGCTCCCTGTGTCCATTTAGACACGGAGCTGCTGTTCGGCCCCACCCCACTCTCTCCTGATTGGCTAACAGACTTTTATTGACAGCGCCAATGACGCCCCGGCTGTGTCACAGCCAATCAGGAGGGAGAATCTTCGGTGGCCGAAGGACTCGTGGACTTCGCTGGACAGAGATGGGGCTCAGGTAATTATTAGGGGGTGCTGGGGAGGCTGCTATACCCAGAAGGTTTTTTTTTTAATCTTAATGCATAGAATGCATTAAGATAAATAACCTTCTGACTTTACAACTCCTTTAAGCCAGTTACTGTATATCTTATTCTGGACTTGATTTCATGAAACTGTAGAAAAGTCCCTTTGGCTTTGACTCTAGACTTTTTAGGTTTCTTATTTAACCACTTGCTGACCAGCCGCCGTGTATATACTGTGGCAAGGTGCCGCTATTGCGTGAACCGCAGTACCTGTAGGTCGCTTAGTTCAATAGCCACTAGATGGCGCGATCGCTCCTTGATTGGTTAGCGGAGATGTCAATCAACGGGTCTGGCGGACCAGATATCCGCGATCGCTCCCCAGGAAAGGCAGAACGGCGATCTGCCTATGTAAACAAGGAAGATCGCCATTCTGGCAGGGAGGAAGACACCGGTCTTGTGTTCCTGCTAAGCAGGAACGCCGATATCTGTCTTCCCCCAGTCAGAGCAACCCACACAGTTAGCAAGCACCCCCTAGAGACACCCTTAACCCTTTGATCTGCACTGATGTTAACCCCTTTCCTGTCAGTGTCATTAGTGAATTGACAGTGCATTTTATTTTAGCACCGATTACTGTAATAATGTCACTGGTCCCCATAAAGTGTCAGTTAGATGTCCGACTTGTCCGCCACAATGTCGCAGTCCCGCTAAAAATCGCTGATCGCCGCCATTACTAGTAAAAAAAAACGAAATAAAAATGCTATAAAAATTTTGCATCATTTGTAGATGCTATAACTTTTGAGCAAATCAGTCAATATACACGTATTAGGATTTTGGTTACCAAAATTATGTAGCAGAATACATATTGGCCAAAATTGATGAAAAAATTTGATTTTTTTACATTTTATATTGGCTGTGTTTTATAGCAGAAAGTAAAAAATATATATATATTTTTTTTTCAAAATTGCTGCTATTTTTTTATTTATAGCGCAAAAAATAAATACCGCAGAGGTGATCAAATACCACCAAAAGAAAGCTCTATTTGTGCAAAAAAAAATGATTTAGGCATAGCTTCCCACGACCTCGCAACTGCCAGTTAAAGTAACGCAGGGCCGTATCGCAAAAAATAGCCTGGTCATTAACATTCCGGTCCAGAGGTGGTTAACCACCAAAGAAATACTTCTGGTTTAAAATAATTTTACCTGATTATAACTCACTATCTCTGATCACATATACAATCACAGTAATTTTTCATGCATGAGAAAATACGTGTTCAGGATATTATAATATTCAATTACTATTTTCATATTTCCTATGACTTTGTATTATTGAGTTTTAAAGTTTTATAATGCTATTGGTATTATTTAGTTGGGATTATTCTCCCATCTTATATTCTCTGTGATAATATCACAATGTACAACTTTTTATAATGTATGTACTTATTCTTAACTTTTCATAGATTTACATTATTTGTACAAATTGTATATCCTGTTAAAATACAATCAAAATAAAACTTAATTTTGGAAAAAAAATATATACAGTATCTCACAAAAGTGAGTACACCCCTCACACTTTTGTAAATATTTTATTATATCTTTTCATGTGACAACACTGAAGAAATGACACTTTGCTACAATGTAAAGCAATGGGTGTACAGCTTGTATAACAGTGTACATTTACTGCCCCTTCAAAATAACTCAACACACAGCCATTAATGTCTAAACTGCAACAAAAGTAAGTAAAAATGTCCAAATTGGGCCCAATTAGCCATTTTCCCTCCCGGTTTCATGTGACTTGTTAGTGTTACAAAGTCTCAGGTGTGAATGGGGAACAGGTGTGGTAAATTTGGTGTTATCGCTCTCACTCTGTCATACTGGTCACTGGAAGTTCAACATGGCACCTCATGGCACCTCATGGCAAAGAACTCTCTGAGGATCTGAAAAAAAGAATTGTTTCTCTACATAAAGATGGCCTATGCTATAAGAAGATTGCCAAGACCCTGAAACTGAGCTGCAGCACTGTGGCCAAGACCATACAGCGGTTTAACAGGACAGGTTCTACTCAGAACAGGCCTCACCATGGTCGACCAAAAATGTTGAGTGCACGTGCTCAGCGTCATATCCAGAGGTTGTCTTTGGGAAATAGACATATGATTGCTGCCAGAATTGCTGCAGGGGTTTAGGGGGTGGTTGGTCAGCCTGTCAGTGCTCAGACCATACGCCACACACTGCATCAAATTGGTCTGCATGGCTGTCGTCCCAGAAGGAAGCCTCTTCTAAATAAAGCTGTTGGCTGAAGGCAAGCAGACTAAGGATATGGATTACTGGAACCATGTCCTATGGTCTGATGAGACCAAGATAAAATTATTTGGTTCAGATGATGTCAAGCGTGTGTGGCAGCAACCAGGTGAGGAGTACAAAGACAAGTGTGTCTTGCCTAAAGTCAAGCATGGTGGTGGGAGTTGGTCTGGGGCTGCATGAGTGCTGCGAGTACTGGGGAGCTACAGTACATTGAGGGTACCATGAATGCCAACATGTACTGTGACATACTGAAGTACAGCATTAACCCCTCCCTTCAGAGACTGGGCCGCAGGGCAGTATTCCAACATGATTACGACCCCCAAACACACCTCCAAGACGACCACTGCCTTGCTAAAGAAGCTGAGGGTAAAGGTAATGGGCTGGCCAAGCATGTCTCCAGACCTAAAGCCTATTGCTGTGGGGCATCCTCAAATAGAAGGTGGAGGAGCGCAAGGTCTCTAACATCCACCAGCTCAGGGATGTCGTTATGGAGGAGTGGATGAGGACTCCAGTGGCAACCTGTGAAGCTCTGGTGAACTCCATGCCCAAGAGGGTTAAAGCAGTGATGGAAAATAATTGTGGACACACAAAATATTGACACTTTGGGGCTTATTTTGGCATTTTACTCAGGAGTGTACTCACTTTTGTTGCCAGCGGTTTAGACAATAATGGCTGTGTGTTGAGTTATTTTGAGGGGACAGCAAATTTACACTGTTATACAAGCTGTACACTCACTACTTTACATTGTAGCAAAGTTTAATTTCTTCAGTGTTGTCACATGAAAATACATAATAAGATATTTACAAAAATGTAAGGGGTGTACTCACTTTTGTGAGATACTGTATATTCTATTCAAGTACATTGTATTTATTCCTAAATCAAAAAGTCCCTTCTATTGCTTTCAGCCGCCTCCATATCCCTAAATTCCTTTTGTTTTATTGCTGTAATCTGACTTCTTGTTAGAGCAGTGGTCTTCAAACTGCGACCCTGGGGCCAGATGTGGCCCTTTGCTTGCCTTTACCTGGCCCTTGGGGCACTATTCCATCCACAACTGACACCAATGATGGGGCACTATTCCTCCCACAGACACCAATGATGGGGTGCTATTCCTCCCACTGATATCAATAATGGGACACTATTCCTCCCACTGATACCAGCAATAGGGAACTTTTCGTTCAACTAATACCAACAATAGGGCACTATTCCTCCTACTGATACCAACAATAGAGCACCATTCCTTCCACTGACACCAATGATGGGGCATTATTCCTTCCACAGACACAAATGATGGGGTGCTATTCCTCCCACTGATATCCATAATAGAGCACTTTTCCTCCCACTGATACCAACAATAAGGCACTATTCCTTCCACTGATACCAACAATAAGGCACTATTCCTTCCACTGACACCAAGTGAGCATACCTCACTTTTTAATCTTGTCATGTAATGATCTTGCAATATAACTCATACAACTAAGATTCTTTATCAACTGAATTGATTAAAGTGGATGCAAACCTTAAAATTCTCCTTTCACTCCGAATGTTTAGTTTGCTTAACCACTTGACCTCTGGAAAGTTTTTCCCGTTTTTATGACCAGGGTCTCCTCATGTGTTTTGAAAAAACGCCTGAGCGCAAACGCCGCTAAACGTGTCCAAACGTGACACAACGGGCGTTTTTAAACGTCGTTCTGTAGCTGTCAAGTTCCAGCATTCAAAGGACTTTTTCAAACGTCCCGTGTACATGTAGCCTAAAGATGAATTTACAATGTATCAGAATGAAACAGGTGTGATACAATGAAATATGGCTCTTTAAGGGATTACGTGTACCAATTTAGAAAAATAAAAATACTCCCACATTCATATATAATAAATGCTAGACACAGTACCAGACAGGTAGGCCTATCTGAGTTCCCATACACAGTTCTCTTCTTTCTTCTCAAGATCTTCGCTAGCAACGGTGGTGCACGGTTTTTGTACTCCACATTGGGGATGGATGATCAAGAGAGAGAATGGCAGCGAACAGTTTATAGTCACCGCGGGGTGTCTGTGCAGTTTGGCGGTAAAACTTCTGTGGGAGATGTAGGCCTCGGACGGCTCTTATACCGGTACGGATGTTTGCCTATGAATCTCCTGGGGCGGTATACTGGGCCACCGGGGGTTTAATGCCTTCTGTTATACTAAGGCTATCTCTGATTAAAACTACTTCTTCGGTAGATAAAGTCAGTTTTTGGGCAGGGGCCCTCTCACCAGCCAAGCGACGTCCCGGGAACTCTCTTCTGTTGTCTCAGTATCTGATCTGCATCATACGCCACCTAGATGCGGATGGTGAGCGATTCCAATCTCTGTAAAGCATCGACTGGGCCTCCCGGAAGGTTCTTTTACTAAGGGTGGAACACTCTCGCTTAGTCACTTCGGGCCCGGGCTTCAGGCCTAGTCAACTGCTTTAGGCCACAGCGCTGAGATCTTGCTTGTCCAGGATATCGATTCCAAAGAGAACAAACCTGGCTCCCCCCTTCCTTTATCAAGCTTCTCCCAGCAGGCTGTGCGGTGGGGCAATGCACCCTGGTACGCCAAGGGAATTGTGGATAATGTAGTTTAATACTGACAGGAAATCACAGAGCAGCTGCAATGTGGCATTTTGGCCACTAGATGGAGCCGAGTTCCTACAAAAGGTCATACAGTCTTCTTATGCACAATGTAAAGGGGGGAAACCCCGCTACAAACATATCCAATAAAATCAAATTTCTTCATACATTTAGGCCAAAATGTTCTACTAAATGTTTTTAATAAAAACCAAACTGCATTTTTTGGGATGCTATACTATTAGGGACACTAGTATAGTTCTGAACGTGATCAAGATACTGATCTGTACTGACACTATACTGGTAATGACAATGATCAGCGACTTATAGTGTGACTGTGATAGTGTGGCGGGCAATCTAGCATTAACTGGCCGAGAGGGATGCTAACTGACTGATAATACTGTATACTGTACTAATGGCATTGGCTGGGAAGGGGTTAACATCAAGGGGCAATCAAAGGGTTAACTGTGTGCCTAAGAAGTGTGATGTGTGCTGCTTTTACAGATTTGTCTGTTTTTTCTTCCTGAACTCAGAGTTGATTTCAGGGAGAAGAAACAGACAGATTGCTGTCAACACAGAACTCTGCGCTGTGATTGGCCAATCAGCAAGTTTCAGGCAAAATCATTAATTAAAAACTAATAAACAAACTTGTGCTGTGTGCAATCACAGCACAGGTTAGCAGGGGGCGCACACAAGCACGACGCCAAAAATCGTGGTGCCTGGCTGTGCCGCCTGCTCGCAGTGCATCTATTGGGAGCAGGTTGACAAGAGGTTAAACACCATATATTATAAACAATTGCCTTTTTTATGCACATTATGCAGTAATTAATAGTGTGTCCCAACGCCTCTGTGTCAAAAGTCTATAGATAAAGTGCTCAGTTCATCAAAAATCCAAACCAGCAGTCTCCAAACTGTGGCCCAGGGGTCAGATGTGGCCCTTTGCTTGCCTGCATCTGGTCCTTGGGCCACTATACCTCCAAATGTCACCAATGATGGGCCACCATTCCTCCCATTAACACTAATCTTCCCACCAATATCAACAATTGGGCACTATTCCTCCAACTAAAACCAATCATGGGGCACCATTCCTTCCACTGATGCCAACAATGGGGCAAAATTCATCTCATTAAGACCAAAGATGGGAGATAGTTTACACCCTCTTGCCACAGTCCAGTCTGGCGCCCCTAAAGTCTGAAGGGCAGTAAACTGGCCCTTTGCTTAGAAAGTTTGGAAACCCCCTGTCCCAAACCAACTGCATGAAAAATTATTATAAATTTGCTCGTGATTGCACTCAGTGCTTGTACTTCAGTGATCACTCCTCCTAACAACAGCCCCCACCCCCCCACCCCAGGTATTTTCTTACACTCACTAGAGATATATGGATTTTAGCGTTAGCAAAAGGGTCTACCAAACACCTTATGTTCTCCAAATATGGCCACTTTCAATGATCCAATATACTTTAGTGAATGTGGTATAAACATCTCCAGTCCAGCCCCAATCATTCATATATAAACCAAGGGAAGAATAGTAGGTGTAAGAATAGAGAAAGAAAACTTTCAATAGTGTAATTCAGTTTATTGAAATATAAAAGCATAAAATCCAATGAACTCCCAGCAATCTGCAATAAGATTGCAATAAACTCAGAAGCACTGCAGCAGTGTACAGAAGTGACATCACCAGAAGCCCCACTCAATGCGTTTCGTCAAAACCAATGAACATCTTCAGGAGCTGGTCACTAATCTTCCCACCAATATCAACAATTGGGCACTATTCCTCCAACTAAAACCAATCATGGGACACCATTCCTTCCACTGATGCCAACAACGGGGCACAATTCATCTCATTAAGACCAAAGATGGGAAATAGTTTACACCCTCTTGCCACAGTCCAGTCTGGCCCCTAAAATCTGAAGAACAGTAAACTGGCCCTTAGCTTAGAAAGTTTGGAAACCCCCTGTCCCAAACCAACTGTATGAAAAATTATTATAAATTTGCTCGTGATTGCACTCAGTGCTTGTACTTCCGTGATCACTCCTCCTAACAACAGCCCCCACCCCCCCCCACCCCAGGTATTTTCTTACACTCACTAGAGATATATGGATTTTAGCGTTAGCAAAAGGGTCTACCAAACACCTTATGTTCTCCAAATATGGCCACTTTCAATGATCCAATATACTTTAGTGAATGTGGTATAAACATCTCCAGTCCAGCCCCAATCATTCATATATAAACCAAGGGAAGAATAGTAGGTGTAAGAATAGAGAAAGAAAACTTTCAATAGTGTAATTCAGTTTATTGAAATATAAAAGCATAAAATCCAATGAACTCCCAGCAATCTGCAATAAGATTGCAATAAACTCAGAAGCACTGCAGCAGTGTACAGAAGTGACATCACCAGAAGCCCCACTCAATGCGTTTCGTCAAAACCAATGAACATCTTCAGGAGCTGGTCACTTAATCTGTCAAGTAGCTTATGTAACTTGTGAATGCAGCTGTCCAGGTAATATTTATTCACATTTTTTTTATTTATAAAGCACAGGTAATTTAAAAATTTAAGCTTACATATGCTTTAAGAACCTTGATTTTATCAATTGTTACTGGTCAAGAAAAGATGCTTCTTTTAAGGTATTAGGGACAATGCATAATTCTTTAGCGTCATAACTGGACTGCTATAGGTTGCAGTACATGTCTGATCGAGGAAACAGGTAAAGGGGCTCCTTGGTTGTCCAGAAGACTTAATCGTAGCTAAGGGTTATCTTTTCACATGTAACCAATTTTATAAATGTATATCTTATTGCTTTATGTCTGATTTTATTTCTGGGTTTACACATAGCATGAAAAAGCCAAAAATTAAACCAGGGTACAAAAAATTTAATTTGAATAAATTCCTTATATTTAATGTAAATCCATTTTATGTACCCCTTTTCAATCTCAGTTATTAACTTGTAATGTAGTGGTGACATCATCACATGCATATGGCCTGTGCAGAGCGAACGGTTATAGGAGGAACCCAGGAGGCCCATCCACTATAGGATGCCTGCAGAATCCCTGCACAAGGAGAAAGAACAGCAGTGACCTGTATTGTATTTATACAATATTTATATTGCACAGACCCTGGAGGAGCCGCTGGACTATTTGTGTTCTCCTGCCCTGCAACATTGTGACCCACCCCGTACCTGCACCAAATGCAACACAGTCCCCTTTAGGGAGAACACCTTGGCAGACAGTGATAGTGGAAAAATAGCATATAAACACTGTAAGGTACCCTTGCAATCTACAAAGTTGCTTTAGAATCGCTTGGAACAGTAACATTTGTCTGGGGGAATCTGATTGACTGCCTGCGTCCTGACGCACAGGTTTTTAAGTGCAAGCCAATTGGCTGAAGATGAAGATGAAATTTTTCATCTCACAGCACTGTGGGAGTTTATTCACTAAGGCCCCTTTAACACTTGTGCGACTTGTCCTGCGACTTGGGACTGCGTAGTCGCATGACAAGTCCTACTTCATGATTTCCAATGAGTACCGTTCACATCTGTGCGACTTCAAGTCACAACAACTTCAAAGTAGTCCCTGCACTGCTCTGGTCTGATTTTATTGCGTTTTGAGGTCCATAGACATAGGCATTGCTTCAAGTCCAGTGAAAATTGCAGAAAAAAAAAATTCCAGTTAAATCGTGCAACTTTTAAGTCGAACAAGTGTGAAAGGGGCCTAAATGATGATGTGAGGTTTATTCAATAAATAATGTGGGGGTTGTATCTGGCTCTGATACTAGCCAGTGCCTCACCAGCCACTGACCTCACTGCACGTTCCTGGTCAGGACAAGGGGTGGGTGGGAGGGGCTGCTGCCCTGGATGCAATGGTTTACTGGGGGTGCCTTCTTTCTGTTGCAAAGCTGACATTAGTAGTGACAGCAGCAGTGACTTTGACAAGCAAGTGACTGTTGGGTGTAGGATCCCCCAAGCTTGCACATCATGAGCAGAGGAGGGGGGCGCAGTTTACAATCTTTGGGCGCTGGATGACCTTGTCCCAGCACTGAACACATGTAACCTATAAAATATAAGTAAACTTTTAGAATGAACTAATACATCTATACTAAGGATGAACCCTTGAAACTTCTCTCCAACCACTACAATCAACTGTAATGAATATTTTTTGCTTAGCCAGCCCTAGATCAAGTATTTATTACATTTAACTCACTTTCTTTAGTATAATATCACCTTTTGGGCATTTGAAGGCCATTTGTGACCCACGTTACTTACTGTCTTCAAAATATATACATTTATTTATCTATCTATCGTGCCATATAATAGAGATTGCAGTGGTAGAGAGGATTTTCCAGGGTCCATCCATAGTAGAGATGTATTAGTTAATTCGAAAAGTTTTCTTACATTTTATAGGTTACATGTGTTGTTGTCTCCTTGGGCTAGTCTTGGGCATATCTGCGGTCCCTTGTGTATGCATACGCCATCCAAGCTGACCTTTGAGGACCTGCGGCCCCAGGGATAAAGCATTTGCTCCTAACCTTTGGCTGAGTTTTCTATGGTAACATTCCCAGCTTGCAGATGTGTTGGTTAATAAATGAGGCACAATATGCTGTAAACATGACTATTTATTATTTGTTGGATATTTCTCTGTAGATTGGCAGAAGAATTGCAAGAAGAAGAATTGGAACGTGATTACATTGAAATGCAATGGAATTTCCTGGTTGGAAAATAAATTATTGTATGGGGTGTATTGTGGTCCAAAACCTGCCAGTCATATATGGGTTCTGCCCTTTCATCCAGGATGTCTGGTTCTGCCAAAGAGTGTTATGTTTTTGTAATCTTGTTTTATTGTTGCATATCATAAAATGTATTTTATTTTTTACATATTTTTTTGTTGTTTGCCATACAAAGTCCCATGGGAGGTAAACATTGGAAAATGGCTATAGCACACTTAAACGATTTTCAAGGTATACATAACTGTTTTTTATCTGTTCTATGCTCATTTCTAAGGTAGAAATTCTAACTCACCCTGATATTTGTGAAGCTGGATGTAGTTCAGCCCATAACCCTAGTTTCTGTTAGTAAAGAATCTGTGAGCTCCTATAGACTGCATAAGGAGGATCCTAAGGTGTCCAAGACTGCAAATGAAAGTTGTACCCCAGCACATAGCCCACATGCGGTAATCGTGTCGGCAGCATAGAAGCAGCCAGATTTATGTCCACGGTATATTCCTGCAATGTGCGCAATAATTCAATATGCCATACGTGCCTGTTTACTGTCTACATGTGTCCCACCAGTTGTTTATCGGACTGTAAAGTGTGCTGATGACAGTTTGTAATTCAAAGGACGCTCCAGCTATTTCATGGCTGTTTGTGCCGCATATTTCTCTATCCATTTTCTAATCTTAAAGAAGCCTTCCAGCAAGGATAAAAATCAATAACGACCTTTCTTGTTAGGGTCATCTTTGTCTACAATTGTGAGTTGCAGTTGGATTTGCTGGCACTCTTGTCTTCAGCTCTGAGACCCGGGTTCTTTTTTCCGACAAGGGCACAAAAGTGTAAGTAAAGCCTTAGCAGGCAATGTAACTGCTGTGGGGCCCAAAAGCACAAAGGGTTTATAACTGCCTAACTGCAAAGTCATCTATGGAAGTACTAATTGCATAAAAAAAATGAATAACATACAACTTGCAAACCCCTAATACTGCTATTAAATCAGCATTGTGGGTATTACCTTGAAATTAAGATTTGAAGGTCAAGGGATCCCTTAAAGAAAGAGACACTGTCATTTTGATCCAGTAAGGGAAAAGCAACAATGTCTGCTGGTAGCCTATACCCCAACCACATCCACATTGCCTCCCCGCCTACCTGCTGAAGGAGTCTACCCTAGGTAAGCTCTGATGTTGTAGCTGGATGGATGATGTCAAAGCCCCACCATTTGTGACAGCATTTGGCTATGGGAAATGGCCATGTAGGCCTAAGTGTTGTTGGATAGGTTGCATCCCTTCCCTTACCCAAAAGCTCCTCTGTGTTAGAGCATTGGTGCAGGGGCTCAGATGAAGCAGGGAGGGAGCAAAGGAGCACAGATGGATGAGAATAGCTTGCTAAGAGGTGATTTCTTAGCGCACTCTGACAATCTTGCCTTGCAGTAACTGAGTTCCTGTTTCTGACAAGAGCACAAGGGTTTTACTACAGCCATAGCAGGCAATGTGACTGTTATGGGGCCCATAAGCCCAGGGAGTCTCTAACATCTTGGCTGCACAGGTACTCTTGCAGGTACCAATAACATCTGGAAAAAAATGCCTAAAATGCAACTTGGGAAGACCTATTTTGCTACAGTATTAAAGAAATTAGTATTCTCTGTCACTTGTGGCAATACCTTTAAGATGGAGATTAAGGGGCCCCTAAAGATACATTGTCACTTTGCTCACTTATTTTATAATCACCTATCCATGCTCCCTCAATGTCAATGCTGAATGCTGTTGGAGCTTACTTGAAGGAATGGCGTTATTGCCCCTTCACTTGTGACAGCATTTAGGTAAGGAGGTTGGCCACTTAGGCCTGAGCCTTGTCAAGTTGAGGAGGCCACTTGCTTTTCCTTAAGCAGAAGCCCGCTTTTCTTAGAACATTGGTGCAATGCCTAGCCAATGCAATAGCATTTTCACCTTTTTTATTTTATATTTATTTATTTCTCTCACTGTGTGCATTACTTTTCACTTATATATGCGTTTTTTCCTCTCCCAAGATGGTAGGGTGTGGGTCTTTGGGCTTATCCTCTTTGGGGGGGGGGGATATGTGGTCATTAGGTTCCTTCCTCGCCTGGCCTTGGAGGTCCCTCTTCCAGGGAGCCCCCCACCTAGTACTCGTTGGTTGACTTGGCTGATCGCGAGGAGCAGGGTCTGCTAAGCCTTTTGACTAGGTAGACCTGAGTGTGCCTTGCTCTTGTCAGGGGTCTTATACCTTGGGGAATTTAGGGAAGGATCCTTCTTCTTCGGGAATGAAACATTTGACACATTGGGGTTGATTTACCAAACACAAATAGACTGTGCACTTTGCATAGTGTAGTTGCACTCTGAAAGTGCAGTTGCTCCAGAGCTAAGTAAATGAAGTAAAGCTTCACTTTGCAAAGAATACCCAATCATGTGCAAGGAAAAAAACAAAATAAAACAACTGCATTTTTGGTTGCTTATGTTTGGATGATGCAAAATGCACAATCTATATGCCTTTACTAAATCAACCCCATTGTCTCTTTAAAGCGGAGTTCCGGCCTCAAAATCGACTTTACACCATCCGCTTGCTGATGTAGCTGAAAAAGAATTTAATAATTTCAAATTTTTTTTTTGATTTACTTATCTTGTTATTAAAGAAAATATACTTACCTTCCTTCCTCTTCCTCCCTCTGCGGCCGCGGCCAACGCCGTCTCCTCCTGGGAGCTGAACGTCATCGCTTTCAGGAGTCAATGCGCCTGCACTGGCCTTGCTCATCACTTCCAGGTGCAGGCGCATTATTCCCTGCTGAACAGCTTCTGGGCATGCCCAGAAGCTGTGCAGGGATGACGCGCCTGCACTGGAAGTGACGAGCATGGCTGGTGCAGGGCATTCTGGGACTTCCGACGTCACCGAAGAGGACACCAAAGAGGATGCTCCGGCTTCAGCTGCCCACACCTGAGATGGCAGAGCTGGACAAGACATTTTCAAGGTAAGTATTTCTTCTAAAAGGTAAGTGAAACCGGGTACAGTTCAGAGGCTATCGTTGCTTAAATGCACTAGCCCTGACTGTCAAGGGGGTATTTTTATCTAAAAAATGTTTTTGAGGCCTTGAGGCCGGAACTCCGCTTTAAGGATTTTGCAATGAGGCCCTATTGCATATAATTTTGGAATTGTAAAGGTATTATCTGTACAGAGTATGTTTGTATGGATTTCAATGTTTTGTGTTTGCATAGATTTTTTCCTGCAGTTTAAAAACATACCGGTAGAATAATTGACTTCTACCTGTGCAGAAACGCACAAAATAAATAAGCGATACAGTAACAAGAGGCTCTATTGTATACATTTTCCCACATGTTCCTAATGAGCACCTAGACATATAGTGTACCCTAGTGTATAAATTCCATCTGCTAATCAAGACTTCGGCTCTCTCCAGTGTATTTCTCTTTTTAGATGAGGAATCAGGAAACATACACTTTGTATATATCTTTATAATATACAGTAGGTAACAAACAGGCTATGATCTTTTCATTGCAATGTGTCAGTTTCTGTCCCCAAAGGAGCTTACAATCTAAAAAAAAGCATATGCCTGACCCAGTTTGTATGAAAGCCAACTAACCTACAAGTATATTTTAAAACTTTTGGAGTAACCTTTGCTGGGCTCCTTATGTTGTTTAATTTTTAAAAATCTGTTTTCTTTTTATATTCTGTTCAGATTTTCTAAATAATATCTAAAATAATGTTTTTGGTAACTAACTAACTAACTAACTAACTAACTAACTAACTGTCCCCACTGGGGAGTTTCACTCTCTCTTTTTGCCTTGATGACCATTGTCACAGGGACTGAATATTAGAGTATATCTGAAATTTAAAGATTTCACTGGAAAGGAAATGGGGAATGGAGGGGAAATCTTCTAATGGGGACAATGACAGTTAAGCCTGATACACACTACTTTTTTTCCCTGCAACCCCGCAGTTTGCATAAAAAAAACCCTGACAGCTCTTGTCGGGAGACGCTGTACTAACCATACGAGGTTAGTCCAGCGATCTCCCCCCGCTGAGCTGTTGTGTTCTGACAAGGGGTCATGACATCGTCATTTTCATCTTGTTTTAGCAGCCTATTCTGGCAAATATTTTAGAGAAAATCTTTTTAATATATCTTTGATTCTGTAAGGATCAAACTCCGATGTTCAGCATAAAACTACGGTGCGTTATAGGAAGAATTTTACTTATCCTTATCAATACCAATTGTAGCAACTTATTTTCCAATTTCCTTTTAAATATGTTATTTTTTGTTAGATAAGGGACTGCATGCCCCCCTTTTGGGCTGGATTCCTGCATTCGCTGTGACAGACGTTTGCACTACAGCTCCTTGTGGATGACCCCGCCCCGAGTAAGAAAGCATGCATGGACTGGCACCACAATCTTAATCCCTGCTTTAAATGTTATGTAAAACCTAAATTAACTATTGTTATTGCCATACATTACAGCATTAAATGTGTCTACAGTTTTCTAATAGTGTACTGTAAGCTTCTAAAGAAGCGGAGTCTTTCCCGCGAAAAATGTAGAGCAGGCATGTCCAACCAGTGGCCCGGGGGCCGCATGCAACCCAGAACCGCAGGCAATGCGGCCCACTGTCCCCTGACAATTTTTATTTATTTTTTGCTGGGGAGGAAGGAAGTTGGGTTGGGGGCACGGCCACAGCCGCTTCCAACTATCCGTAGGCAGAGGCTGCCTCGGAAGGGATCATCCTCTAGTTGTGTTAAATTAGTGCTGGGGGGGGGGGTGGCGGCAGCGCGGGAAGGGCGCAGCAGCGTTTTATTACTTATATATACCTTAACTATAGTATATATTTTATATGCGGCCCGATAAAATTTCTCTACACTCAATGTGGCCCAGAGAAGCCAAAAGGTTGGACACCCATGATGTAGAGCATTCAACATTCAGATGGTATTTGTGGAAACTGACTATGGGTATCATCCGAAAGGTCACTCCATCTGTAAAATGATTTTATAGAAGCTATATGTATCTTTTAGATATATGTTTGTTTTACTGGACTATGTTTTTGAATAAAATTTATTTTTAACAAATTAAATTGTCAAGTCTTTGCATGGTACCATGAACGTCCACATTAGCCTCAATCCGTTTCCTTCTCCTATTCACTTTGAAAATACACTTAACAAGCCTCAAAATACCAAACAATGTACTTGCACTATTTTGGCCAGTGCAGCCCACAAAAAATGCATGAATGTACCACAATACTCAATAACTGTGTGTTATAGTGATAGTGTAATAACACATGTTATAGTGCCCATAATAGATCAATGATGTGACAAGTATCTCTGCCCCTTTGTATATATCAGCTCTGTTCAAGGAAACATCCTGCTCGTAGCTCATTGGCACAACAATGATAGCTAACTTCCAGTTTCAGGTGAACTTGGATTCGAACTGAACCCATGCTTATAACTACTGGTGACCACAACATTGACCTAATATGATTTGTGCATCTAATAGGTCAATGATGTCACAAGCATCCCTGCCCCTTTGTGTACATTGGCTTTGTTGCAGGGAACATCCCACCCATAGCTAATTGGCCCAACAATGATAGCTAACATATTATTCAGGCAAACTTGGATTAGAACTGAGCCCAAGCCTGAACCCAAGCTCATCACTACTGGTGACCATAACATTGACCTAACATGGTCATGTGCCCATAATAGGTCAATAATGTCATAAGTATCCCTGCCTCTTTGAATACATCAGCTGTTCCGCAGGTAACATCCCGCTCATAGTTCATTGGCCCAACAATGATACTTAACTTCCAGTTTCAGGCAAACTTGGATTTGAACTGAACCCAACCTCATTGCTACTGGTGAGCATGGAATTGACCTAATATAGGCATGTGCACATAATGGGTCAATGATGTCACAAGTATGCCTGCCCCTTTGTATACATCAGCTGTGCTGCAGGTAACATCCCGCTAAATAGCTCATTGATCCAACAATGATAGCTAACTTTCAGTTTCAGGTGAACTTGGATTCCAATTGAACCCAAGCCTGAGCCCAAGCTCATAACCACTGGAGACCATTGTAACTGGGAAAGATAAGTTAAAGTGTTACTAAACCCACAACAGTAAAATCAGTCTGTATATGCAGTAAAGCATGCTTGTTATACTCACTGTGGAACCTGAAGGGGTTAAACCTCCATATTGTGTAAAAAGGCACTTTGATCCTGTCTTCTCTGATCCTCCCCTTCTTCCACAATCCTCAGTCCATCTCCTGATAGTACAGAGCCTTGGGGGCACTCTGCAAATGCTCAGATTTGTGTGTTTTGTTAGCGATTTTTTATTTTTTTTGGGAGGGTGCATGTGACTGGCACAGGGCCAATCAGCACTGTTCAGACAGGGAGTCAGGGATCCTGCAGCCTCACAGGACAATTGGAGGAGAATGAAAACTCCTTCTTCAAGCTTTAATCAGTGCACGGCAAGACACTGATAGAAGTCACAAGGCTGCTATATACTGCTGATGAAAAAAGGTATTTAGCAGTTTATATTTACTAAAATAATTGCATTTCCATGTTCTGTGCACTGTGGGAGATCAGATATAGTGAATGCAGGCTCCTGGTTTTGGCAACCCTTTAAAGCGGTTGTAAACTGCTGGACTTTTTTTTTTTTTTTTTTTTACACCCTGCAAGGTAAAGGTATAATGTGCTTATATGCATCACATACTAGCGCATTATTTTAAACTTACCTTAAAACTAAGCACTCCCGCGCCGGGATCTCAGAGCTGCAGTGGGCTCCCATCTTCACCCATCTTGCTTCTGGGTTCGGGGACTCTGGCTCTGTGAGTGGCCAGAGCCGCCTTGAAGATTACGGCACAGGGCTCGAAAGGAAGGGCATTGCTGGCTCTTCTTCAGAGCGCATGTGCCAGTGACATCACTGGCTGCATTTAATGTAAATATCTTCTAAACGATGCTCGTTTAGGAAATATTTACCCTACCTATAGGTAAGACTTATTATAGGCTTAACAATAGGTAAAAGTAATGTGTGGAACTTCCACTTTAGGGAATCCAAAATTTTGAGTTGTTACCAGAAGCAGAATAGAGGGGTAGTCTTCCGATTGCAACACTTAAAATAACGCTCAAATAACAAATGTCTAAGAGAAGATTTTCCTCACTTTGAAGACAACTTCCTCTCACTTTCTGAGAGGGGTTACTTATAACGCTTCTCTACTCTTTCCAACACAAAAAAAAGTTTTGTGTTTACATATAACTTAATTTATGTGGTATTCTATTTTAATACTCTGTTTTTCCGGCATCAATGCTGCTTTATCCATTTTCTAGAGCTATGATTCCCAAGCATAGCAGAGTAACATTGGTGATGATGGAGAGGTCAGGCTCCCAGAAAAGGACAGCAAATGACTATATATTCAGACAGCCCCCTACCAGCCGTGCACCCGCTGAGCCCAGCGTTCATTCCATACCTCGCAGTGCTCACTGTAAACACTCTGCCGCTGACTTTCCCTGGAAATAAATAGTGATTTAAGTCAGAGCAGCAGGGCTGCCGAGTTATTGTGCTGTGGGTTATCTGATATCTGATGAATGCTTTGTAAGGGAGCGCGCGCCTATCCAATAACCTGGGCTGCAGCATTTTATGTAGAATGTCATCTGATGCTTAATGGGTTGCCTAACCAAAGGCAGACAAGTATGGGAACAATCTGTATCCAAGAAGCAAACTGTCCATAATTTACAGGGACAGCTCCGGATTTTATTGATTTGTCTCTGAAACTTTTTATCGCTGGCTGTCGTCTGAATTCACACGAGTGACCTTAGCAGGAGTTGAACCACTCTCATTTAAAGAGTGACTTTCATCAAAATATTCATTCTTGATTTAAATGAGCCCTGTAAAGCATGAGGATAGGTTTTCAATTTTTGATCCCTAAAACAGATGCCTTTTACAAAGAAACCTGTACTTCTTCAAGTGGATATGTTAGTTACATTCCTGCAATACTTAGGTACACATCCCACTTGGTTCCAAGAATATGTAGCAACGTACAGGGTAGGTGCTAGGTAAAAGTATAGTGGGCCTTGGCTGCCTAACAGCAGGGCCATTATTTTCAGCTGGGCTGTCATGTCTCCCAGGTGTGGCTGCTGAGAGAGGAGTTTGCCCACTGGCTCCATAAGAGGATTCTCATTGGGCAGTGGAGGAAACCCAATCAGTGGCCCACTCAGGACTGTATCTACCCCAGAAGGCAGATTCTGCCGCAGAGGATTCTGGGAGTGGGTATAAGTTTAATGGGAACGCATGACGCAAGATCTTTGGCGGGAAGCAGAGTCCCAGGAGGGAGATTATGGCTGTCTCTCCTCCTGTCAGAGGAATCGGTTGTCTTGGGCGGCTTGCCTGAGAGTGCAGAGAGAGAGCTGAGCTGAGCTACAGAAGGGATCCAGTGTGCTAAGGACCAGCGGAGCAAGAGGGGCCTATTTCCAGGAAAGCATTCCAAGTTTGTGAGTACTGTGAACTGCCCCTGGGGGTCTGCCTAGCTGTGAGGGGACCACTCCGGTGAAGGTCCAAGGGATCCAGGAGCTAGCTAGCAGTAAAGGGGGTGCCTAGTCAGAGGACCCTGAAGTGTCAGAGGGGGTGCCTAGTCAGAGGACCCTAAAGTGTAAAGGGGACGCCAGCAGTTGGGCCCTGAAGAGTTAATGTGTACAGTGTGAAGTGTTAAGAGTTGCAGCAGCACAAGCAGTTACAAGGAGCTACCTCAGTCAGTGAAGGGCTGCAGGGAGCTGTTCACTGCACTTTTGAGCTAAATAGAGTGTCAAGAGTCAAATCTACTACACTCCTGGATCTTCCGAGTTAACCAGAGTGTTAAAGTCGAAGTTCTAGCACAGTTCAGCAAAGCAGTATTTTCAAGTGCCAGGAAGCGTTGGGCGGCATTCAGCTGGCGTCAAGACAGAGCTAACAGGCATTTTCTGCAAAGTGTCCCAGTTAAACCTTGTTGAGCCAGAGGAGTATCCCACTCATTCCCTTCTCCCATCCCCATTACAAAATAAACAAAACAAACCAAAGATGCCGGAATGGTCATTGTCTCAGTGCTCGCACTTGGGTTCACAACTTAAATGTGTTGGAAGTGTTACCGGTAACAATGGCAGACCCATATCAGGCCCAATGCCTGGAACTATTGCTACAAATATATCAGACAAACTCACAACAAAGGGATCAGTGTGTGTGATCAAAATGCAGAAACTTCTTTATTAGCCCAAGACAACAGAGATACACTGACTTACGTGTTTTGCATCACCCATAGGCCCCTTTCACACAGGCAGACCGTTCAGATCCACCTGTCAGTTTTTTTGGTGGATCTGAACGGTCACCCCATGCATCTCTATGGGGCATCGGATGTCAGCGGAGACATGTCCGCTGATATCCGATCCGTCAAATCTGGACGGATGGAAACCCTATTTTCCAGCGGACAGGATCGGATGAGAACGGACCGACGGTCCGTTCCCATCCAATTCCCCCATAGAGATGCATGGGGACCTGACAGCTGTGTCTCCGCACACAGCGCAGAGAACAGTTGTCATCCTCCTGCTCAGTTGGGGGTTTGGCGGATCGATCCCCCGCTGAGATAAACGGAGTCCGTTTGACAGACTCCTAATGTGAAAGAGCCCATAGACTTGATGTTTTGCTTTTGCTGTGGACTAATTCAAGCTTAACCACTTTAGCCCCAGAAGGTTTTACCCCCTTTATGACCAGGCCATTTTTTGCGATACGGCACTGCATTACTTTAACTGACAATTACGCAATCGTGCGACGCTGTACCCCTAAAAAATTGATGTCCTTTTTTTCCCCAGAAATAGAGCTAGATATTTGGGTGGGTTTTGATCACTACAGCATTTTTCATTTTTTTGTGCTATAAACAATTTTGAAAAAAAAAAAAAGGATATTTTTTAATTTCTGCTATCAAATTTCTTCATTAGTTTAGGCCAATATGTATTTTGCTTAATGTTTTAGTTAAAAAAAATCCCAATATGTGTATATTGATTGGTTTGCGCAAAGGTTATACAAACTATGGAATATTTTTATGGAATTTTTTTTTTTTTTTTAATAGTAATGGCGGTGATTAGCAACCATATAGAGTGGGAGCTGGTCACCAGCTGCGCGTGAGCCTCTGCTCCACAGACCCAGGAAACAAAATCACATGCAGGTACGTGATTTCGCGCTGAAGTGCTGCCCTGCCAGAGTATATCTGTGTGGGACGGTCCAGAAGCTGATAAACACACATTTTATTTCTGAAAAAATATGTGCATATATTATATTTTCTGTAAAGGTGAGCTTAGCCTTTAAATACTCAAATGGCAAAGCAAAGAATGGAGTCTACTCATTGGATTCAGTGGGAGTGAGGATATTCCATTATTTGCTCATCTGTGATTGTAAAGCCTGGTACACACCACAAGTTTTTTTTTCGTTTAACCCAGCAGGTTGAAGGAAAAAAAGAATTGACAGCTCAGGTCAGAGCCATTGTACTAAAAATCTGATGTTAGTACAGTGATCTCCCCTGCTGTACTATTGTGTTCTGACAGGGGGGGCAGCCCCTACCCCCCCCCCCGCCAGAACCCTCCGGTCAGTGCTTTCGGTTGATTAGGAGCCAATTGGCAGACCTTTTTCGGTCATGAGCCTTTGACAGAAGCTTCTTTCGGACCCGCTGCCATACACATGGGCCAAATGTCAGCTGGTTTCTATTGAACCGGCCAATGCCAGCCGACATTTGCTATATACTAGGCTGGCCTACATTGTAATAGGCTTGTTGTTTAATTGTACCTACAGGTAAGCTTATAATAAGGCTTACCTGTAGGTACTGTGAATATCTCCATACAATATTTCCAACATGCACCGTTTAGGAGATATTCAGAGTGCATGCAGCCGATGACGTCCGCTTACCGTGTCGGTCCTTCAGAGCCCGTGCCGCAAATGGCGGCTCCCGCATACATGCGCAGGAGGGACGTCATCACGGCTCTGGGTACTCACAGCGCCGGAGCCCGTGAACCTGGAAGAAACACTGGGCAATGTCAGCCGTCTCAGCGGTGTGCTGGCGCCACTGGAGGGCTTTGTTCTAAGGTAAGTATTTCATAATGAGCTAGTATGCGATGCATAGTAGCTCAATAAACCTTTGTCTTACAGGTTTTTACTCTCAAGGTTTACAACTTTTTTTAACTCCCCCAGTTTGTAGTGGTTGGGGAGAGACTCCAAAGGCAAAGAGCATATAATGGATAAGTCTGATTTTACTCAAATTAGTAATAATCAGTGTTAACAAAGTTTGCCATTCACCCACTGTTCTGCTTTTTATCTATCTTGTATCTGTCTGTATCACGTCTCCTCTGGAGTCTTGAGCGAGAGGCCTGATTTCACGACTGCAGCAGTATCTGGCCCCTGACAGTGCTAAGTGCACCGGTTGAGTTGCCAGAACAGATGTTTGTTCCCAAACTTCAATATTTTGGGTGGTTATTTATGCAGCAGCTGTGTGCAATCATTTATGGCTGGAGGAGGGGGAGAATAAGAAGGGGTGTTGGGGTGGAGGGGAGGGGGGGGGAGGGGGTGCCATGTACTCAGTACTAAGTCATGAATCATAGAGCCTCAGCTCTAGTGTATGGTGCTTGAAAGTTGGCAGACCTCTAATAATAGAAAATCAAATATACCTTGAAGATCTAAACTAGCTGAATTACATTAATCAGTTTGTTAGCGCTGGGAGCACCAAGGGAATTATAATATTCTAGACGAAAGCTATTTTCGTTTCATTTATGTAACTGCTCTGTATTCACATCACAGATCTGAAGTCTAAGAGGAATTTCAAACTGTGTACACTCATCTCAGATTCATTAGGAGCCCAAGCCTGGCTATAATTAGTTCAAAAGGTGCTAGATTTTAAAATAATACTAACTACGCTCAAATGAAACATGCTTCCGGAAATATCAGGCAGAGTTTGGAATTCAAAAGCAGATATGGGATTAGGAAAGAAATAGAAAACGTGATTTGTAACAGATTTAAAGGCAACATCAAAAGTGCCACGTCTATCAGACCTGTTTGAAAGGGTCAGTATACTTAAAGTGGTTGTTCTGAAGGCTGAAGGTTTCTATGCATGAAGGTAAAAAAAAAAAAAAAAACCTCAATCCTTACCTGAGCCCCCTCCGATCCAGCAATGTTCATGATAGCCTTGGCTGAATGGGGACTCTCCCTCCTCATTGGCTAAGACAGCAGCAGGAGCCCATTGACTCCCACTGCTGTCAATCGCAGCCAGTGAGCCAATGAGGAGAGAGCGGGGGCGTCTTATGGACCCATAGAGCAGAAGCTTGGGAGCTTGAACACAGAGGTGCCCCAAGGGAAAGCAGCTTTCTCTGGGGGCACTGCTCCAGGGCGAGGAGCCAGGAGCGCCGGTCAGCCACCTGAAATGAAGAAGATTGGGCCGCTGTGTGCAAAACTACTGCACAGAACAGGAAGGTATAACATGTGTTTGTTATTTTAGAATAAAAAAAAAATAAAAACTAAACTTTAGAGAAAGTATATGTAGATCCTCCTAGCATAGGTTGCTAGGCAAATGTAGCTTCTGTAGTCAAATGTGCAGTAATTGTTTTTTTCTGGCCTATTTGATTGTTTCCCCCTGCCTCTTAAAGAAATTTCCAGAGCTCAGGATGGGAGATTCAAATCAACCATTCTGAGTGTTTATCAGGTGCCAGCCAATCCCTGAAAAGGAAGTGTCCAGTAGGGGGCTGGAAGGGGATTAACAGTTTGAGACACAGGAGAGCAGGATTCTCTCTACCCAGAAGGGTTCCAGAGGTGCAGGGGCTACTGCTCTTATTCAGCCCATGGATGCAGAGCCATCTTATTAGCATCATGGGCCCTTGAGAAAAGTAATACACTGGGGCCCCTACCAGCCTGCCCCAATTTATTCACTTACTCTCAAGAATTAAAGTATAAATAGATCATAGAATTGAACATATATCTATTAGTACTTTCAATAAAATTAATTTTAAACAATAAGAAAATGCAATAATTCAAAGGCTAATCAACACAAAGGGCACAGTACATGGTGGAGGCAGAAAGGCATGGTACAGGAAAGGTCAGGAGAGAACATGTGCAGGTTCTGGGACACTGCCCTCCTGGGACAGCTTGGTAAAAAAAACATGACTATCCCAGCAAATCCAGGTTACAACTATGATGTGATGAAAGATTATCATGGGGCCCCCATGCACCATTCATTAACCACTTGCCTACTGTGCACTTAAACACCCTTCCCATCCAGGCCAATTTTCAGCTTTCAGTGCTGTCACACTTTGACTGACAATTGCGCGGTCATGCTACACTGTACCCATATGAAATTTTTATAATTTTTTTCACACAAATAGAGCTTTCTTTTGGTGGTATTTAATCATCTCTGGGTTTTTTATTTTTTACAAAAAAAAAGAAAAAAGACAGAAAATTTTGAAAAAAAAAAAAAAAAAAGTTTTTCTTATTTTCTGCGAGTAAATTTTGAAAATAAACTTTTCTCCTTCACTGATGTGCGCTGATGAGGCGGCACTGATGGGCACTGATAGGCTGCACTGATGGGCACTGATGAGGTGGCACTTATGGGCACTGATGAGGTGGCACTTATGGGCACTGATGAGGTGGCACTTATGGGCACTGATGAGGAGGTACTAATATGCCGCACTGATGAGCACTGATAGGCGGCATTGATAGGTGGCACTGATAGGCGGCACTGATAGGCGGCACTGATGAGCACTGATAGGCGGCACTGCTGGGCACTGAGAGGTGGCACTGCTGGGCACTGAGAGACGGCACTGATGGGCGGCACTGATGGGCACTGATAGGCGGCACTGATGGGCACTGGCGGATGGCACTGATGGACACTGACGGGTGGCACTGATGAGCAGCACCATCAGTGCCCACACTCAGTGCCCATAGTGCTGCCAGTCAGTGCTCATCAGTGCCTAGATGAGCAGGCATTGATGGGCACTGACTGGCAGCACTATGGGCACTGATTGTGGGCATTGATGGGGGCACTGAGGCGGGCACTGTGGGCACTGATGGGGGGGCAATGTGTGTATGTTTTTTTACCTTTAGTAATCAGGGCACTGGTGATCAGTGCCCTGATTACATTCCTGTGTGTCCCCGGCGGCTGACGGCTCCCCCTCCTTCCTCACACTGCAGGCTCTGTGTGAGGAAGGAGCGCCGGCGATGAGAGATGATCTCATATGTTTACATATGAGATCATCTCTCATTGGACGGCTTGATCACGTGGTGAATGGCCGCTGTGATTGGCCATTCACCACGATCTGTGATCGGCCGTGTCCAAGGGACACGGCCGACACAGATTCTCCCCGATGCGCGCTCGCGGGAGCGCGCGGGGAGAGTCTTTCTGGGAGGCCGTTTCAAAACGGCCTCCCGAAAATTCAAGTCCGCGCTGCAGCCGTATATAGGCTGTAGCGCGGATGTCAGGAAGTTAAGACAGCCCTGCATAGAAGTGCCAGGACTGCTGGCTTAATTGGACTTTGAGCTGATTACAGAACCATGACACAAGGGATCTGGTCTTGAGAGGTGCCATCTCACTCACTGGACCATGTCCAGAGGAAGCTGAAGGGAGGCAGGTGGAGATTTGAGAGTAGTGACCTTAACCACTTGACCTCCGGAAGATTTACCTTCCTTCATGACCAGGCCATTTTTTGTGATACCGCACTGCGTTACTTTAACTGATAATTTGCCCAAATAAAATTTATGTAATTTTTTTTCCCACAAATTTAGTTTTTTTTTTTTTGTCATTTGAACACCACTGCCCTTTTTTTTTTTTTTTTGTGCTATAAACATAAAAGAACGACAATGTTGAAAAAAATATATATATATATTTTACTTTCTGCCATAAAACATATCCAATAAAAAAAATTTAAAAAATCGAACTTCTTCATAAATTTAGGTCAATGTATTCTGCTACATGATTTTGGTAAAAAATAAGCCTAATAAGCGGATATTGATTGGTTTGTGCAAATGTAATAGTGTCCACAAACTATGGGATAGATTTATAGACTTTTTATTTTTTAAATATTTTTTTACTAGTAATAGCGGCTCCTCCCACCTGTATGTGTTACGCCCTCTGATTGGGTTTCCTTAGTAAGCCTACAATATTTTTTACTTCCTGCTATAAAACATTTCCAATAACAAAATGTAAAAAATCGAATTCTGTTACATAGTTTTGGTAAACAAAATCCCAAAAAGCGTATATTGATAGGTTTGCGCAAAAGTTATGACATCTACAAACTATGGTATCTATACTGGAATTTTTATTTATATTTTATTTGTACAAGTAATGGCGGCAATCAGCGGGACTGCAATATTGCGGCGGCAAATCGGACACTAACTGACAATTTGTGCGAAACAGTGACACTAATACAGTAATCTGTGCTAGTACAGGACAAGTACAAATGTATAATTTTTTGTGAATGTTGAGTTACAATTTAACTTTCAGAATGATCAGATTGAGCTGTTAGTACTGATATAAAATACAGTTTAAAAAACAATTCAAAGAAGGGATGTATTATAAAATAATCAAATGTGATTTAAAATATGCAAGATAGAATAGTATTTTTTAAAAGTCTTACTGCTGAGCTTTAGGTATATTCAGCTGAACCTCCCTTAAATACGGGTGTACTCACTTTTGTTGCCGGCGGTTTAGACATTAATGGCTGTGTGTTGAGTTATTTTGAGGGGACAGCAAATTTACACTGTTATACAAGCTGTACACTCACAACTTTACATTGTAGCAAAGTGTAATTTCTTCAGTGTTGTCACATGAAATGATATAATAAAATATTTAATGTGAGGGGTGTACTCACTTTTGTGAGATACTTTGTGTATATATATATATATATATATATATATATATATATATATGTATGTGTGTGTTTGAAGCCTTTGGTTTACAAATTACCTTTTATTACATGGCAAAGGATTCCCAGAGCGCTATGGATTATCTAAACTGCCAGTACAGTCTTGAAGCTGCCTTAGTGCGATATGCAAACTAATCTGGGGGTGTTGTTAACTCTGTATTGACACCCCCAGCTGTTCGCATATGGCAGTGTGAACTGCCTGCGAGTCGGGAACCCGCAGTGGATTTGCAGGGTTCCTGCAGCGCACCAATGTGAACCGGCACTAACAGTTAGTCCCGGTTCACACTACCGCGACTTGGTCGACTGACAAGTCGTGGTCCATTCAGTGCTACGGGAACCGTTCTAATAGGAGCGACGAGTCGCTCCGACTTAGAAAATAGTTCCTGTACTACTTCGGGGCGACATCGGAGCGACTTGCATTGACTTCAATTATGTGAAATCCGTGCAAGTTGCGCCAAAGTCGCGGTTCACGTGACTTCACAGGTCGCCCCCGAAGTCGGATCGCCATAGTGTGAACCGACACTGTATTTACACACTTCAGCTTGAGCCATCGAGCTTTGTAAACAACAAGGTTTTAGCAACAACAAAAGAGCAAAAAAAAAAAAAGAGGAAAAAATAAGAAAAGAAACTGAGAGTGCCACCTGCTGGTCGGATACAACACAAAAAATATTTTTATACATAGTTTCATATTTTCCTTAACCAAAATCAAAGAAAAATATATTAAAAAAAGATTTACATTTTTAGTTCTAAACAAAATAAATTAGGAAAAGATATACAAAATCTCTATTCAATCCCTTTCAGACTATATATTCCTGAAAATGAAATGTGTTCTCTTTGCTTGCTTGTTTCGTGCCATCAGTCAATGCGTTATTTACATTAATACAGTAAGCAGGTTAAAAAAAGCTTTATAACCTGTGAAAGTTGAAAGATCAGATATACAGTTTTACCACATGGTACACACATTGCTGTCCCATCAACACAAGTTTTATATATAGAGATTCCAAAGCTGGAGAAGCTTTATGTGTCAGGCCATCATGAAGAATGGGCTGCTATTTAACAGGCAAACCTCTCTACATGTCACATAACAGACTCACATAAGTCACTCCGAGTCAGAGGCATAGTTCTACAGATAAGCCAATAAATTGGAGACAAAGGATCTTCTTTAGAGGCATTTTAATGTATCCTTACACCAGTAAAATTTTGTTCAAACGTTCAATTCTAAAAAAATCATTCATCGGAGCATTCTATCTTGGCATCACTTAGTCAACTAATTGTATTCGTAAGCCCTTAAAACTTCATTCAGACCTGCTACTTGAATAGAATTCTAGAAGTATTGAACGGTTTTAATACTACCTGATAAAAAACAATTGTCAATTTGATTCCAATGACCTTCAGGGGAATTGAATGAATGTGGAACATTTTTGAATAAAATTCTACTAGTGTATGGCCAACCTAACAGTGGAGCTGTGTTTAGTCACCATTGTGATCACACAATGCCAAGGTCTCTAAACCTGGATCTGAAAAATGAGGACAAAGTGGCAAAAATGTGAAATAAAAACATCAAAATGTGTTTATAAAAAAAAAAAAAAAATCAATAAAAAAAAAAATCAATAAAAAAAAAAAATCAATAAAAAAAAAAAAAAATCAAAGCATATCTAAACCCAAAAACAAACATGTAATAAATTGCAGCTTACCAGTCCTTAGATGTGGTGGCTGCATTAGGGGTTTTTCTTTATTTTCGCCTGGTAATCCTGCCAGTAACACAATCAGTGTGAAAACACTTATGCTGGCCATACACTATACGAAAAATCATTCAAACCTGTTTTTGAATAACGAACATTTGGTCGTGAGAGCAAACGATAATGCCATCATGCAATGACCGAATTCTGATGGATAAATCATTCAATGTCACATATGCCCAGTGCAAGCAGTTTAAGTGTAACTCCACTTTTGTTGAGAAAAAAACATTCCCCTCTGGGTGATCTCTGTACATTGCAGGGATTATAACAACCTTTATTGCTGATTCCTACCTTTTGTTATTCTGAAGAAATCTCTGTGTGTTTCTCTGTGCCTCTGTGCTAAGTGTCTCTAATGGGAGTGGTTTCATAATTATCAATCAGCTGTGCAGCTGCAGGGCACTAATGAGGAAAGCTGCTGGGCCTGCATCCCTTTAGACGTGTTCCTATTTGGAGTATCTCACCAAAGATGATATTTTTGTTGCAGGGGATGCCAGAAATCTGATGTGTATCTTAGGTAGACTCCTGGGAAATTTGTGAGCCAATCACACAAGCAGGAAATGATGTTTCTGGGGTGTGAAAGTAGAAAGGAAAATAAGGGAGGCAGGGGGACTTTGAAGGTACAATAAAGTAAGGGTAACAAATCATAAAATCATTCAAATTTATTGAATTACAATCATAAAAATTACAAAAAGACAGATATATGATAATACATCTAAAAATCAAGCATTTATGAAACAGTATGCTCTCATGCTACTACAATAGACATATTGTCCGATGAATATAGGTCTTGCCCAACATGTTTCGCGGTACGCTGTCCGCTTCTTCAGGGGTCTTATCCTAACAGAGAGTTTGTTTCACAGTTATAGAGAGAGCTTGTATTCATATCTATTAGAAAAAAGATACAGTCATAAATACAGTAATTTGTATAAGAGAAAAGAGGCCAACAGAAGGGCCTCTAACCAATATAATTGTATATAAAGACACATACAAAGCTTGATGGTGATCCTGGAATCTACCAAAATTCCCAAATGAACCAATTGAGTCCCAGGGGTAGAGTAGAGAGGAATATCCTCAATGCCAAGACAGATATCAGTAATGCCTCCCTGGCGAGCATGGGAGTCCTAAAATATTATATCTATAAGAATATAAAAAGGTAATTTACTGGTTTCTGGGGTGTGGTCAGTATACATTCTGTGTACAGAATAGCTCCAGGCGGCCATATTGCATTGCATTTTCAGAAAATTACAACAGCTGCAGATTGAAAAGGAAAGGTAATTTTTAATAACATTCAATTACAATATGACTTGTGTCATATTGTATACGCTATATTTTTTTTTTCCCCACAAAAGTTCAGTTGCCTACAGGACCAGAAACACATTACCTTTCAATTTATTGTTCCTTTGGCACAATTTTCCAACCTGTGCCTTCGATTTTTCGGCTCTGAAAAGTTAAAACAGATTTTCTATTTGTGCCCATTAACTGGACGGAAAAGGAACAAGCGGTCCAAATGATACATTTTTGAACGATTTTAATGGCCAGCATAACTCTCTGTGCTGTACGTATCTATAGAGTATAGATGTATGCAGTCCTGTCATCCTAGGACAGGATATGTATAAGGACTACAAAACGTCTACTCCTCTTTTCTCTGACATGGAGGGGGGGGGGGGGGTTGTTCTGTATTCCAAGAGGTAAACTGGGATCATACTGCTTGAGATAGCACTGCAGAGTGCCCAGGAGCTGAGTTCATTGGACTTTTGGCAGGGTTACCAGGAACTTTTTGCACTTTTGAATAACAAAACACTTTGACTGGTATATTTACCAGGTACCTCAATTCTCCTAGTCAGCACACAAGAATGCATAGATGTGATCCAACTGTGTCTTGTGATGCACTGCATTGCTTAAAATGAATGGGTAGCCTGAAAGCAAAGCATGCTAACCCTTAATACATTCTTACATAGAAATAGCATAAGAACTTAAAGCGGAAGTAAAGTCTTCCGTGTTTTTTTTCTTTCCTGCAAAGTAAATGCATAATGTGCTAGTATACATTGCATACTAGCCCATTATGTGACACTTACCTGCAAACAAAGCCCGCGTTGTCCCCGCTGGCGGCCGCATCCATCTTCGCCTGTCTTCCCTCTAGGTCAGTGGACTCCGGCTGTATTACTGGCCGGAGCCGCATGACGTCACTCCTGCGCATGCGCGTGGGAGCTGCTGGTCACGGCAAAGGGCTCTGAAAAAAACAGCACGGGCGGCCGTTTCTACAGAGTGCATGCACCGATGACGTCATCGGCTGCATGCAATGTAAATATCTCCTAAACGGTGCAAGTTTAGGAGATATTTACAGTACCTATAGGCAGAGATGTATAGTAACTAAGTAGAACTACTTCACTACTGTACTTAAGTACCGAAAGGCGGTATCTGTACTTTCCTGGAGTAGAATTTTTTTCTCCTACTTCCACTTTTACTTCACTACATTTTTTCGATGATTTCAATACTTCTACTCCGATATTTTTTTTTGTGCTCCATAGTTACTCGTTACAATTATAAAAATTACCACTGCCAGAACAGTAGATGGCAGGTTTCATGAAGCTTAAAACATGTGTATTATCAGCGCATACGAAAATAAAAGCTACTGTATGTATAAATAAAAGCTGCATTTGAAATAATAAAAAACAATATGATGATCAAACTTTTGACTTCTTTCTTTAATAACTACATAACACAGTACTTGTACTTTTACTTTCAGTACTTGAGTAGCAATTTTTTTTCAAAACTACTGGTACTTTTACTTTCAGTACTTGAGTAGCAAAATTTAAAAAAAAAAACTACTTGCAATACTTAAGTACAAAAAATGTTGAATACTTTAGTACTTCTACTCAAGTCACTTTTTGATCGAGTACTTCCACTTCTACTCAAGTCACTTTTTGATCGAGCACTTCTACTTTTACTCAAGTATTGGTTTTGAGTACTTTATACAACTCTGCCTATAGGCTTACCTATGGGTAAAAGTTATAAAGGTTGGTTTACAACCACTTTAAATCTTTATGTTCGCGTCCCGTGAATTGCTGCTAAGCAGAGGTAGGTTCGGAACTTTAAGGCAGTGTTTCTTAACCAGGTTGTTGTCTAGGTTCCCCTGGGGTACCATGAGTACAGGACCCAGTTTGCCATGGATCCCTGTGGTTTGTTGCCAGGTGTGGGCGAGCCAGCACAAAAACAACCAATGACGCTCCGGGCTAAAGACAAATGGCTTAATTTATTGCTATGATAATGCCGGCTGGCTCGCAGCAAAATGGCAACGTATGACCCTGATCCAGGGCAGAAGTCCACCGCCTCAAAAACCTCCTTCTTTTCCCATCCTTTGCTGCACCATTGAAGCCAAAAGGTAAAGCTCGGATTTGAAGAGGTGACTGTGTGATTGGGGGCACTGTGATAGGGGAACTGAGTGTTGGGGGGGGGACTCTAATGTGATGAGGAGTCTCTGATGTGAATGGGGGCCTCTGATGTGAAGGGCGCACTCTGTCATGAGGGGACATCTGATGTGAAGGGGGACACTGATCTAAAGGGGGGTCTCTTATGTGATGGGGGAACCTCTGAAGTGAAGGTGACTCTAAAGTGAAGGGGGACTCTTATGTCGGGGGGGGGAACTCTGATGTGAAGGGGGAAATCTGACATGAAGGGGGGATCTTTGATGTGAAGGGGGGACTCTGATGTTATAGGGGTCCTCTGATGTGAAGGGGACACCCTGATGTCTCGGGCAGACATCTGATGTGAAGGGGACTCTAAAATGATGGGGAAGCCTCTGATGGGAAGGAAGGCTGCTGATATGAAGGTAATTTTATTAAGGCAGTTGTGTGCATTGTCAGGCAGGAGAGTCCAATGGAAAGTGTATGGAAAGTGAAAACAGCCTCAGCCGGGCTCCATACTGGCCACTCCCACCAGGCTTGTTCAAGGAGGTTCCCCCTAATCCCTGTATGGAGCCCGGGATGAGGCTGTTTTCACTTTCCACACAAAGGGGTTGATTTACTAAAACTGGAGAGTGTAAAATCTGGTGCAGCTGTGCATGGTAGTCAATTGGCTTCTAACGTCAGCTTGTTTAGTTAAGCTTTGTCAATAAAACATGGAAGCTGATTGGTTTCTATGCAGAGCAGTACCAGATTTTGCACTCTCCAGTTTTAGTAAATCAACCCCGCAGGGTTTTGTAGTGATGTGTGACTTATAGGTCTCTTAACCCTTTGTACTGGTATCCATGGAGCTGGTACAAGCTTTGTCCTTGTCTGCACTTCCAGTAGTTGATAACAGAAGTTAACTCGTTGGAGCCTCGAGCAGCACACGTAATTTGGCTTTGGTTCACATTGTCAGGCAGGCTCAGGTTTCCCACTAATAAGTAACATTTACATTTTTTACCGTTGTGGTGCCTTGAGATTTTGCATACTTTTAACCACTTAAGCCCCGGAAGATTTTACCCCCTTCCTGACCAGGGCCTATTTTGCGATTCGGCACTGCATGACTTTAACGGACAATTGCGCGGTCGTGCGACGATGTACCTAAACTTATTTGACGTCCTTTTTTCCCCACAAACAGAGCTTTCTTTTGGTGGTATTTGATCACCTGTGCGATTTTTTGATCATGCACTATAAACAAAAAAAGAGCGTCAATTTTGCAAAAATAGCAATATTTTTCACATTTTTTTATATGAAATTCCCCAAAAAAAAATTTAAAAATCTAAATTTTTTAACATTTTCGGCCAATTTG
This sequence comes from Pelophylax lessonae, assembly GCF_965119305.1. Taxonomy (NCBI): domain Eukaryota; kingdom Metazoa; phylum Chordata; class Amphibia; order Anura; family Ranidae; genus Pelophylax; species Pelophylax lessonae. The sequence continues at coordinate 282,749,809 of NC_138773.1, forward strand.
TTATATGCTACATATGTTTGGTAAAAAAAATCGCAAAAAGCGTATTTTGATTGGTTTGCTCAAAAGTTATCGCGTTTACTAACAAAGGGAAAGATTTTTGTCATTTTTGTTGTTTTTTTTTTAAACGCGTAATGGCGGCGATCTGCGATTTTTTTTTGCGGTACTGCGACATTGCGGCGGACAGATCGGACCCTTGACTGACATTTTTTACACTTTTGGGGTTACCAGTGACATTTCTACAGTAATCAGTGCTATACATATGCACTGTTACTGTAAAATTACACTGGCAGTGAAGGGGTTAACTTTTTTTTGAGAGGGAGGGGTGGTGTGTGTCCCTAGGGGCGTGATTCTAACTGTGATTGGCTGTGGCTTGAGGTGTAGTAACAGTGATCAACGGTCCTACATAGTAGAACCGTATGATCACTGTTTCTACACAGGGGAGAATGACAGGCGGCTTGTTTACATCAGCCGCCTGCCTTTCTCCCTCTGCAGCGACGATCACCGAGTGACCGGCAGACATCGGATCCGCCCGTCACACGCGCGGGGGGGTCCGTGACCACGCGGGAGCGCGCCTCCGGGGGCGCGCGCGCTCGCTCCCTAGACCCTCACAGGCTAGCGACGTAGATCTACGTCACTCTGCCTGTGAGGGGCTAACTGCCGACGTAAATAGTCATGCGGCAGTCGGCAAGTGGTTAAAGGGTACCATGACTGAAAAAAAAATTGAGAAATGCTGCTCTAATGAGCTCAACTTGTCTGCTATCAGTCGAATGCTAGTGGATGCTAACAGGAGATGAGAGCTTAGAGAGGACCTCATCAGCTGCTCCTTCCAATCCAATCATGAGCTGGGGTGTGTCATGGACCCGGCTGCATTGCTTAGAGGCTTTCATATTTCTCCTGGGATCCACTGGTAAGATATACTGCTACACATTCCAGGTCCATTCAGCTGGCAACCACCATTACACAGCTGATAGCTTCATTATGGCCTTGTTGAAGGGGACAGAGACACACAACTGGTTGACGTTGGCCTTAAACCTCTCCTGTTTTCAGTAGCATCAGGTCTCAGTTTCTTGTGATGACACTGGGAGCCGATGCTAATTTATATCTCAGCTATCTCACCATCTTGCTGTGGCTGATCGTTCAGCTGTCTGTTCGTTCATGTCAGGTTGGGACACGGCCAAATGGATTGAAAAGAGTCACCCTATTCTGCTTACGTAGGCTATCACAGCACTTAGGTGAAATAAAATAGACTTCTTATTAGGGCTAAAATTAAATGACTTTGTCCGGAGTCTGCACATGATTATCATTACTGATCATCTGTGAACTGGAAAAGATAAAAAGATTTTATTTTGCAGAGAATAGCTGGAATGGTGCTGAATAGGCACAGAAAACCTTCTGATGCAAGCATGGTCATCACAGGACCTTTAGCTCCAAAACAATTGGCAGACACAAAGGACAGTAGAGATAAGTGAATTAGGCTGTTCAGGAAAATAAAGCAAATCTGATTTTTTTCTGGTAAATCACGATGCTCTTAAATACTATACATACATATATGTAGATCCATCCAGTTTGTGGAGAACTGCACAATCCATGATCCTTAGTCATTTGGAATTGCTCGATAGATTGAATCTGTATACATATATTTAATACCATAGAAAAATCAGGCACTATTGGAAAGGATCAGCCCAATTCTTGAATGGAATCCCACCTTGGATGAAATTCCTAGAAAGCCTCCGACTTATGGCTTACCAATGGATTTTGTGTTTTTCCTGAAATTTTGCTTTAATGCTTTCTTACTTCTTTCATTGATACATTCTTTCTTCTTCCTTCCCACCCTTTCCTCGGTCTCATCTTTTCCCTTCTTTCTTTCTATTTCCTTTTTTACATTTTCCATACTCAACCGGTCTTCTTTCATTCTTTATTTCACTTTATTTTTTTTTCTTTCTTCCAACATTCCTTAATTTCCCTCTCTTTATTTTTCCTCTCGCCCTTCATTTCTTTCTTATTTTTTGTTTCCTTCCACTCCTTCTTCTTCCTTCCTAGCTTTTCCCTCTTGTCCTTCCTCCTTTCATCTTCCTCATTCTTTCTTTCTTCTCTCCTTTATTTCCTCCTTTTCTTCTTCCTAACTTCCTCCCTCCCTCTGTTCCAATTTTTCCCTTTTTTTTCCTTCCTCTTTTTCCTATCTCCTTTTGCTCTCTCTTCTTTTCCTTCTTCCTTTGTTCCTCCCTTCCTTTCTTTCCCTCTAACTTTTCATTCCTTCCTTTGTTCTCTCCTTGCTTTATGCCATCTTTCCTTTCACTCTTTTTCTTCTTCCTTGCAAGCTTTATCCCTGCTTTCCTTCCTCCTTTCCTCTTCTTCAGTATTTTCTGTCTTCTCTCTTTCCCTTCTCTCTTCCCTCTCTCCATTATCCCTTCCTATTTTCCCTTCTTCTCCATCTATTTTTCCTTCCTTGCTCCTCCCTCCTTCTTTACCTCACCCCTATTTCTTACCCTTTTCTTTCTTTCTTTCTTTCTTTCTTTCTTTCTTTCTTTCTTTCTTTCTTTCTTTCTTTCTTTCTTTCTTTCTTTCTTTCTTTCTTTCTTTCTTTCTTTCTTTCTTTCTTTCTTTCTTTCTTTCTTTCTTTCTTTCTTTCTTCTTGTAGAATATAGCAGGCTTGAGCAGATGTTGGCCTGGTCAATATGTCAGCCCCTAATGTAATATATCAATGTAAGCTGGATATGGTCAGACAGAAGATGGCAAGATTGAACATTGATATCTTGGGAATTAGTGAACTAAAATGGAATGGAATGGGCGAATTCAATTCAGATGACTACTATATCTACTACCGTGGACAATAATCTCTCAGAAGAAATGGTGTAGCCCCCCATAGTCAACAAAAGAGTGAGGATAGCAGTACTGGGGTACAATCCCAAAAACAATAGGATGATCTAAGTCCGTATCCAACGCAAACCACTCAACATCACATTAATCCAAGTTTATGCACCAACCTCTGATGCTGAAGAAGCTGACGTTGACTTCTTTTATGAGACGTTGACTGCTTTTATGAAGATCTACAACACCTTTTTTGAATTAACTCCAAAAAATATATCCTTCTCATAATGGGAGATTGGAATGCTAAAGTAGGAAGTCAAAGCATATTCAGTATAACAGATAAATATGGCCTTTGAGTACAAAATGAAGCAGGACAAAGGCTAACAGAGTTTTGTCAAGAGAACACACTGGTGTCTTTTCCAACAACCAAAAAGGCAACTCTACACATGGACATCATCGGATGGTCAATACAGAAATCAGATTGATTATATTCTCTGCAACCAAAGATGGAGAAGTTCTATACAGTCAGACAAAATAAGACTTGGAGCTGACTGTGGCTCTGACCATGAGCTTCTTATGGCTAAACTATGGCTGAACTAAAGAGTCTCTTAATGAAGGTGAAAGAGGAGAGCACAAAGCTGGCCTAAAATTTAACATTAAGAAAACTAAGATCATGGAAACTGGTCCCATCACTCCTTGGCAAATAGAAGGAGAAGAAATAGAAACAGTGACAGATTTTATCTTCCTAGGCTCCAAGATCATGGCCTATGGTGACTGTAGCCATGAAATTAAGAGACACTTGCTTCTTGGGAGGAAAGCAATGGCAAACTTAGACAATATTATAAAAAGCAGAGACATCACCTTACCAACAAAGTGCCGTATAGTCAAAGCTATGGTATTTCCAGTAGTAACCTATGGCTGTGAAAGCTGGACAATAAGGAAGGCTGAACGCTGCAGAATTGATGCTTTTGAACGATGGCATTGGAGAGTACTCCTCCTGAAGGTCCCTTGGATGGCAAGAAGATCAATCCAGTCAATCTTGAAGGAAATCAACCCTGAATATTCACTGGAAGGACATATCCTGAAGCTGAAACTAAAATACTTTGGCCACCTAATGCGAAGTGAGGACTAACTGGAAAAGACCCTAATGCTGGGAAAAATGGAAGGAAAAAAGGATAAGAGGACGACAAAAAACAAGATGGATAGAAAGCATCATCGAAACAATGAATACGAAGTTAAGAAAGCTCTGCATACATTCAAAATTCACCCATAATACACTACACTGCTCATGAAAATGAAAGGAACACTTTGATAATGTATCAGCTTTCAATGGGGAAAAATATCATGCTGTATATCTATACTGATATGGACTGGGTAGTGTGTTAGGAATGAAAGAATACCACATCGTTTGATAGAAATGAAAATTATCAACCTACAGAGGGCTGAATTCAAAGACACTCCGAAAATCAAAGTGAAAAAATTATGCAGCAGGCTAGTCCATTTTGCTGAAACTTCATTGCAGCAACTCAAAATGGTACTCAGTAGTTTGTATGGCCCCCACATGCTTGTATGCATTCCTGACACTGTTGGGGCATGCTCCTAATGAGATGATGGATGGTGTCCTGGGGTTTTTCCTCCCAGATCTGGACCAGGGCATCATTGAGCTCCTGAACAGACTAAGGTGCAACCTGCTTCGGATGAACCAAAACATAGAGTCCCAGAGGTGTTCTATTGGATTTAGGTTAGGCTAGTATAGGGGCCATTCAATGGTATCAATTCCTTCATCCTCCAAGAACTGGCTGCATACTCTCACCCAGTGGCGGCTGGTGCTCAAAATTTGGGGGGGGGCGCAAACAGAAAAATGTAATAGGCATTGCTTTGCGGCAAAAAACGCTGTAAAAAATTGCGTGACTTTGAGGTCACAAAAGTGTGAGAGGGGCCTTCAGTAATTAAGGTATAGCGTGCCCCCTTTCAATGCACAGAGACCAGCATGCCCCCTTTCAATGCACAGAGACCAGCGTGCCCCCTTCCAATGCAGAGATGCCAGCGTGCTCCCTTCCAATGCAGAGATGCCAGCGTGCCCCCTTTCAATGCAGAGATGCCAGCGTGCCCCCTTTCAATGCAGAGATGCCAGCGTGCCCCCTTTCAATGCAGAGATGCCATCATGTCTCCTTTCAATGCAGAGATGCCATCATGCCCCCTTTCAATGCAGAGATGCCAGCATGCCCGCTTTGAATGCAGACATGTCAGCATGCCCCCTTTCAATGCAGACATGCCAGCATGCCCCCTTTCAATGCAGAGATGCCATCATGCCCCCTTTCAGTGCAGAGATGGCATCATGCCCCCTTTCAATGCAGAGATGCCATCATGCCCCCTTTCAATGCAGAGATGCCAGCATGCCCCCTTTCAATGCAGAGATGCCAGCATGCCCCTTTCAATGCAGAGATGCCAGCATGCCCCCTTTCAATGCAGAGATGCCATCATGCCCCCTTTCAATGCAGAGATGCCATCATGCCCCCTTTCAATGCAGAGATGCCATCATGCCCCTTTTCAATACAGAGTTGCCAGCATGACCCCTTTCAATGCAGAGTGACCAGCGTAAGCGTGTCCCCCCGCGCGAGACCAGTGCACTTACCTCACACCCTGCTCTGTGTCTGTCTCCTGCCTCGCCCTGCTCTTCTTACCGACATGGGTGATGACAGTGGCCAGCCTCTGGGTGAGCTCTTGGTGTCCAGCAGCGGCTCGCGACTTCTTCGGTTCCCCGGCCTGGCAGCTTCTCTTCAGTCCTCCCGCCTCCTCCCCAGCCAGTGGCATGGGGTTTGCCTTTTCGGCCAATCAGGAAGCGCGTATCGGACCCGCTTCCTGATTGGCCAGGAGGAGGATCCGTGTGACAATAGCGAATTTTCATTTGCTATTGTCACACAATGGGTGGGCTCGGGCGCACTGCTCTGCACCCCGGGTCCACCCTTTCCTGAAGCCTATTAGAGCCTCTGGCTCTAATCAGGTGATGGAAAAAAAAAAAAAAGCCCATTGAATTCCATGCTTCCGGTGCCCCGCATGTAGATAAGGGGGCCGGACGCATGGATTGGGGGGCGGCGCCCCTGCGCCCCATCACACCGGCCGCCACTGCTCTCACCACACAAAGGCCAGTCATTGTCATGCACCAGGAGGAACCCAGAACCCACTACAGCAGCATAGGGTCTGACAATGGGTCCAAAGATGTCATCCTGATACCTAATGGCAGTCAGGGTGCCATTTTCTAGCCTTTAGAGGTCTCTGTGTCCCTCCATGGATATGCCTCCCCAGACCATCACTGACCCACCACCAAACTGGTCATGCTGAACAATGTTACAGGCAGCATAATGCTCCCCATGGCTTCTCCAGACCCTTTTACGTCTGTCACATGTGCTCAGGGTGTACCTGTTCTTATCTGTGAAAAGCAAAGGGCGCCAGTGGCAGACCTGCCAATTCTGGTGTTCAATGGCAAATGCCAATCGAGCTCCACGGTGCTGCGCAATGAGCGCAGGGCCCACTAGAGGATGTTGGGCCCTCAGGCCTCCCTCATGAAGTCTGTTTCTGATTGTTTGGTCAGAGACATTCACACCAGTGGCCTGCTGGAGGTAATTTTTCAGGGCTCTGGCAGTGCTCATACTGTTCCTCCATGCACAAAGGAGCAGATATCGGTCCTGCTGATGGGTTAAGGACCTTCTACGACTCTGTGTAGCTCTCCTAGAGAGTAACTGCCTGTCTCCTGAAATCTCCTCCATGCTCTTGAGACTGTGCTGGGAGACACATCAAACGTTCTGGCAATGGCATGTATAGATGTGCCATCCTGGAGGAGTTGGACTGCTTGTGCAACCTCTATAGGGTCCAGGTATCGCCTCGTGCTACCAGTAGTGACACCGACCCTAGCCAAATGCAAAACTAGTGAAAAACAGGCAGAAAAGATGAATAGGGAAAAAAATGTCAGTGTCCTCAACATGCAAAACCAGTCCTGTTTTGGAGGTTGTCTCGTTTTTGCCCATCTAGTGTCCCTTTTGTTAATTTCATTAACACCAAAGCACCTGAAACTGATTAACAACCCCCTCTGCTACTTAACTGACCAGATCAATATCCCAGGACTTTAATTGACTTGATTCTATACTCTGATTAAAAAATGTTCCTTTACTTTTTTGAGCAGTGTATACACTGTATACTGTATGTATATATATATATATATATATATATATATATATACATATACATATTATTATTATTATATATACACATATATATATATATACACACATATATATATATATATTACATTTATACAAAATGACACCCATATTATACTACATTGCTATTCTTTTTTCTTCCCTTCTACTTTCTTCTCTTTTTACATCCTTCCTCGTCCTATATTCTTCCTCCCTTGCTTCTGTTTTCTTCTTTCCTCTTTCTCTGTCCTTCCTTTCTTCTCTTCTTTTTTTGCCACCTCCCCTTTCTTCTTTCTTGTTGTTGGTGGTATATAAATGAGTAAAATAAATATATATATATATATATATATATATATATGTGTGTGTGTTATTGTTTATATAAACACGATAGTAAACAGTGTACCATAGAACCCTTTCATTTAGGGATTAATGATACACAGTACACCGGCCTGATGTAAAACTTCTATGCATGATTACTCCAAGATCCATTTTTTTCCATTGAAAAATCACTCCCAGCACTGGATAGTTTAACGATACAAATGACATTACTCCCATAAGGAAATACAGATCTACTGACACTAATAGAACATTTGCAATCCATTGACTTCCTGTCTCTCTCTCTCTTGCTGGCAGATTATCAAAGATGGAGGGGAAGATACAACGTAGCTATTGTAGATACTGAATCGATATTTGGCGCGAGGACTAGAGGTCAGACAAAGTACTTAGACGGGCATTTTGCCAGACGAAAAGAGATGTCAAGGAAATCAATTAGACTCTAAAGAAAGAGCTGCCCCTGCTCTGAAAATCCAATCTTGAAAGGCTTGCTGTAGTTTAAAAGAAACCTATTAACATAAGTTATTTCTTTGTGTGTCTTTATTACATATTATTTCTCAGCTGAGACATGTTGTGTACATGCAGCCAGTATGCCCCAGGCACAGGGTGTAGAAAAATCCTAACTCCAGATAAGTGAACTCCAGGCAGACAGGTGAATACACTTTTGAACTACATCTATGTTAACCAATTTACCTGTAAAAGGATTTGTGATTCTGTTCATATAATCTTTTGATCCAGATAACCCTGCCAGACAGAACAGTCAGGCAGTGCTGTATTTTGGCCTAGGCCAACAAGGCCCAGGCCTAGGGCGGCACTTTTCAGGGGGGCAGCAAAAAGGTTGCCCCCCCCCTCCACCTGAGACTTTACTGGCCACTGGTTGCTAGAGCCGCCTCTCTCACCCCCCCTCTCTCTCTCACTCCCCCCCCCTCTCTCTCTCACACACCCCTCCTGTCTCTCTCCCTCTCTCTCACCTCCCTCTCTCACCACCTCTCTCTTTCTTTCTCATCCCCCCTCTCTCTCTCTCATCCCCCTATCTCTCTCTCTCATCCTCCTCTCTCTTCCCCCCTCTCTCTATCATCCCCCCTCTCTCTCACTCTCTCTCTCATCCCCCCTCTCTCCCCCCTTTTTCTCTCATCCCTCCTCTCTCACCCCCCTCTCTCGCTCTCTCTCCCATCCCTTCTCTCTCACTCTTTGATCCCCCCTCTTTCTCTCATCCCTCCTCTCTCACCCCCCTCTCTCGCTCTCTCTCTCATCCCTCCCTCTCTCTATCATCCCCCTCTCTCTCTCTCACTCTTTGATCCCCCCTCTCTCTCATCCCCCCTCTCTCTCTCACCCCCCTCTCTTTCCTCCCCCCTCTCTCTCTCCCTCACCTCCTCTCACCCCCCCTCTCTCTCCCTCCCTCATCCACCCCCTCTCACCCCCCCTTGTGAGATCTCAGGGGTTCATGCTTGGACTTGTAGTCCTTCAATTTTGGAAGGAGTCACATCCGTTAAAAAAGGAGTGGGGCATATTTACAAAGGAGGGGGGGCGCTCAATTTTAGTTTTGCCTAGGGCAGCACAAAACCAAAATACACCACTGCAGTCAGGCCCCAACTTCTTCCAGCAGGCTACACTTTAGTTTGAGAAAACTGGTGCACAGAGAAACAATTATGCTGTTACTGACCTCCTTATAAAAATACTAGTTGTCTGAAAGTTATGCATAAATCACTGACCCAAAACTAGCAGGCAGCAAGTGAAGTCACACTTAAAGTAGTATTTAAAACCTGTGTTTTTTAGCCTAACACATTGAAAATAAAGATTCTCTAGTAATCTACTTGTTTAAAACCTAAGTGTAGCCAAAATAAATAATAGAAAAATTAGCACAAGGGACATAACTTACAATCAGTAGGACGTGTCCCTTTTGCTATTTTTCTATTCTGTTAGAAGCAATCTTCCTCTATCCTGCCACCTTTATCTTCCAGTGTACAGGATGGGGGGTAAATGGGTATGGGGGTTAATACAACTAAGGGGCTGTCACAGGTTCTCATCAAAAAAGCCTGACAATGCTCCCCCCCCCCCCCCCCACCTCCGTCAATCAAATAAGTCATACTGCAACTTCTATGAATGGAGCAGGATCTAAGAATGGAAGATGATTGACAACTTTTTCCCCTCCATAGACCTCTTAGATCCTGTTCCATTCATACTGGCTGTAGTTCAGCTTCTTTGAATGGCAGAGCTAGTGTGGCATAGTCAGGCTCTTTTGATGAAGACCCGTGATAGCTCTTTGATTCTATTAAAGTGTTACTAAACCCACAATAGTAAAATCAGTCTGTATATGTAGTAAAGCATGCTTGTTATACTCACCGTGGAACTTAAGGGGTTAATTCTGTGCATTGTGTAAAAAGGCTGTTTGATCCTGTCTTCTCTGATCTTCCCCTTCTTCCACTGTCCCCAATCCATCTCCTGATAAGACGGAGCCTTTGGAATCACTCTGCACATGCTCAGTTGGATTTGTATTGCTAGAGAGTTTTTTTTTTTCTTGGGAGGGTGCATGTGATCAGCACAGGACCAATCAGCACTGTCCAGACAGAGGGTCAGGGGTCATGCAGCCTCATTGGACAGTCAGAGTAGAATGAAACTCCTCCTACAAGCTTTAACCAGACACTGACAGAAGTAACAAGACTTCTATGTACTGCTGATGAGAAAAGGTATTTAGCAGTTTATATTTACTAAAACCAGAGCTTTTTTTCAGCTGGAACTTGGTGGAACTCAGTTCCACCACCTCTGGCTCAGGCCCTCTGCTCCCTGCTCACCACTTTCACTTGTAAACACAGAGATCTGGCTTCTGTGTTTATCCGTGACAGCTTGTCTCCCAACAGCTCCCACAGATTTGATCTCCTGAGCGGCTCCTACAGAGTGCAGGATGAGGAAAATGGATATGAAGGGGCAGATTCCAAAACCCCAAATGGATGATCTCCCTGCAAATGAGAGAGGCAGAGCAACCTACAATGTGTGGGGAGGTTATTGAACTTGCTGGGTGCTTCAGCTTAATACAGCAACACAAGTAAGACATGTGGAAGATGGTGGAGCTTCTAAGGAGGGAGGGAGAAGATGGAGCAGTGGAAGGTGGGTTGTATGCAGAGGTCAGAGCTGAAGAGGGGTGAAAGTGAGATGTGGATAGGGGATGCAGAGGTAAACAGCTATGGAAGAAGGCGAAGTGCACCCCTGAACTCTGCACAATGTACGTAGCACACCCACAAACTCTGCATATAGCACACCCCTGAACTCTGCACTACACCCCCCAACTCAGAACTCTTTAACTACACCATTTAAGTGGTTTGGATGGTGTGTGGGGAAGGGGGGGGGGGGGTGTAGTTTTGGGGAGTTGTGGTTGAGTTCCTGCACCTATTTTCTGAGAAAAAAAAGCCCTGACTAAAACAATTGCTTTTTCATGTTCTGTGTATGTGTGTGTTCTGTGGGAGACCAGATATAGTGAATGTAGGGTCCTGGATTTAGTAATACTTTAACATCTGCCCCACTGGAAGTGGGGGGGGGGGGCAGGACAGAGGAGCATTACTACGACCAGCAAAGGAATCAACACAAGGGACCCATCCTACTGAATGTTCCTTGTGCAGGGGGAGATGGAGGAACAAGGAATTGGCTCACCCCTGTCTGTAAAACAGGAAAGTCAAGAAAGGAGATGGTGAAAATGGTGAAACAATAGATTGTTCTATAAGGAAATTCTGTATATGCTGATGATTTCTGTAAGTACTAATAGTCTGGAATACAAATGAAAATGTATAATGTACATAAGATAACCAGTGATGGTAATGACATTCTCTTCTCTGTTCTCAGAAGTAGAAAAGGACAATGCGCTCATAATTCGAGCAGCTTATTCTGTCACCAAGTCATGAACGCCCCTCTATCTGTATAAACACAGCTGCTGTTTTCCAAGAAATACGGTACGGAATAATTACAGTCACAGTCACACACAAGATCAAAGTGTACCGGTGGCCTCCACTTCCGGTAAAAGATTCATCTTTAATCTTCACACTCGATGATGAATGAAATAGAAGTCACTAAAGGACAAGGATTTATTTCAGTGCTAGAGAAACCTGTCAATCTTCATAGGAAACTGGGCAGAATTGAGCACTGATGTCTATTTAAGAGATTTAACAATCAAACATGATTACTGAAATGAAAATTAAAACAAATAATCAGCAAACAGTTTGGTTTTGGAGGATCTGCACTATAGAAGGCGTGCCCTAAAAAGGCAAGCAGAAGGCAAAGGACTAGCCAACAATATTGCGTGTAGGCTCCCCGGAGCTGATAATTTCCTCATTACTGACTTATGTTTACCTTGTTCTGCAGTGTGTGGAGGCTGCCATCTTGGTAAAGGAGCAGGGCTTTGCTAATCCCCAATGACTGGTGATATGATGATTGGTGGAGTAATTATTCTAAGTCGGCTGGAAAGCCACAGAAAGCACAGATCAACAGAATGCGTGAAGCAGAAGCATGGAGATGCGTGCACTGCAAGTTAATAGATACAGCTTATTCTCCAGCACAGAGAACAGTGAGCAGCAAAGTAATTGCATAGCTCCCAGCTGTCCCTGATTTTGAGGGAATGTCTCTGATTTGGAGAGCAAAGTCCCTCTGTCCTTCATTTCCTCCTTATTTGTCCCTCATTTTGGTCTGATCTATATAGTTATATATAAAATGCACTATTTATCTTTCAAAAAGTGTTTCACCGTGCTTATCCTTCATCCAATTTCTAAATTGCTGCATTTGGAAGTTTCAGAAGTCACTATAAAGTAATAGTAGCACTGCATCTCCTGTACCATGCCTGCACCATCTGTGCCATGCCTGTACCATCTGTGCCATGCCTGAACCATCTCCTGTGCCATGCCTGTACCATCTCCTGTGCCATGCCTGAACCATCTCCTGTGCCATGCCTGTACTATCTCACGTGCCATGCCTGAACCATCTCCTGTGCCATGCCTGTACTATCTCATGTGCCATGCCTGTACCATCTCCTGTGCCATGCCTGTACCATCTCCTTTATCATGCCTGAACCATCTCCTGTGCCATGCCTGTATCATCTCCTGTACCATGCCCACAGCCCTGCATCTCCTGTACCATGTCCATAATGAAAATTTATAGCTGGTATTCTGGTAACAATTTGTGGTTAACACCTGTAAAAATTGTATTCAGTGCATTAGTTATTTTTTCATTTCACATACCCTTATTTTATATTTTTCTCCACATGTACATGCAGACCAAATGACATAACAGCACTGGAGATGCTTACAACACGCTGCTTTTATGAAAATTATGGCAGATAGGGGTTGATTTACTAAAGGCAAATAGACGTTGCAAGTACAGTTGCTCCAGGACTTAGTAAATAAGGTAAAGCTTCACTCTGCAAACAGCATTTTTGCTTGCACATGATTGGATGATGGAAGTCAGCAGAGCTTCTGCTCATTTACTAAGCTCTGGAGCAACTGCTCTTGGAGAGTGAAACTGCGCTTTGCAAAGTGCACAGTCTATTTGCCTTTAGTAAATCAACTCCATAGGCTATTCTTTCTTCTTTTATTATTGGGCCAGTGGGGATGTACAGATGTTGAATGTATACTCTGCATTGCAAATGCACTACAGTCAGTGTAGTATTAAAAACAATTACTAGCTGAAAGGATTTTGTTTTACATACAAAGTAGCAATATCTTTGGATCCACGTTAATATAGTAATTCTCTAAAATGTATAAATTATCTTGAGTGTCAAATAGCACCCAGATTCCACCTTTAAATTTTTTTAAAGCTGACAACAGATTTATGACTGGTTGACA